>NC_139348.1:88299709-88314709 GCF_055883805.1 Amblyomma maculatum | reverse complement strand
GAAAGCTAGGTGGGTCGACGAGGTTAAGAAGTTCGCAGGGGTCAAGTGGATGCAGCTAGCACAGATCCGGATTAATTGCAGAAATATGAGAGGGGCCTTCGCCCTGCAGTGAGTATAGTCAGGCTGGTGATGATGATGATGATGATGCTTTCACTGGCACTCTCGGTGATATGCTGGCAAACTATATCAATGCCAACGTCTTCAATTTACCAATTGGAACCTATTCGTACTACACCGCGCTTCTCGCAACCACCATGCTCTGTCCCATTTTTCTGTTTTATAAATAGACTTCATCTTCATTCGAAATCATCCTGCTCTACCATCCTGACATTTTGATGTTACAGGTTTCAGAACATGCTAAGGGCACTGAAGAATGCGGTCAGCAGGCTCGTTTAGTGCCTTCGAAATAAAAGCTGCATGAGAATGCCCATAACAACAACCACCATATTGCTCACACCTTCGTCCGTAGCTCAAGTGCAGCTCTGGTTACCTTCACTCATTCCCAGATACTATGGGCTTCAACATGTGATACATGAGATTTT
Source organism: Amblyomma maculatum (assembly GCF_055883805.1). Classification (NCBI taxonomy): domain Eukaryota; kingdom Metazoa; phylum Arthropoda; class Arachnida; order Ixodida; family Ixodidae; genus Amblyomma; species Amblyomma maculatum. The sequence continues at coordinate 88,314,167 of NC_139348.1, read as the reverse complement.
CCATGTATGCGACCTTGTTGAACCACTAGCCAAATACAGCGGCCTTTATCGTCGTGGATGTGAGATTGTGCATGGTGACAGGGTGCAGCCAAATCAAGACACCGCTATCTATTCATCTACAGTGAATCGCTAGAATTACTTTCCTTTACTCAGAGGGCCATATTGTAGTAAAATTTAAGTGAAATGTTTTCAAGCAGATGAAGGCGAGAAATATTGCTTCCTTGCAGGCTACGAGGTGCAAGACTAGTCAAACATTGCTTATATTCTGTCGGGTGCCTTGCCTAAATGCAGCCTTTCAATCATCCTTTTCACTCTCCATTACAGGCGCTCTCCAAATCTGCGCATTTTTGAAAGAGTATTCATTTGAATGCCTTGTTAATTCGTCTTTGTAGAATCATACTATTGCCCCACCGGGGTGGCGCAGTGGTTACGGCGCTCGACTACTGTTCCCAAGGACGCGGGATGAAATCCCGGCCTCGGCGGCCCCTTTTCGATGGAGGCGAACAGCAAGGCGACCGTTTGCTGTGCAATGTCAGTGCACGTTAAAGAACCCCAGGTGGTCGAAATTTCCGGAGTCCTCCACTACGGCGTCTCTCATAGCCTGAGTTGCTTTGGGACGTTAAACCCTACAACCCACAGAATCATACTATTCGAGAGCAAGTTTTTCATGCTCGCATGCAAAAAAAAACTGAAGTGTCAAACGCCTGCTTTTCAAAGACAGGGAGAGGTTGAACACTCGTGCGCTATGTTTAATGAGCGGAAGATAACATTATGTTGTCAAATTGATGAAGAGTCCTCTACCCAAAATGACCTTGAGTCACTTTGCGAAGTTCTATACTTGAACCCAAACCGAACTAGTTCCAAATGCTTTAGTGCGCCGGTGCATTGAGCTCTACTCACCGATTTCACCCATGACAACCTTGTCGCGAGTTTGTTCCGAATCGGCCACAGGGCGATCGGTGCGAAAAAAATGAACTTAAGTCTTGACTTTATCAGACAATTGCGTCTATGCCCCTGCCTAACATCTTGCAGTTGACTTTGGGACCTCTTTTTGTATAATATTGTGTTATTTCCTGTTAATTGTTCCTGTTGTCGCCCTCATAAAAATGGCACATAGTAATATATCGCGTTTTGGTTTCCATGCCATATACTTCACCAATTTCCGTTAATGCTGCCGACGATCAAAGTAGGGTCTAGAGTCGAGACTGAAGATGGAGTGAAGCCTGAAATGATAGAGCGACAATCAACCGCTTGCCTATAGACAATAATAATTGCGATTTGTATTTAATTACTACGCCATATACGAACGAAATGAAACTGCCAATTCCACGCAGACCCTCTACTCTGTTAACTCCCACAAAGTGAAGAGACCGACACCAACCTGTCACCTAAGCAAATGTAATATTTTTCTGAAAAAATATTAACCATAAAATGCAATTCTCAGCTGCCATTCAAGTCTGCTTTTTTCTTTGTCGCAGGACTGAACGCTAAACAGCATAGCGCCATGGAAGAAAAACAGTCCAGCCGATCATGGGTTTCATTCTTTCAAGTTTGACAGGAGCTAACCCTCTGAAAGAGTTGTTTGGTCGCGCAGTTCGAATTCAAACAATGCTAACCCCTCTCCTTCGAGCCTCCCACGACTCTAAAAAAACAAAAATCTGAACAAGAAAGAGGGCAGGCACTCACCACTTGTGGGTTTGCCCGGCACTGAAGGCGACGAGAATTTAGCACCTGACTGCAGTGGGCCTCTCGCCGAAAAACTCATCTTCATACATTGCATGGACGCAAGGGCCTTATCTTCGCTCTAGCTTGAACTTTATTAGAACCGCCAACCTTTTTTCTTTCCCTTAATACCCCTTCAAGCTTTTTTTACATTTTCCTTTATGCCCTGAGGCAATAAACAATGTCATTAAAAAAAGAAGTAAATTAGCGAGCGCAAGGTGAACGTGCTTTTCTAGAAGAACAATGCATTTTTAATAAAGTCGATTTGATAAGGGTGCGCTAGCAAGACCTGCTGCGAAGTATCAGGAGACAGCACGTGTGTCGCACTTGCAAGCATGAAGATTATGAAGCGTTAGAACAACATCGATTCTCGCGGTAAAAGAGCAGAGCCGTCGTCGCGCTTGGTTTTAAGGGTTTGGTAATTCTTCATCCCCGCGGCTTAATTTGATGCTCTTTTTTTTCGTTGTCATTTCCGGATATTTTTGTGCATAATTTTTGCACAAAATGACCATAATGCACTGGCTCTAAAGAAAACGTCACAAACAATGTACTTCCAACATATAGCTGGTAGCAACTGCACAATTGTCCACGTGCCGCCGACTCATTAAGGTTATTTCTGAGTTTTGGTTGCTTTGCCAGTGCCAGTCGGTGTTCCACCAGCGTCGCTTGCGATAGCGCCTGAACTTTCGTTGTTTTCGTATGAGCATGAAGCATCATATCATAAACGCTGCTTCACGCAGTCTTCGCGTCGGGTGATATAAATCAGCACCCTGTTTACATACAAAGAGGATGCCCGCAACGTCGTAGCATCAGTTCAGTTCACTCGTTCAGTCGTGTCCGACTCTTCGTGATCCTATGGACCATGTCACGCCACGCTTTCCGGTCTCTCACTATATTCCTAACATCACATAACTTCATCTGCAGTGCCTCGAGAATGCCATCTAACCATCGCGTTCGCTTCCTACCCCTTCTCCGGTGACCCTCAACTTTCCCAACATCAAATCTTTCTCTAGCGACTCCTCTCTCCTCATCAGATGACCAAATTAGCTGAGCTTTAACTTTAGAATTTGACCCTCCAAAGAGCAGTCAGCATTTATGGCAGACAATATCGACTGATTTGATCTTCTGGCAGTCCAAGGAACTCTCAAGAGTCTTCGCCAGCACCACAATTCAAACGCATATTTCTTCGGCGGTCAACCTTTTTCACCGTCCAACTCTCGCATCCATACATAGCGCCAGTGGGAGTGAAAAGTTGGCTTTAATGCCCTTAGAAATGCATTCAAGCGAAAGATTTAAAAGCACTTTTCTAATCAAACTCAGCACCTATGATGTCGTAATTGGGACAAGAGAAACCATGGACATCATAGAACAGATTGTCAAGGCATGAAATTCCATATTAAAGACGCAGTATTTTTGTAAACACCACGACACATAGGGCGGTGCGAGTTGTGAAAGTGACTCACAGAGACAATTCTAAGCACAACTTACCGCAACATTTGTTTTTCTTTCGCTGCGCACCAGCAGAAGTGGCTGGTCGTTAAATATTGGCGAGAGCTTTTAAGAAATGTGTGACACAGTATGGTACGTCACTACGGAAGCAATATATGTTTTGAAGCCATACATACCACCGACAGGCTTGCTATCCGACGGGGGTTTCTGCGAATTGCGCAAGCTTCTCTTCTAGCCTCAAATGTTGCCATGTGAACAAGTTTTTCTTAATATTTGACCAAAGTGGGAAGCCTAGGCTAAACTAGGATTGAAAAGCAATTCTCAAACTTAGTGACAAATGTGCGAAAAGGACGGCCCACTGTACCAGACGGCACCGACATCCGCGAACGCAGCTTGTTTAAGCCGACAGGACATTTTGATTGGCTGCTGCTGTTCACGGTTATTTTATATCAATATGTGAGGACTGCCTTGGACATAAATATTTGTATCATTTGAGCTGCAGTTTAAAGAAAGAATGCAGCCTGCGCAGTAACACGTCGGCAAACACGAGTTCTTCAGATTGCGAAAAGCACCCTGTGAATAGTTAGTTTTTAATTTCAATGTCGGCCTTTACAGCACATATTTATTGGCTTCAAAATACTATAGCATACTTTGTTACACTTGTCCATCAAGATATTCGTTTATTTTTAACTATCTTTCATGTTTATTAGCTCTTTCTAAAACTGGAAGAATATTTCAAATTTTTCTTGGAGCGTGTATTTCTAAGGATCGCGCACCCGACTTCTACCGCCCCCCTCCCTTCTCCCCCTTCCCTTTTATCGGCGTTTTACCGTGCGCAGTGGTTAGGGTGCTCGAGTACTGTTCCTAAGGATGCGGGATCGAATTCCGGCCTTAGCGGCCAAATTTCGATGGAGACCAACAGCAAGCCGCCATTGTGCTGTGCGATGTCAGTGCACGTTAAAGAACCCCAGGTGGTCGAAATTTAAACTGGTTTTTAATGATCTCTAAAATAGCAAAGCATCACTGTAGCACATTGCAGTGTACAGTGATGTCCTTAGGCTGTTTTACACTAAGCTCAAAAACATCATCATGACATTTGAAGTAGTTAGGCAATTGAGGAATTTTCAAGCGTAGCGTCCCAATCGTGTTTTTTTGTGAGGGTAGATCTTTCTTGGCTGCAGGTTTGTTGTGCTTTTAGTTCTGGTAGCCTTGTCATCATGACTGCAAGTATGTTTGCGCGAGTCTCAGGCATTGTATTAAAAGAAACGTTTCTTCAATCTACACAGCAAATGCGCAAAAAAACTGCCAATCGTTCAATACGTACATCGGATCACTGCATAAATGTGTAGCTGTGCCACCCATAAATTGGTGGCCCCATAGTGCCCGTGTAGACTAGAAGAAAAGGCGTCTTATGTTTTGCTCAATTTTTTCCAAACCTTGTCTCTACTGTACGGCAGTCGTGCTTTTGCGATTGCGCCTTCATGTTGTGGGTAGATGACAGAATTGAATAGAGCAGAAAGCACCGCATTTTCTTCTCTGATCCTTGCTGGATCGAAACAAAGAAGAAGCCGGAACAAAGACTGTCGTATTATTGACTTATAAATTGCAATTAAGAGACAAATACACAAAGTAAAATAGAACGCCGCTTTCACACAGAAGGCCGCCCATTCTGGATTCTCTCTACACTTGCATATTTTTAGGCAATTTCTACTGTCCCAGCCGCGGACCAGCTATATTTCTTTCGGATATCAAGCCCCTCCAAGTAATATCGTAACTTGGCAGTTCGACTTCATTACGGTACATTATATATAGCTTTATTTCTGGTCTTTCCAACTTGTATTCTCTAATGCTTTGTATATGCATTGCCCGCGCATAAGGTTATCTGGCTTTTTCTTCTTTTCTGGCTCCTGGCTCACGAGACACTTTTTCTCAATGCAGCCCGCGTATCTATAAAAGTTATAGATCACTGCCATAGATGTGCACGGAAGACAAAAAAAGCTTCGAGGCCAATTCGTGACTCAGAGGAATTCAAACTTCATGAATCACTGAAACATTCCATCGTTTGCATATTTATTCGTCGCAACTCCACATAAAATGGTCAAGGTCCCAATTAGTGAGTGAAGCCCTATGGAGCGCAATTTTCTAAACGCGTTACTCTAGTTAAAATTTCAGCCCACCGTGGTATTTTTCCGTTTAGGCGCCAAATTTAATTGAACCTCCGAGAGCAAGGGTCAAAGTAAAGCGATAGCTACCTAGCATTTGCTTGTGTTGATTATATACGAGACCTTTGTGTTATTGTTAATTCAAGGCTTGATTTCCGTTTGCAAGTATCTTCAACTGTGTGCAAGTACGGTCGAAAGAGTAACAAAATTTCATCAATACAAGTATGCGCACTCTTCACTGCGCTCTCGTGAGACCACGTCTTTGATTCACATCAGGAAAGTGGAATAGCGCCCCTGTCAGCTATTTCACGAGAAATGAGAATGTCCAGTGTAGGTTGACGCGCATCCTTTATAAAAGACATATTGGTTGCTGTCGTTATCAAGACTATGATTTCCTCTTGGAAGACATCAATATGCATACTCCTTTAAGAGGCGTGTCATGTGTCACACTCAATTTCTGGAAAAATTGCGCATTGTTACATTGGCCACAAATTACGGAATTTAAAATGACAAATCATCTAACCTTGTGTCTGGCGCAATATAGCCATAGTTGCTCTTGCGCCATAAAACCTCATATAATTAATATCACACAAATTTAGGTAACCGCAAGCAAAAGCCGACAAATATTTGGATATCTTTCATCCCGATTGACATACCAGCTGTCCGATGACTTATTTGCAGGTATCGTATCGATGGGCAATTAATAACATGGGTATATTCGCCTAAATAGATGTTGTTATGCCTCGTTTGAAATTAGTTTTAAAATATGTTGTAATGTGTGCTTGTCATACCATATGTGCATTTGAAGTAGGTGAGAGCAAGTATATTCCACTTGGATGTTGAGGTAGACTCAGATCCATCCATCCATCCATCCGTCCGTCCGTCCGTCCGTCCGTCCGTCAGTCTTTCCATCCATCCATCCATCATTCCATCCATCCATCCATCCATCCATCCATCCATCCATCCATCCATCCATCCATCCATCCATCCGTCCGTCCGTCCGTCCGTCCACCTACCCACCTACCTACCTACACTCCTACCTACCTACCTACCTACCTACCTACCTACCTACCTACCTACCTACCTACCTACCTACCTACCTACCTACCTGCCTGCCTGCCTGCCTGCCTGCCTGCCTGCCTGCCTGCCTGCCTGCCTGCCTGCCTGCCTGCCTGCCTGCCTGCCTGCCTGCCCGCCCGCCCGCCCGCCCGCCCGCTTGCCCGCCCGCCCGCCCGCCCGTCTGTCCGTCCGTCCGTCCGTCCGTCGTCCGTCCGTCCGTCCGTCTGTCTGTCTGTCTGTCTGTCTGTCTGTCTGTCTGTCTGTCTGTCTGTCTGTCTGTCTGTCTGTCTGTCTGTCTGTCTGTCTGTCTGTCTGTCTGTCTATCGGCCTGTCTGTCTGTCTGTCTGTCTGTCTGTCTGTCTGTCTGTCTGTCTGTCTGTCTGTCTGTCTGTCTGTCTGTCTGTCTGTCTGTCTGTCTGTCTGTCTGTCTGTCAATCTATCTATCGGCCTGTCTGTCCTGTCTGTCTATCTATCTAGTGATTTATCTATCTGTCTAACATATCTATCTAACCTGTCTATCTAAACCTATTTATTACTAAGCATTTCAGTGGCACTCTCGGTGATATGCTGGCAATCTATATCAATCCCAATGTCTCCAATTGGGAACAGAATGTACAATTTGTAACCTATTCGTACTACACCGCGGTTCTCGCAACCATCATGCTCTGTCCCATTTTTCTTATTCAAAAATACAGACTTCATCTTCATTCGACATCATCCTCCTCTACCATCCTGATATTTTGAAGTTACAGGTTTCAGAACTTGCTAAGGGTATTGAAGAATGCGGTCAGCTGGCTCGTTTACTGCCTTCGAAATAAAAGCTGCATGAGAATGCCCGGAACTACAACCAACATATTGCTCACACCTTCGTTCCCGTAGCTTAGGTACAGCTCTGGTTACCTTCATCATCATCATCATCATCATCATCATCAGCCTGATTATACCCACTGCAGGGCGAAGGCCTCTCCCATATCTCTCCACTTAACCCGGTTCTGTGCTAGCTGCATCCACTTGACCCCTGCGAACTTCTTAATCTCATCCGCCCACCTAACTTTCTGCCGCCCCCTGCTACGCTTTCCTTCCCTTGGAATCCTTCACTCATTCCCAGATACTTTTGGCCTTATCATGTGATATATGAGATTTTTCATGTATGCTACCTTGTTGAACAATTAGCCAAGTACTGCGGCCTTTATCGTCGTGGACGTCAGATTGTGCACGGTGACAGGGTGCAGCCAAGTCACGACGCCGCGATCCATTCATCTGAAGTGAACGCTAGGATTACGTGCTTCTACTCAAAGGCCATATTGTAGTAAAATTTGAGCGAAATGTTTTGAAGCAGTTGAAGACGAGAAATGTTGCTTCCCTAAAGGCTACGAGGTGCAAGACTAGTCCATCTTTCTTCAGATTCTGTCAGGTGCTCGGCCTAAATGCCGCCTTTCAATCCTGCTTTTCACTCTGCATTCCAGGCACTCTCCAAATCTGCGCATTTTTGAAAGTGTATTTTCGTTTGAATGCCTTGTTAATTCGTCTTTGTAGAATCATATTATTTGAGAACAATTTTTTCATTCTCGCATAAAAAAAAATATTTGAATAAGAAACGCCAGATTATGAAAGCTTCCAATCCAACAGACCAGATCGTATTGGCCGAGATATCAAAACTAATCAATAAGCGCAAGGTGGCCGATATAAGGAAGTATAACATGGAGAAAATTGAGCATGCTGTAAGCAACGGGGGAAGCCTTAAATCGGTAAGGAAGAAATTGGGCATAGGCAAAAACCAGATGTATGCGATAAGGGACAAGGCAGGCAACGTCATCACTAGTATGGACAAGATAGTCAAAGTAGCCGAGGAGTTCTATACAGATCTCTACAGTAGCCAAAGTAGGCAGGACTGTAATGAGATTGGCTTTAGGGAAAAACAGTCAGGCGTCCCACCAGTGACGAAGGACGAGGTCAAGAAAGCAATAGAGACTATGAAAAGGGGGAAATCAGCTGGAGAGGATCAGATAACTACAGATTTGCTGAAGGACGGGGGGGGGGGGATATCTTGCTAGAAAAACTGGCCACCCTGTATACGCAGTGCCTGGTGTCATAGACGGTACCGGAACCATGGAAGAATGCAAACATTATCCTCATTCACAAGAAAGGGGACTATAAGGACCTTAAAAATTCAAGACCAATCAGCTTACTTTCTGTTACGTATAAAGTATTTACTAAGGTAATCGCTAATAGAATCAGGACAAACTTAGACTGCAATCAAGCAAAGGATAAAGCAGGGTTTCGGAAATGGTACTCTACTATCGATCATATCGATACCATCAATCAGGTGATAGAAAAATGCTCGGAATATAACCAGCCCTTATACATAGCACTCATTGATTACGAAAAAGCATTTGACTCAGTTGAAACATCGGCAGTGATGCAGGCACTGCGAAATCAGGGGGTAAAGGAGCCGTACGTGAAAGTGCTGGAAGATATATATAGTGGCTGCACAGCAACCATAGTTCTGCATAAAGAAAGTAACAAAATTCCCATAAAGAAAGTTGTTAAGCAAGGAGACACAATATCCCCAGTACTATTCACAGCTTGTTTAGAGGAAGTATTCAGAGACTTGGAATGGGAGCAGTCAGGGATAAGTGTATATGGAAAATACCTCTATATTCTGCGATTGCTGATGACATTGCCTTGCTAAGCAACTCGGGGGATGAACTGCAAATAATGATTGATGACCTAGACAGGAAGAGTAGAAAGGTAGGCTTGAAAATCAATATGCAGAAGACTAAGGTAATGTTCGACAGCCTCGGGAAGGAACAGCAGTTTACATTAGGTAGTGAAATACTGGAAGTAGTAGGCGAATACGTCTACTTAGGACAGGTAGTAACCGCAGATCCGGACCAGGAAAAGGAAATAACACGAAGAATAAGATTGGGATGGAGCGCATTTGGCAAGCACTCGCAGATTATGACTAGCAGCTTACCGGTATCGCTCAAGAAGAAAGTATACTACAGTTGCATCTTGCTTGTACTCACCTATGGGGCTGAAACGTGGAGGCTAACCAAGAGAGTTCTACTTAAGGTGAGGACAACCCAGAGAGCTATGGAACGAACAGTGGTAGGGGTAACATTAAGAGACAGTAAGCGTGCAGAGTGGGTCAGAGAAATAACTCAAGTTACCGACATTCTAATGGAAATTAATAAGAAGAAATGGACATGGGCAGGACATGTAGTGCGAAGAGAGGATAACCAATGGTCACTGAGGGTAACAAACTGGATTTCAAGGGAAGGAAAGCGTAGCAGGGGGCGGCAGAAAGTTAGGCAGGCGGATGAGATCAAGAAGTTCGCAGGGGTCAAGTGGATGCAGCTAGCACAGAACCGGGTTAAGTGATGAAATATGGGAGAGGCCTTCGCCCTGCATTGGATATAATCAGGCTGATGATCATAATGAAAAAGAAATTGAAGTGTCAAACGCCTGCTTTTCGAATGCAGGGACATGTTGAACACACATGCGCTATGTTTATTGAGCGTAAGAGAACGTTATGTTGTCAGAATTATGCACAGGCCTCACGTACGGCGGCCCTAATAGCCTGAGTCACTTTGGGAAGTTCCATATTTGAACCCAAACCGAACTAGTTCCAAACGCTTTAACGCGCCGGTGCACTGAGGTCTACTCACCGATTTCGCCCATGACAGCCTTGTCACGAGTTTGTTCTGAATTGTTCTGAATGGCCACCGCGATCGGTGCAAAAAAAAAAATCAGCTTAAATCCTCACTGTATTATGCCATTGCACTCTATGCCCCTGCCGAGCATCTTGCAGTTGACTTTGGGACCTCCATCTGTATAATATTGCGTCATTGCCTGGAAATTGTTGCTGTTCCGCCCTCATAAAAATGGCACATAGTAATATCATAGTTTATCATATTATCATCACATAGTTTTGCTTTCCATGCCATACCTTTCACCGATTTTTGTTAATGCTGTTGACGCTCAAAGTAGGGTTTAGAGTTGAGACGGAAGATAGAGTGAAGACCGAAATGATAGAGTGATAATCAACCGCTTGGCTAACGACAATAATTACTGTGATTTGTATTTTATTACTACGCCATCTACGAACGAAATGAAACTGCCAATTCCACGCAGACCCCCTACTCTGTTAACCCCCATAATGTGAAGAGCCCGACACCAACATGTCACCTAAGCAAATGTAACATTTTTCTGACAAAACAACAATTTAACCATAAAATGCAATTCTCAGCTGCCATTCAACTCTGCTTTTTTTCTTTGTCGCAGGACTGAACGCTAAACAGCATAGCGCCATCGAAGAAAAACAATCTAGCCGATCATGGGTTTCATTCCTTCAAGTTTGACAGGAGCTAACCCTCAAAAATAGTGGTTTGGTCGCGCAGTTCGGACTCATACATTGCCCACCCCCATCCTTGGAGCCTCCCACAAATCTAAACAAACAAAACTCAAGACATGAAAGAAGACAAATATTCACTACTTATTGTGGGCTTGCCCGACACTGAAGGCGACGAGAATTTGGCACGAGACTGCAGCGGGCCTTTCGCCGAAAAACTCATCTTCATACATGGCATGGACACAAGGGCCTTATCTTCGCTCTAACTTGAACTTTATTAGAACCGCCAACCTTTTTTATTTCATCTAATACCCCTTCAAGCTTTTTTTACATTTTCCGTTATGCCCTGAGGAATTAAACAATGTTATTAAAAAAAAAAGAAGTAAATGAGCGAGCGCAAGGTTAACGTGCTTTTCTGCACAATACGTTTTCAATAAAGCCGGTTTGATAATTGTGCACTACCTAGACTGTTATGATGGCCTGCTTCGGCAGCATCGGGAGACGCCACGTGTGTAGCATTTGTTCAAGTATGAAGATTACGAAGCGTTAGAACAGCATCGATTCTCGCGTTAAAATAGCAGAGCCGTCGTCGCGCTAGGTTTTAAGGGTTTCGTAATTCTTCATCCCCGCGGCTTAGTTTGATGCTCTCTTTTTTTCGTTGTCATTTCCGGATATTTTTGCGCATCATTTTTGCACAAAATGACCATAATGCACTGGCTCTAAAGAAAACGTCACAACCAATATACTTGCAACATATACCTGGTAGCAACTGCACAATTATCCACGTGCCACCGACTCATTGTGCCGCCGACTCATTAAAGCTCTTTCTGAGTTTTGGTTCCTTTACTAGAGCCGGAGCCAGACGGCGTTCCACCAGCGTCGCTTGCGATAGTGCCTGAACTTTCGTTGTTTTCGTATGAGCGCGAAGCATCGTATCATAAAAGCTGCTTCACGCAGTGTTCGCGTCGGGTGATATAGATCAGCACCCTGTTTACATACAAAGAGAGTGCCTGCAACGTTGTAGCATCAGTTCATTTCAGTCGTTCAGTCGTGTCCGACTCTTCGTGATCCTATGGACCATGTCACGCCGCGCTTTCCAGTCTCTCACTATCATTCCAACATCACATAACTTCATCTGCAATGCCTCGAGGATGCCATCTAACAATCGCGTTCGCTGCCTACCCCTTCTCCGGCGACCCTAAACCCTTCCCAACATCAAATCTTTCTCCGGCGACACCTCTCTTCTCAACAGATGACCAAAGTAGCTGAGCTTTAACCTTACCCAGGTAGCACAAAGTGGGCTATGAAGGGCGGGCCCCGGTTGGCCCGATGTAGGCAATGCAGGACAGCCCCGGTGGGCTCAATGTGGGTGCTGCAAGGGGGGCCGACGTAGGCCCGAAGCGGGCTGTCGACAAAGCCCCAATGGGCCCCACTAGGGGCCGATGCAGGCAGCCCTTGCGGGGCTGCCCACATTTTTCCGGCATTGTTAAAAGGGCACATCCCGCCAACTCCCCGCGATGGTCCTACTTTGGACCGATTTGGGCAGCCACTTTGGAGGAACATTTTTTTTTATTTCAGTTAGCCCCTCAGAAAATGACATAGGACAAATGCGGGTTCTATAGCGCTAGCCGCACTTGGGCTTGCCCACATTATTCTCATAGGGGTCCGACGCATTAAATTGATGGAAAGCCTAATCTAAGTTTTCCCAATCAAACTTTATGCACATAATTAAGTAATTATTTATACATGTCTGCACTTTCTAAACAGCCACCATATTAAATTTTACAATAATTCATAACATTTATCTAGCCGAAATGACTTCATGTACATCTTGTTCAGGCTATGGAGATGTGTGTTCTGAACAGCAATATTGTGCTGGGAGTTGCAGGCTGTCCAAAGCAACCACATAAGAGGCAACAGTTAGCAGTCAGTTTTTTTTAGTATTTGTAGCGCAATTTGCATGAGCGCAAGAACTAAAGCCATGTAAATTTCTAATCGACTAAACATGGCAACAACTGTTATACAACTCATCTATAATAGTAATTTAGGGCAACATCTAATGCAAATAAAGGTTGGAAACAATGATTACGCAATTGCACGCACGTCTTCTAGCCCCATACCGGCCGATGTGGGACCTACAGCGGTTTTGTGTGGGCAGCCCCAATTGGGTTGGGTGTTGGTTTTGAACCTAAAGCGCACTTGCTGTTGCACGTGCCTTCAAATTCCCCACAAGGTACCAATTTTGGTATCATGTGGGCCCTCCCGCCTTCCAGCCCCATTACGGCGCATGTGGGATATAAAGCAGTTTTATGTGGGCAGCCCCAATTGGGCTGGACGTTGTTTTTGAACCTAGAGCCCACCTGCTGTTGCACGGCCCTTCAAAGTCCCCACAAAGGACCGATTTTGGTACCATGCGGGCACGCCCTCCTTCCAGCCCCATTACAGCCTATGTGGGACCTAAAGCGGTTTAGCTAAGGCTGCCTCATTTGGGCTTCACGAGGGCTTGCCCAAATTCAGCCCTTATATTTCACCTGCGCTCAAGTAACCTACAAGGGGCCGATTTGGGCAGCATGCGGGTATGTCCGCTTTCTTGCCCCACTACGGGCGATGTTGGTCCCACAAAGATTTAATGGGGGCAGCCTCATTTCGGTTCTATGAGGGCTTTCTCATAAAAAGCTCACATTTAGGTTGGATTGCCCTCAAGTATCCGGCAAGGGACCCTTGTGGTCTGGATGCAGGAATGTGCTCTGCATTAGCCCAAGAAACACCTCAATGGGACCCATGCAGGAGGAGCAGGGGCAAGCCCAAATGGGGCTTGCCCACTTTGGCCCCATTGTGGACCGATGCAGGTTTTATGATGGTTGCCCCAGCCCCACTTGCCTACATCGGACCTACTGGGGCCCCACATTCTGTGCTACCTGGGTAGAATTTGACCCTCCAATGAGCAGTCAGGGTTTATGGTCGACAATATCGACTGATTTGATCTTCTGGCAGTCCAGGGAACTCTCAAGAGTCTTCGCCAGCACCACAATTCAAAGGCGTCAATTCTTCGGCGGTCAGCCTTTTTCACCGTCCAACTCTCGCATCCTTATATCGCGCCAGTGGAAGTAAAAAGTGTGCTTTAATGCCTTTAGAAATGCATTCAAGCGAAAGATTTAAAAGCACTATCACACGCAGCACCTATGATGTCGTAATTGGGACTAGAGAAACCATGGACATCATAGAATAGATTGTCAAAGCATGAAATTCCATATAAAAGACGCAGTATTTTTGTAAACACCACGAAACATAGGGCGGTGCGAGTTGTTAGGGTGACTCATATAGACAATTCTAAACACAACTTACCGCAACATTTGTTTTTCTTTCGCTGCGCACCAGCAGAAGTGGCTGGTCGTTAAATATTGGCGAGAGCTTTCAAGAAATGTGTGACACAGTATGGTACGTCACTATGGAAGCAATATATGTTTTGAAGCCATACATACCGCCGACAGGCTTGCTATCCGGCGGGTGTTTCTGCAAATTGCGCAAGCTTCTCTTCTAGCCTCAAATGTTGCCATGTGAACAATTTTTTCTTAATATTCGATCAAAGTGGGAAGCCTAGGCAAATCTACGATTGAAAAGCTCTTCTCAAACGTAGTGACAAACGAGCGAAAAGAACGGCCCACTGTACCAGACGGCACCGACGTCCGCGAACGCAGCTTGTTTAAGCCGA
>NC_139348.1:87922209-88294709 GCF_055883805.1 Amblyomma maculatum | reverse complement strand
GCTTTCCATGCCATACCTTTCCCCGATTTTCGTTAATGCTGTTGACGCTCAAAGTAGGGTCTAGAGTTGAGACTGAAGATAGAGTGAAGACCGAAATCATAGAGTGATAATCAACCACTTGGCTAATGACAATAATTACAGTGATTTGTATTTTGTTACTACGCCATCTACGAACGAAATGAAACTGCCAATTTCACGCAGACTCCCTACTCTGTTAACCCAATGAAACTGCCAATTCCACGAAGACTTCCTACTCTGTTAACCCCCATAATGTGAAGAGCCCGACACCAACATGTCACCTAAGCAAATGTAACATTTTTCTGACAAAAAAACAATTTAACCATAAAATGCAATTCTCAGCTGCCGTTCAACTCTGCTTTTTTTCTTTGTCGCAGGACTGAACGCTAAACAGCATAGCGCCATCGAAGAAAAACAGTCCAGCCGATCAGGGGTTTCATTCCTTAAATTTTTAGAGCAGCTAACCCTCAAAAAAAGTGGTTTGGTCGAGCAGTTCGAATTCATACATTGCCCACCCCCATCCTAAACAAGCGAAACTCAAGACAAGAAAGAAGGCAGATATTCACCACTTGTTGTGGGTTTGCCCGACACAGAAGGCGACGAGAATTTGGCACGAGACTGCAGCGGGCCTTTCGCCGAAAAACTCATATTCGTACATTGCATGGACGCAAGAGCCTTATCATCGCTCTCTTTTTTTCTTTTTTTTTTTTTGAAGAGTTTGTCACAAGGCATAAGTTGAGAAAGGGGGAATGGGATGCAGGAGATAGAAAGTTAAAAGAAGGAGTGAAGTCCAGTTGCGCTTATGTATTCGAGAAGGTTGGCAGTATAGTGATTGTCCATTATCCATTTCTCATAATCACTATCGCGATTCCTCCGCAGGCCCACCTTCATGATTATCCGTTGCCTAATGTGAGTCGTTGATGGACACTACCACAACAAGTGACGCACATCGCCGACGTCAGGTGGAGTGTCACAGTGAGGGCACCTGTCAGTCACTGGTAGATCTCTTTCCCGCCATCGATGTCGAACAGATGGGTTCAGAGCCATCGCTCTCTCTAGAATTTTATAAAAAGCTTTATGTAAAAAAAGCTAAAAAATTTGGCTGTTTTATAAAGTTCATCGCTCTCTCTTGAACTTTATAAAACAGCCAATCTTTTTTAAGTTTTTTTTACAGTTTCCGTTATACCTTGAGACAATAAACAATGTTATTAAAAAAAAGAAGGAAATGAGCGAGCGCAAGGTGAACGTGCTTTTCTGTACAATGCATTTTTAATAAAGCCGGTTTGATAATGGGTGCACTAGCTAGCCTCTTATGGCGGCCTGCTTTGGCAGCATCGGGAGACAGCACGTGTGTCGCATTTGTTCAAGCAAGAAGATTATGCAGCGTTGAAACAACATCGATTCTCACGGTGAAATAGCAGAGCCGTCGTCGCGCAAGGTTTTAAAGGGTTTCGTAATTCTTCATCCCTGTGGCTTAATTTGATGCTTTGTTTTTCGCTTTCATTTCCGGATATTTTTGTACATCATTTTTGCACAATATGACCATAATGCACTGGCTCTAAAGAAAACGTCACAAACAATGTACTTGCAACATATAGCTGGTAGCAACTGCACAATTGTCCACGTGCCACCGACTCATTGTGCCGCTGACTCATTAAAGTTCTTTCTGAGTGTTGGTTCCTTTACTAGAGCCAGAGCCAGTCGGCGTTCCACCGGCGTCGCTTGCGATAGTGCCTGAACTTTCGTTGTTTTCGTATGAGCATGAAGCATCGTATCATAAACGCTGCTTCACGCAGTCTTCGCGTCGAGTAAAATAGATCAGCACCCTGTTTACATACAAAGAGGGTGCCAGCAACGTCGTAGCATAGCATCACTTCAGTTCAGTCGTTCAGTCGTGTCCGACTCTTCGTGACCCTAAGGACCATGTGACGCCACGCTTTGCGGTCTCTCACTATCTTCCTAACATCACATAACTTCATCTGCAGTGCCTCGAGGATGCCATCTAACCATCGCGTTCGCTGCCTACCCCTTCTCCGGCGACCCTCAACCTTTCCCAACATCAAATCTTTCTCCAGCGACTCCTCTGTTCTCATCAGATGACCAAAGTAGCTGAGCTTTAACTTTAAACTTTGACCCTCTAATGAGCAGTCAGGGTTTATGGTCGACAATATCGACTGATTTGATCTTCTGGTAGTCCAAGGAACTCTCCAGAGTCTTCGCCAGCACCCCAATTCAAACGCGCCAATTCTTCGGTTTTCACAGTCGAACTCTCGCATCCATACATCGCGCCAAGTGGGAGTGAAAAGTTGGCTTTAATGCCCTTAAAAATGCATTCAAGCGGAAGATTTAAAAGCACTTCTCTAATCACACGCAGCACCTATGATGTCGTAATTGGGACAAGAGAAACCATGGACATCATAGAACAGATTGTCAAAGCATGAAATTCCATAGAAAAGATGCAGTATTTTCGTAAACACCACGAAACATAGGGCGGTGCAAGTTGTGAAGGGGACTCATAGAGACAGTTCTAAACACAACTTACCGCAATATTTGTTTTTTCTTTCGCAACGCACCAGCAGAAGTGGCTGGTCGTTAAACGTTGGCGAAAGCTTTCAAGAAATGTGTGACACAGTATGGTGCGTCACTACGGAGGCAATATATGTTTTGGAGCCATACATACCGCCGACAGGCTTGCTATCCGGCGGGTGTTTTTGCGAATTGCGCAAGCTTCTCTTCTAGCCTCAAATGTTGCCATGTGAACAAATTTTTTTTAATATTCGATCAAGGTGGGAAGCCTAGGCAAATCTACGATTGAAAAGCACTTCTCAAACGTAGTGACAAATGAGCGAAAAGAACGGCCCACTGTACCAGACGGCACCGACGTCCGCGAACGCAGCTTGTTTAAGCCGACAGGATATTTTGGTCGTCTGCTGCTGTTCACGGTTATTTTATATCGATATGTGAGGACTGCCTTGGACCTAAATATTTGTATCATTTGAGCTCCAGTATTAAAGAAAGAATGCAGCCTGCGCAGGAACACGTCGGCAAACACGTGTTCTCCAGATTGCGAGAAGCACCCTGTGAATAGTTAGTTTTTAATTTCTGTAGCAGTCTTTACAGCGCATATTTATTCGCTTCAAAATACTATAGCAAACTTTGTTACACTTATCCATCAAGATATTCGTTTACTTTTAACTATCTTTCGTGTTTATTAGCTCTTTCTAAAACCGGAAGAATATTTGGAATGTTTCTTGGAGCGTATGTTTCTAAGGATCGCGCACTGGACTTGTACCGCCCCCCCCCTCCCCTCTCCCCCTTCCCTTTTATCGGCGATTTAATGTGCGCAGTGGTTACGGTGCTCGAGTGCTGTTCCCAAGGATGCGGGATCGAATCCCGGCCTCGGCGGCCGCTTTTCAATGGAGGCCTACAGCAAGGCGCCCATGAGCAGTGCGATATCAGTGCACGTTAAAGAACTCCAGGTGGTCGAAATTCCCGGAGTTCTCCATTATGGCGCCTCTCATAGCCTGAGTCGCTTTGGGACGTTAAACCTCACAAATTAAAGCAAACCAAAATGTTACGTTTTGGTAATGAGGTTTCAAAGCTTCAAAGTGTTTTCTACTTGTTCATGATTACTCTGCACCGAATTGCAAGATCACAGGCGAAATCTGCAATCGCGCTTTGAAATATTTTGGTTCCATGTATTCCTATGGGCATATGCCATCTATTCACCCCCAGAAGCCCCAGAGTGGTGACATCAGCGCCACCGTTTCTTACTTACATCAGAGATCGACGTTGGTCGGTAGTGTCTCGAATATGAAAGTGAAGTAATTTAGCACATGAAGCAGCATGACGAGCTACAGCAGAATATAAATATAAATATTTCCGTCAGACTGATTGGGGATGAGGTTAAAAGTGCATTTCCTAGGTTTACTGGGCCTCCTCCCTACAAACACCCATAGCTAACACAAGTTCAATGCGTAAGTGGAAAATAAAAATAACCGTACATAATACTGGAAAATAATACATAAAAATGACATTTTTGCATGAAAAGTGTCTTATTTACACAAACAAGGTTGACAGGATTAATCAAAGAGACGAGTTTGCTACTCACATTTATATACCAGCAGGTAGCAATGAATTCCATGACATAGAACCTGCAGGAGCATAAATACTAATCAAGGACATCTAAATGAGAATGTTCTATAAAGTTTTTGAATTATCATGTAAATATCGAATACTGCTGTGGATAAACATGTACGGTCTTTGTCAAAAGTGTAGAGCCCAGGAGGTATGCTTCTGAGCCGATTTGTGCGGCTTGTAATGGATTTTCAGGGTTGCGAATTTCTTGAGGGGTTAGAACATTTTGGTCCTATACCTTTCCAATAATGAGCACCTCCACTATTGTTACATCAGCGTCACTACTGAGCTCGGAAGCAGACCCCCTGGGCTCTACACTTTTGACAAAGACTGTACCCAGAATGAAGTCAGTTTTGTTTGCACAGTACAAACCGCTTTTTACTGATCTCTAAAATAGCAAAGCTTCAATGTAGCACATTGCAGTGCATAGTGATGTCTTAAAGCCGCTTTACACTCAGCTCAAGAACATAATTATGAAATTTGAAGCAGTTAGGGAATTGAGGAGTGTTTAAGCGTAGCGTGTCAATTGTGTTATACTTTCTGTGCCGGTATATCTTTCATGGCTCCAAGTTTCTGTGTTTTTAGTTCTCGTAGCCTTCTCATCATGACTGCAAGTATTTTTGCGCGCGTCTCAGGCATTGCAGTAAAAAAAAAGCGTTTTATTAACCTACACAGCAAATGCGCACAAAAGCTGCCAATCGGTCAATTTATACATCGGATGACTACATAAATGTGTAGCTGTACCACCCATAGATTGGTAGCCCCATACTGCCAGTGCAAAAGAGAAGAAAAGACGTCTTATGGTTTCCTCAATTTTTTCTAATTGTTCTCTGTACTCTATGGAAGTTGTCCTTTGGCGATTGCGCCTTCATTTTGTGGGTAGACGAGAGAATTGAAGAGAGCAGAAAACACCGCGTTTTTTTCTATGATCTTTGCTGAATCGAAACGCACCGTCAAATAGGATGCCGGAACAAAGGCTGCCGTATTATTGACTTATATATTGCGATTTAGACACAAAGACACAAAGTAAAATAGAACGCCGCTTTCACATAGAAGGCACCCCAATCTGGATTCTGTCTACACTTCCACATTTTTAGGCAATTTGTGCTGTCCCTGCCGTGGACAAGCTTATTTCTTTCGGATAATAAACCCCCACTAAGTAATATCGTAATTTGTCAGTTCGACTTCATTACGGCACATTATAGCTTTATTTATGGTCTTTCCAACTTGTATTCTCTAATGCTTTGTATATGCAGTGTCCGCACAGAAGGTTATCTTGCCAGTAGAGGATAGCCAAAGCTCCAGAAACACTTGAAAACCAATATGTATTGTTTTAGGCTATTGAATACCATTCATATTATTTCAGCCTGGCTATATGGCGGCTTGCCAACCTCCTTACAGGCTACAACCCAAAAGTTTGAGCGCTGGCATCCGTTGCTTTTGATGCCATCTTCTAAATATGCACCATACCTTTATTGTTTTTTAGGCACTTGTGGAGTCTTCTCAGTACAAGATAAATATAATGCATGTTTACCTTCTTCCTGAAATTCCTTTTTATGGAATGTTTCTGGCAAATATTCCGGAGTGCTAACAGTACAGCATATTTATACAAATACCTACAGCACCTCAAGGACATTAATATTTCATGAGGGGGGGGGGGGGGGGGGCAAGATAACATGTCCTAAATGAACATGTGACAAAATCTAAAAAAAATGCTAAGCAGAGTTGAAAAAGCACAACAATAACAAAATACGTAACATCGATAAGTCCTCTCGATGGCACACTGTCTTCAATGGAGCGCGGTGGAAAATTCATCAACGCAGTAAATGGAAAAGCTACACTATCAGATGAAGCGCAACGCCAGCTAAGAGATATGAACTGAATGGGATGCTTTGAATTTACGGCAGACTTTGTAGCAATGAAGACTGAAACTCTGAACACGTTTTGCATTAATCAACTCGCTTGGGAAACTTATTGAAGCTTGCGGAATAATGCGGAACGATTAATTACGGTAGAGATCAGTTCGACAGCGCATTTCAAGAACTTTGAGCTCGTGATCACATCTTTAAGAGACGAAGTGGATTGGGGAAATGTACAAGTTCTTATTTATTCCCGTGAGACCAGAATAAATTTGGAAGAAAAGATCGAATTTTGCAGTTAATCGGTTGTGTGCTAGTGTTTTCCAACCAAGGTAATATATTTTTTATGTAATACTGCTATGCAAGCTATACGTATCAGCAATAAATCTTGTAGCATGATTTTGGACGCACTCAAGCTTTTGTTTAAGATTTAAGCTGTTAGGGCCCCAACGGTGCAAGCGTGTTGGAGTACCGGAAGAAGATTTTTTATTAATACAGTTCTTTTAGCTTCTGGAGGGATTTATAAAACATTACGTCGAACGAGGTTTAGTATACGGGATAACTTTAAGGTTAAGTATTCAAAACGTCTATTGCATGTTAAGTTTTCTGAAAAGCAGACCCCGATATATTTGTAATGTTGGGCCATCTCAAGAACCTTTTTAGTACGCGAGTTCAGCATTTATGGAAAGTGTAACACCCTGAAGGAAGTGAGAAGTATGCAAATATATAAATGTGAAGCTCAGGGAGATTAGGATAACTTACACTTTGGCTTCGTGTTCCCCTTATAATGTCCGATGGCGTGTATTGAAATTATTGCCTAATTATTTTTTCGCACACATTACATCACCCTCTATCGATTGACACCACTCATTAACCTCTATTACTTCTCAATTGCAACTGCTGCGGACAACTTATAAATTTCTTACCTGCAAATAATTACCTATTGGCCTAATTATTTTTTCGGCAGCAAAATCAGCCGCTATCGATTGGCACCACTCATTAACCTCTATTACTTCTCAATTGCAACTGCTTCGGACAACTTATAAATTTCTTACCTGTAAATAATTACCTATTACCTATTGGCCTAATTAATTTGTCGGCAGCAAAATCAGCCGCTATCGATTGGCACCACTCATTAACCTCTACCACTTCTCATTTACCCGCAACTGCTGCGGATATCATTTTGCGGACGCGGTCTGCGGACAGAAATATGTGAACATAGCGAAGTAACGCTTTCGCGTTAAAATCGCGACTGGTGTTATTTACCACTTTCCTTTTGAACAAGTTGGCTTAGAACTACGTCATTGGAACCATCCTTATGAGCAGAATTTTTATTAAATCCTGCGAATCCACCTCTGCTTTTGAAATACTTTAATACACTACTTTCTCCTGAAAACACGCTGAAAAAAACCTGAAAAATGCCAATTTCCTTCGGTCTCAAAACAAAAAGCAGGGTGGTAAAATTGCGAACAAAAAAGAACGGAACATATCAAGAGCTATATGATTTAATCTGGAAGCTGGGACTCCTAAAATGGTTGCAGACACATGCGCCGAAATATTCCCGTTGATACCATAGTATAAGCTATTTGAAAGAAGAGCGTGCCAGCCTAATGGTCAGAGCTGAAGCTCTTCGCTATCAAAAATTTTACAGCTGCGTCTTCTCTTGCAGCTGTGGCGTACTACATTATGTAATGCCAAAATAAAGGAAACACGGAAGAGTCTGATTTATTACCATGCAATCTTTTATTGGAAAAAAAAAACTAGAAATATCTTTAAATATGCACAATGCCTCGCTATGACCACATTTGGCCTTGATCTGGCAATGCTATGAAAGTAAACGTCTCGACTGAAATTTTTATGTGTTGGCATATGTCCCAGAAGCGCAAAAGCCTTTTAGAACTTCACTTCAAGCCATTGCAAACCGGTGCCCCTCTGTTAGCATTGCGTGCTGGCGCGAAGATCCTCGAATTAACTTGCGTGTAGATTTTAAAGTAGGTTTCTAGACTACAATGCGAATGCTATTCTAAAGCCACAGTCACCGTGCTTTAGGAAACACTCATCCACCGGATTAAACACAAAGGGAGTAAGGTGAACTTTTCTGGCATAAAAAAATTAGTTGTTCAACTCCGGTTACCCCTAGTTGCATTGAGATGGCAATGGCGGAAGTTTCTTTGGCCTGATACATTATTCCCCTATCATGCCCTGTCAGTGTAGGGTGCTACGTTATTGGCGACACTTAAGCTCATCTTTTAAGAGTATGATGCGAGAGCGTAAGCTACCAGCCCACATATAAAGAGAAGGGTTCGATGCTGCTGAACAAAATGTGGAGTGAAAGCAATAGCTGCGGGTGACCAAGGGCTCTTCGTCTTCCTCTTCGTTGTCCTCTTCTTCGTCTTGTTCTTCACCTTCGTGTTCTTCGTCATCTTCTTAATCTTTTTAGTGTTCATCTTCTTCTTCATCTTCGCCCTCTTGTTTGTCTTCTTCGTTTTCGCCTTCTTCGTCTTCGTCTTCTTTGTGGCTGTTCAAGGTCTAACATAGCCCTTCCCGGGACTACGCGACGGGCCGAAACATGGCGTAGTATTGCATTCGCCATCAAAACGATGGCTACAATTCAAGGTCCGCACTGCACATAACATCGCCCGAAAAACCACGGCTAAAACATTTGTTGTGCACACTGTCTTCGGGGCTTAGTATTCAGCTGGCATGCTGCGAGCTTCCGTAAAGGAGTAGTTAAACATTCTAGGCTGCGGTGACGCAAGCATCCTGCACCTTTTAACCCGAGCTGCACTAGAAATAAGTCACGTAGCAGGAAATAAAAAAAAAACCGTCCTCATGTGAATACTTTACTGTAAGCATGTGGGAAGATGTTTCTGCTCATGCTGTTTAGAAGGAACTGAAAATTTTTTGTAGTGAGAGCTGCACAGGTCAAGTCTAGTCATTTCGCCGTACCTGTCTGCGACTTTCCGGCGCCCGTCCCTGTCTGTCCGAACAGTGAATAAAAAATAAGTCGTGGAAGGCGGTAGCTGGCAGCAGGCATGGCCGTGCACTAACTTGACGTAGGGTTTCCTGACGCTACGTTTGGAAGGAGCTACCAACTCGGGCCTCTCCCTTCATACCGTATCGTGATATCACAATTATCCTGCCAAAACCCTTGCATTCGCGTTATCCCTAGGCCATGCAGGCACATTCCTGCATCTCGGTTAAAGCGGCGCTTTCTGTTTTGGCTGGTAGCTTACACTATCACGTTATCGCGAATGTGGGAGTGAAAACAGATATGGCTTAGTGAAGGGTTTCGGACCAAACCGACATAGAGGCTTTCGCCTTATCGCGCTTTATTGGTCTAAAGTGCCCCCTATGGCACAAATAAACCTAGAACCATACAGTAAAATAGGTGCAAAAGCCATGTGTTTGCTTTCAAGCCAAACTTAAGCTTAGCCGTGCAAATAGTTCTCCCGTAATTCCAGGTTAATCACAAGCTCTACAATAGCCAAGTTTTTTTTTTAAATCTCACACTCATCGCCCTCGCTGACAACCTCCCTTCCTAAGTCCAGAAATCAATGTACGTCAATGAGACCTGCATTTAGGCCTCCTGTTTTAGGCGTCTCCACGTGACAGCAACACTTCAACGGGCAGAAACACTAACTTCGTCCTATCTTCAGGAGCAAGACCTTTCGCGTTTCACCGGAAAGGTGCGCGATAGTGGCATATAAACGCACCTCTATGAATCAATATTCGTAATGCATCGGTGGTCATAACATTTCTTACTGCAAAGCTCATCGTTTCTTATTGATTGTGATAGACAGCAATCTACCATGGAGCCCGCATTGCACCCTATTGCAAAAAAAAGCCAACATCCATCGCTCACTTATTCCGCTTTCTAAGCGGAAAATCATGGGGCCAGTCGGTACAGTCAATGCTGCAGCTGTACAGAGCATTAGTTTTGGGATTCCTGCGGTTCAGTACGCCTGCACATTTAAACACGTTCCAGACTATTTTGCATGCCCTCCAGGCAGTAGAGGTTCAGTCCCTTCGCACATGTCTGGGCCTCCCTCGGAGCGCATCAGCACTGGGAAGTATCGCACTCGCCAAACACCACCCGCTTTCAGCGTATATTGCTCTAAGCTCTTTTCAAATGCACATAAGACATATTTACAGGGTTTCACACCATCACCTTGCGCAGATGCCCCTGCAGAGACCACATTCTGCATTTGCGAAAACCATAGCAGCGCACCAGTCTTCCATCCCAAAACATTTCACTCCGGCAGCACGACCTCCGTCGACCCTGCGGTGTCTACAGCTCCCATGTGTGTCCCTTGCTATTCCGGGGATATCGAAGAAATCAAACTTATCAACGCCAGCTGTGCAGCAACTGACACTGTTCATGCTAAACAAACACTATTTGGACAGTATTCACGTCTATACAGATGGCTCGGCAACCTCTACTAGTTCTGCATGCACCGTCGTCGCTCTTGCGAGACAAGCAAACGTTTACCATCTAGTTTCGCATAACAATATCTCTACTGAAGCAGAACTCGCCGCAATTCGTGTTGTTGTAAACATTGTCTGTGAACAAGCTTCTAGAAAATGGGCTATATTCTGTTATTCCATACCTGCCCTAAAATGTCTTCACTCGGCCTTGAGCAGTGCCGACCATGAAAAACTTGTAATGCAGCGTAGTTTCGACATCTTCACCACCAGGCCTTAAAAGAGGGTCTCGAAATATGTACCAGTGGATACCAGGCCATAGTGGAATTGTTGGCAACTACTTACCTGACGATGCTCCTCGATCGGTTTACGGTACAACACCATTGTCGAGATACCATTGACAAGAGCCGATGCAGCAAGGCACCTTCGACTGCTATCCCTAAACGGGACAAGACATTCAGTGTCTACGCCTGGAGACTGGACGTCAAGCTCACACCACTTTGACCAGTTACTTGAACTGCAGGTAACATTCGGCATTCCGCGCTGTTATGCTACAGTGTTGTGTCGCCTGTGGCTAAGAGTGGCGTTTATTTCAATCTTATCAGAATGGCAGTCTCTCCAACGTATGAGCAGTGCGGGTGTGTAGAAACTATTGCGCACATACTTTGCGACTCCCCTCAGTTTGAGCGTGAGCGCGCCTTTCTGGCTGCTACGCTCCTCCGCTTGGACTCTCGCGCTCTTAGTGAAGCTGCTATTCTGGGCCCTTGAGTGACTCCTTCATTATAGAGGAAATAAGTCAAGGCGCTCAAGATGTTTCTAAAGGACTCGGGGTTGAGTTTAAGACTTTATGGGTACGCTCTTATATATCTCGGGACATGTGATGGTCTTCTTTCCTTGGCCCTCTTTCTTTCCCTTTTCTCCATTTACTCGCTTCCCCAAGTTTCGGGTAGCCTACTGGGCATCGCCTGGTTAACCTCTCTGCCTTTCTATTCCATTTTCTGTCTCTGTTGGAATAAACCTCTTGGCGATACGTATGCCGCGTACAGGTGGAAGTGCGTGCCTTAAATGTTCCTTGATGGTATAAATTTCCTCTTCGGGCGTCAGGAGGGAGTATTGAATGATATATTATAAGCTAATTACATATCTGCGAATAAGCCGGCGGATATAAACAACCCATGGCTGGCCCGGCCGATGCATCCAAAGGATCCTCGTCTCTCATAAATACAACCCATGCGTCACGTGAGGTTTGGTTGCCACTGTGAATTTTTATTTCTCTCCTCTTGTCTTCTTGTTTCGGCGGCCGGTATATAAAATTTGGAAGCGTACACAACTATCATATCTCTTGCAAGGTTTCTGAAATGTATATCGCTTACTGCGAGTTCTAACGTAAATATATATCTGCTTAGGCGCCAGCCAGTACTCTTGCTTAATAAAGTTTGCAAACCCGAAGTGCATTGTGTTTCCTGATTCAGGAAATTTGCGATCCGCTGTAAATGTTACACGCAGTAAACAGAACAATCTGATTTCGTTTGGCATAGTTTATCGTTCAACGTTCTGCAGTTTACGGAAGCAAGAGGGAGTCTTTTTTCCACGATGCAAGGATTCTCCACTGCACAGTGCAGGAATAAAAATATAATGCCTTTCTGAAGGTCCAGACGCCTTTTTCTGCCTTAGTAATAGATAATAGAATTTTCTACGCGAGAGAGGGTCTTACGCGCATGGGTTGTACGCTTCCCTGCAAAACAGGGAGTGCGCTTTATGACAGCTTCTTCCGGCAGCTTTAGAACTTAAAGGAGTTCACCCCCTATTTTCTATACCAGAACGACCTCACACTTCAAAATAGACCTGATTTGAATATATAAGTTCAGATAGCTGACCGGCTGTGGTAATGAAGACACAACGTGCGGAATTTATTGATATTAGAGATGCTAACTGCAAAGCTTCAGTCTGCTGGCCGATGTTTCAGATAGATCGCCTTCTGTCCTGTAGCTCTACACAGCCGGTAGATTCTCCACAATCTTAAATTAGGTGCGAAGTGAAACGAATGGAAAGAGCATCAAATATCATTATATAGATGTTCCCCAAGGCTCCATCCTCGGTTCTTTTTTTTTTAATAAATGATTTTCTATCAAGCCTTTCCTCGTCATCACACTATATTTTTTTACACAGATGGCACGGCTGTGTTTACCTGTACCAACAATATCAAGGAATTAACCGACCAATTAAACCAAGATTCAGCTTACCTAAATGAATGGTTACATAACGACGCAGCTGTATTTTGACGCCCAAACATATCTTTGAACTTATTGCGAGGGAGTGAAGTCGTGGACATACTCGTAATTAGCAAAATACAAAACATTTAAGAGGTTCAGGTGGGTATCTGTCGTTTTTACGTCTATATGCATAACATGGTGGCCTGCACTGGTCATACAGACTGATCTCGCCTCCTTACCGAAAACAAGATACTAAAATAACATACAACCTTTGTGCTATTGTGGCCTCTTTTTAAGGGGATGTCACAAACATCCCAGCCTATATATATGTTGCTAAACTGCCATCAGGGGCGACAACGAGGGCATTGTAAGTTGTTTTTCAATTCCATATTTGCTTGTGGATTACCTTAAGCTTAAAAGAATACGTCCCTCGGTCCTAATACCGTTGTGATAGGGTCTTCAAAAATCTGATTACAGTGCTACTCCCTCAACTACTTTAAACCATCAACAACATGGTTAGATGACATCTCACCTGAGACCTAGAAAATGGTCACTGTGAGGTCCCTATCCGAAAATCAGATAAGTCACTGATCGGCTTCAACGACGTGCTACCTTTTTCCTAAGCATTAGTGCAGTGAAATATGGGCGAGAAATTGTTAAATCTCAAGAGTTCCGTGATGGCTGCAGCACCATGGTACTTATCTCCGAGTTCTAAAGTGGCTTCGCTCCTTCTGTGGGTGCAAAAATGAGTGGGATGTTTCGGCGTAATCAGTCAGCGCTCTCAACGAGGAGTGACAATGTATGGATGTATGAAAGGTCTAACAAAAAGTAAGTGAAACTGCCCTCCTGGGTTTTATCATCATTTTAAAGCATAAGCTTGGGCACGTTGGTAATCTATTGTGTAGAACAGCGCGAAAAAACGACAGGGGCGAATGAAGACAACAAGACGAGGGCTGACTTTCAGCTAAGTTTACTGCATTCCTGCATCCATATATATGAACACGTTCACGCAATAAAAGAAACAAGAGCAAATAAACAATCCACCAGAAAACGTAAGATATGCATGAGACACATGTGTCATCCAGAATGGTGCATTATAAAATTCTGGATGACACATGCTTTTCTTGCATATCTTACGTTTTCTGGAGTATTGTTTATTTGGTCTTGTTTCGTTTATATCGTGAGCGTGTTCATGTATGTGGATGCACGCATGCAGTAAACTTGTCAGTTGAAAGTCAGCGCTCGTGTTGTTGCCTTCCTTCGTTTTATTCGCCCTGTTCTACACAACCCTATCAACATGCTTTGTGCGTTTCAGATGTAAAGTCCTAACTCCATAAAACTTTTCTTTTGTGATAGATGTTCATTCGTTCATATACCTCAGTCGTGACTCGGTCGCATCATTTGAGCCAGCTTCCGAAGTGCAGCTTGTATCGATTTGTCGCACGATTTAATTTCGATCACATGGCACCTACGTGATGTACCTAAAGTGATATTCTTAATCTATTGCCTGCACTAAGCGCGACCTGTTAAGCGCCTGCCCTGCAGTGATGTTCAAGTCGACTGGTACTAATTATGTATCTCCCAGCTTTTGCGAGAAAACTTCACTAATGCTGATTGCCAAGAGTAGGACGCACCGTTAACTGGCTGCCACATCAAGCCGTCTTCAACATTCCCACACCCCACTTAAATCTTCGGCAGTGGATATGCGCAGTTTTAATCTTGCCAGTCGAGAAACACTGCGTGGGTGTTTCAAGCTCAAAAAAGGAAGAAGACCGTGGATGTATTCGGAAAGGTACGATGCCCTAAATGAGGGACAATTTCGTTAAAATCCAAGCGCTTATGTGTTCATATGTCCGGAGTTTCTGCCACTGTCCAAGTGGGGCCTCACGGACAATAAGGATTTGGAGATCAGAGTCTCCGGCTGACAACCAGCCTCACAATTGAGGCTGGTAGACAGAGCTTAAGGGGTCGCCATCTAGCAGGGCCTGGCCGCCACCATTCATAAAAGTAGCCGGCCCTCTCCTGGTAACAAATAATTAACGTTTCCACCAATAACGTTTTTCACATCAATCACGTAGATTTTTCGGCGAAATTTGAAGTGCCTTCTGAAGGAAAACCTTTTTCTCAAAGAAAGGCACGGATGTAGTCATACCACTAGGGGTTGGACATGCAATAAAAAATTAAATGAAAACAAATTGCAGACGATCGCTTTACTAATTTCAAAACTTGAACTGAGCTAAAATTCTTCAATTAGGCTTTTCTATAGATTGAGGCAAGGAATTTGTGCAAGTCATGTATGCCCAAATACAGACAACTTTTAGGCATGTGGTGGCTGTGCTTTTTGTTTTAGGAAATGCTGGCGGTGGCTGTGCATTTCAGCTCGGATGGTGCACATATATCGAGATCCGCCGCCACCGATCCCGCATTCTCATCTCCGCCGCACAGGGGTGGCATTGGAAAAGAACAATTAAGTTATCGGGAGGTCGGGGGAGGCGGCGCGTGGATCCATAGGAACGTTGCGCGCGAGGAGATTGCTGCGAGTGACGGATGCCGCTGATGCCGCTAGCGAGTCAAGGCAACGTGGCCATGAGTTTCGGCTTGAGATGTACGTACCGTGATCCGCTGATAACGAGCCGGCGTTTCGGCTACCGCACAACACCATAGCCGCCACACAGGATAAGGGGGGGGGGGGGGGGGTTGGTACGTACAGCGGCGAACGGTAGCGGCAGGAGTGCGCGCATTAGCCATTTACTACACAGCTGTTCACAATTACAAGAAAGCTAATGGCATAACGAAGAATCAGTGCGCAAAATGGATTTTTGCGTTCTTTTTAGATTTACCATTTACTGATATGGGTTCCAACTAACTAAATCTGGTGTATAAGAAAAACTCACTGGCTTCTAAAACTATTTTTGTAGTAAAATTGCGCGTGTTTTCTGAGAAACGCATTGATTGATATGGGTGGCCTTTGAATCCACTGTCGTGGCCAATGGTTGTAACAGAGAAGGAAGAATTTGCATCACCAGTGCTGCCTGTAACGCTTCCAGGAAAGCTCTTCGCACGGAGCAGCTTCGGCACGTAAACATTTGGGGCCCAGAATTTGTAAGGCCGAAACATCAACCAACGCGTGCCGCGAAGGGAAGAAATAAGCAAAATCTCTTTGCTATATTTGATACTCTCCTTTGCTGAAACAGCCTTGCAAGATTTCATTTCTTGGGCACCGAAGCAGCTGTAGTGAAATGAAACTCCACGCCAATAACCTGCATTGCTCTTCATTTGTATATAAATCCGATCAATAGGTCCTGGAAATCGCTTGCACAGACACCTTCACGCGGAAAAACAAAAATTTCCAAATTCTTATTGGGGAGTGTTTCGCGCTAGCTAACCGGCTTCACCCACCAGTAGAAACGCCAATAACGCCAAGAAATTCCCCATAAGGTGGCCCAGCAACATTACTTTGAAAGCAATGTTTGACTCGTGAGTTGCACCATCATGCTTGTCAGTAAAGCGCAGTCCCTGCTCATGAATTCACACACACAAAAAAAAATGTCCACACTATGAATCTAAGTACTGGCTTTCAGGGCTCCACCTGCGCGCGCTAACCACTACTTCACGACGAATTTGAAAATAAAAAAGAAATTACGTTGACTCTTTCGAACGTGCCCATATTTCTGCCTGTATAGCCAAAAACGCTAGAGGTTGTTGAAGGAAACTATATAAAAAGTGAAAGGTGCAATCATAAAAATGAGAAAAATTTAAATCATGAAAAATATAAAAATAAAATAAACAAATAAACAAACAAAGCAAGTAGACGCAACAAAAGCAGGAACGAAGCCCTCCCTTTTGAATTTATCCAGTGCAAATTTGTTTCTGCACTCCAATTATTTGCGAGCAGCCAGTAATTGGGACTTGTTTTTTATAGGTATGCTTTCGATATTGATGTTAAGTCAAGTTCAGTTCAGCCGTTCAGTCTTGTCCGACTCTTCGTGACCCTATGGACCATGCCACGCCAGGCTTTCCGATCTCTCACTATTTTCCTAACATCCCATAACTTCATCAGCAGTGCCTCGAGGATGCCATCTAACCATCGCGTTCGCGGCCTACCCCTTCTTCGGCGACCCTCAACCTTTCCCAACATCAAATCTTTCTCCAGCGACTCGTCTCTTCTCATCAGATGACCAAAGTAGCTGAGGTTCAACATTAGAATTTGACCCTCCAATGAGCAGTCAGAGTTTATGGTCGACAATATCGACTGATTTGATCTTCTGGCAGTCCAAGGAGCTCTCAAGAGTCTTCGCCAGCACCACAATTCAAACGCGTCAATTCTTCGGCGGTATTGATGCTACTGGGGATATTACGGTTGCTTTTGTGGTAATGACCAAATCGGCAGTAGTGGGGTGGAGTGCAAAATCGTCTTTACCTGGCTTTTTTCAACGCGCACTGACGTCGCCCAACTGCACGACCGCCATTCGTTCCGCCTGTAGCATCTGTAAGCAGTGAACGCGGGGTCCCTCGCACAGAAGTCAAGCGCTGTAACTGAGGTACCGCGGAGAGGCAGTAAACGACTTCATTAGCGGCGGAAACGCATTTCGCCGCTATTGTTGTGTGCAAGCATCTAAAAAATATCGAGAATTGAACCTAAACTTCCAAATAAAGAGTGAAAGCAGAGAAATGGCGCATAAATATTTTTTTTTAAACCAGAGCGCCATTGTTGTTGCCAGATGCCTCAGTTTTAACTTAGGGAAAGGAATAAAAATGAAGGAAATGGTACTATATGTAACGTTATTATCAAAGCACAACTAGCCAGAGCTACCCCAAGATACATCTGACGATGTTGTAGGATGAGGGCTCGGCGGTGATTATAAATATGGCGACGAATGGAGGGGCAGGAAAATAATAGCGGTTCAATATCAAACTGATCTGCATGGGTTCGAAATCCTGGATACCCGCCAGCCAGGTCTGTACACAAAGCATACTCCGCGAATGTTACATGGCTTAAGCGTGTTAAAGGGGAACCTTGCAAACGTATTACTTAGTAATATGTTTGGGTGCGTAGCGATGTTAGAGTTATAACTGTCAAAAGCTAGAAGGGAACACGGCGAAGGCGCCTACGAAGTCATTGATAATGACATTTATGACGAGATGTGAAACAGATGAAACTTGTTCATTTCTGACCGCGTCTTGCTGCCAGGCCATGAACATTCGAAAACTTTTGTCAGTTTGTTACGTCAGTGTCCAAATAGTCTCGGTCACTGTGGAACAATCGCACAAGAATATGATGGCAAGTACGTTTACCGAATTTATAAGCAATCACAGCAAAACAGCTGCAACACAAAGAACGATGGGTTTCGCGTTCTCACACGTGATCATCATTATCTTCGTCGGCTAGACTCACGGAGGGATATAAAAGAGAAGCGCCGACTCTGGCGTGCTGCAATGCAGTCGGCACAGGTCGATTTCGCTACACGAACGCTGAGCCCGCGTCCGGCGCTCAGCTTCGAACTATGCTCTCTCCCACTGCTCCTCTTTCCTCGCCGATGCGACTTTCGATACTCTTTCCTCCTCTCCCTATCCTCCTTGCAGAAAGAGTCAAATCGGCGTGCCACCTCTCCACACTGCCGCGAAACGAAATACCCCTGAGCTCGATCCAGGCTTTATTTCTTTATGCAAGTGTCGCGGCCACGGGCGAAGAGCAGACGGAGCAGTAACGACGTAGTCTGCTAGCAGGAACACGCACAAGTGCAGTCGTGATCGTAGTTGCGTGTAGGCCAAGTTCTACCATTTTTAATGCAAAGCTCCAGTAGCGTCTGTATCTTTTTTGTCGCTTGCGTTTACCCTTGAGAGTGCATCGACAGGGGAATTGCAGACGACAAACCACTCAACGAGATCACCGGTATGCACACGACGCTGCGCATGGCCTGGCAAACGGGGGAGATGCACATACTGTGCATTGTTATTTCGATGCGGATGGTACCAAAGCACGAAGTAGATGAGAAAGCTTTTTTCGTTGACAGGGAGTTAGGGTATCGCGATGAGGAATTTTTTTGTCGGCTGTGTGCAACGGTATCGCAAAGGAAGAACAATCGTACCGTATTTCTAATCATAATACCGTGCATAGCGCTCATTTGACGGCTCTCTACAGAGTGCAAGAGAAAAGACACAGACGTGAAATGAGTTATCTTCATGGAAACTTGCGCATATAGGGAGCTTGCATGAAGCGATGCATGCTGGGTAATCAGCCATGATGTTGTCGTTGACCGCAGACGACGCAGCAACACAGCACCGCCAAATAGATTCGTCTGCATGGTCGCGTAGTGCGCGCAGACGATGCTGACGCGATCGAATAGGCCGACAGCGGGTTCTTCACGATTCCAAAAAATACGTCTGCACGAGGGCGAGAAGGCTAATTTCTCTAGCAACGCCGACGCGAATGACTCGCACGGGCCAACACACGCGAGATCGACGCCAATCCGGGCAAGTTATCAAACTATTCGCCATAACAGAAATGAATGCCTGCGATGTCGACGGGCGGCCATTCCAGGCGCGTGGTGCAGTCATTCATTCGCGCTTGAAGAGGCGTAGCTTGAACAGGTCCGCGACGTAGTGCTTTGGATTTCTCCATAGCCCGCCCGATTTTTCCGGAACAGAGTCAACGCGTACGTTCCTCAGGAATCTGCCTGCAATTGCACGCACGTAAGGGCAGCGCACGAAAAGCCGGCCGTTTGGCTCGGTGGATCGTCGAAAACAACAAGGAACTCTCAATTCAGCCTGGCTGCAATGCCTGGCGTCTGCTGCCAGCGACAAGATAATGACAGATTACCCAGCATGCTCCGTTTCATGCAAGCTCCCTATATGAAGGAGCCAGCGGGGCGCAGTAGTTAAAAGTACTGACACTTGCTCAGTGGCGGTGGCGGAAGCAACAACGACAAGGACGTAACTGCAAATCCTTCATTTTGAAGGTTGGTGTGTTTCGACACATTTAAGTCGAAAGAAACGCTTCTGCAAATCGCCGCCGCTGCTTGTGTTTGTACCTGTGCTGTACCGATAGTTGATTTTATTGCGCCGAAAGATTTTCATGACGAGTGCTATGGTTGCTATTGCTTCTGATATAAGCCTGGTTTGTAATCAGTCACTTCCGGCAGAAGGCCTATGCCTAATCTGTTCAGAGTGCCATTGCGGTTATCACTTAAGCGCCTGTTCTAATACGACCAAGACTGCTTACACACCAATGACAGATACTGAAAAAAAAAAAAAAGTTGGAAATGCTAAACATGGGGGGGGGGGGGGGGTGTAGTTTCAGCCGCTAAAGACTAAACAATGTAACAAAATTACCTAATGACCAGTCTCTGACTCAAAGGCTATTGATAGAAATCTCGGTGAACTACCTACAACTAAACAAAAGTTGGATGATCTTTAAGAGATCAAAGGGACTGTTGAAAGCATGGTAAAATCTGTTCAGTATATTTCAGATCAGTACGATGAAGTGCTAGCCCAAATGAAGCTTCAGTCGACTGAGATTGTTGCCTTAACAAAAACGGTTGAAAAGGTTGCGACACAGATTGAGTCAGAGAGCAGTAATGAGCAAATTGGCGAACTGCGACAGCAGATAACCTAGAACAATACATCAGACGGAATAACCCGGAAGTACTACATGAACTTGCCCAAACCAAGAATAAAAACGTGCTTCAAAAGATCAAAGCTATAGCACAAGACTTAGAGCTTCCTCAGTTGACTGAGCACGACGTTGAAGGCCTTCACAGGCTGTCCGCTAAACGTGGAAAACCCCCGAAAGTTTTGGATCGCTTTTCTTCACGTGTAACGAAGGACCAATGCATGGCTAAGAAGCAGAGTATGCGGGAAGCTCAGTCCAGAATCTACTTTCTCGACAATAGCTATCGAAAGTGTGATCGCCATTTTGGGTTTACAAGCGCAGCTCTCTCATATCAATTATGAAGAAGATTCAAATGGTGAAAGGTCATCCCAGGCCAAAGAGTGCCATGACACACAGTAAATGGTTAATCTACGTCAATAAAATTCGCCGGTTGGGATGGTAATATTTATTTAGTGTTAAAATAACGACAGTTTTAGAATTAAAACGTCATTAGTACTGTATTTTGTTATGCACGAAAGCTGATAAAGGCGAGATTCTTAAGAATAAAAAAAATCGGACATTTCAGCAACAGTTCTCGGGTGGAAAAGGACGGCATGGCACCTGACGTGTGAGATTTAATATCGCAGCCATCCTGTTGAGAATGAAAAACAGGCTTAGGTGCATAACGGTAAGATACTTAAGATTAAAATTATAGTTTTGATTAAAACAGAATTTTTCAATTTTTGTAGATATATTTATTGGTTTGCAAAATTCACAGTTCAAAGGCTTGTTTCCAAACCGCTTTCATTTTGACTCTTATTCCGTGATATCAAAGCTGTTTAAACCATGAATAGAAAATGCCATTCAGAATCGATGACGCTAATTGCCTCATCGCACCATACATTTCACCGCTGGTTTCAAAAGCCAGATTTATAACAGCCTGCGCGTCTGTGTAAAATATTTCTGAAAGCAACATTCAATTTAACGCCGGCTGTAGCCTATTGCACTTGAAGCATTAGGTGGATAATGCGTTAAGTGCGAAAACAGCGTGAAATTGAAATGCTTAGCCGAGACAGAAGAGATCGGAGGTACAAAGGCTGTTTACGATGCGGCCTATGCTGCTGCCAATGAGAAAAAGGCCACAGCATGATGTCGCGGCGTACACGGGAAAGTTCGGCCTGTTTGGTCGATGTAAAACACAGAGCGCCGAATCACTTCAGCACTAAGAACGCCTTGCTGTTCATGCCTTTTTTTGCTTGCCTGTTTACATCCGGGTACAAGAGAAAATAGAAATTGGAAAGCAGTGAGCTATGTGCTCAACTTTTCCTACAAATAATATTTTGGCGAAATTCAGAAACGAGGCTTCCGCCTTGCTTTTCAGGTATGCAATCAAAATACTTATATAAAAACACTGTGTGACTGGCGACACGTGCCATAGTAATTCCCACGCACTGTAAAAATATTTTCGAATCATTTCTCGTGGTCTGCTGGAAAAACAAGTACCGCGAGCCAGTTTCCTCTCTGCGGCGGTGATAAAAAAAGCCTGAGAAAATAATCGCATTATTATCAGCGCCTTTAGTGGTAATGGAGTCTGCGTGCCAAATTTATGATAAGCATTCTGAAGCAGCGAATTAAAAGGCATTTTATAATGCTTACAGGCTTAAAACAGTGCCAGGAGCGCTTACTGAACTTCAATCGCTGAAACGCAGTGAACTGTTTCGTAATCTAAATAATAAGGATGCAGGATGAAAGCAACGGATTCTCACTTTTCATACAGATTTTGCAATTTCGCCTGAAAAGCTGCAATTCCTCTGTCAAGCAATACCGTATTTTTGTTTCTACAGAAGCAAAATATATTATTTCGCTCTTTTCACACGGTTGAAACCTTTTATTAACTTTTTAAAATAACTATTTTCGTGTCGCAAAAGTTTTCAAAAACATCATAATTATTCACACACATTAAATGGAAAGCCTTTCCAGGCTATACGCGACCGCCGGATCTGCCGACAGAAGTGACCGCCGTAAGCATCTTAGGAAATATGCCTCGTGCGAAGAGAGATTAAGGACATATTAAAGGAAGAAAAATAATAGATTGCGATAAGTAGTGACTAATAGATATTATAATTGAGATTAGCAGAAAATATAAAGCCTCATAGTCATTAATAATGACTGTAATGACTTGTAATGAGCCGTTGTCTAATCATGAATTATAATGAATATAATTTCATGGAATGACTAAAGTGCTTAGTAGTTAGTAGTAATGACTTCTTATCAATTTTAATGAGCAAAATGTCTAAAAACGACTTGCAGTGACTACAACCGATTAGAAATGACTAAATATGCTACATATTGAGTATAGTGTCTAACATGACTACTAATGACTTGTAATTACTTCTAATCACTACAAATGACCAATATATTTAACAAGTAAAGCGGAAATTTGGGCGAGTTGGTACATACTTATTTTTCCCAAAGCGCGCCAGGAGAGTAGGGATTACAGACAGTCCATCTGTAAACCTGTCTTGGCATTCTGTGAGCAAAATGAATATCCAGCAATGACTTGTAACAACTGCAATTGATTAGAAACTGCACTTGATGACTCGCACGCAACAGCAATGGACAAAGCTGAACCGCATGCTTTAACTGCGCCTAATATCGTCAGGCTGTACGCGAAGCCCGAAGTATTTGGAAGCCGAATGACAAGAGCGCTGGCCTGGCTATCTCCCAGGGATTCTGCGCACCGAGTGGTCTGGGAAAGCCATGGTCCAAGCACAGCGTATAAAAGGTCCACATCAGCGATCAGCTGGCACTCGCACGCAGCAGCATTGGGGATACTGAACAGCACGCTTTTCTGCGCCTACTGGCATTCGAAGGATGGTAGCGTCCAGTTCCTTTGTATAGCGTGTAACTTTGCTTTGTTTGTTGCTGCTGCGGTAAATTGATTTGCTATGTAATGGAATGTATGACATGTCACGACCCGATACCTGATAGCAGTGTTTTTTGACTTACGTTTTCTATTACTACGCGTACAACCTCGGCAAATGTTCTGGTATAGCGATGTCTATATTTAGTGGCAGAAGATCGGCATTCAGGTCGAGCTAGAATTTCCCGACTTGTGAGAGGGATCAAAAACGGGAATGTACGTGTGTGAACAAAACAAGGATCTAACGTCGAGCACGGACCTAATGACCTAAATGAAAAATTTCCTTTATTGCTTTCTCTTGTGGCTAAGGTCAGCGCCTTTGTACAGCTGGCTCCGTACTGGGCCTTGCGTTATTTCTTCTTTGTATTATTGACATTGTACCATACCAGACACTCCAGAAATCATTCCGCATGCGGATGATACCAGCGCTTTCTCGTCTACTCCCAATTTATCAACTGCAGCCACTGATGTAAACCAAGGGGCTGAAGAATTATTCACAATGGCTTGTAGCCGAACAACTAGCGATGAATAATAATAAAATCATACACATTGTAATGGCTTTTACAAAAACGTAGCGTTGAATAATAATAAAACCCTACACATTGCATTCGCTTCTAGTAGCAGACTACCTCATTTTTTCGATCCAATAGGTTTTCACTCTCGAGCTTTGAAACGTGTTACGGAAAATCGAATTCTTACCGCCGTATTCACAAACGGAACTTATACTTACGCCAAAAGTGCTACTTTCAAAAGTATGCCACAAGTATAAGATTAAGGAAAAGTTTAGGTGTGTTTCGAAAACCTGCCTAAATGCAGGAAAAGAAAGCCTTATGAAAGTTCCACTTATCGGGGAGCAAAACGAGCCTGGTAACGAGGCTACAAATGATTTCCACGTTAAAATGCAAGTTTTTTTCACAATAAACAGCTTTCAGTGGCCGCAAAACATTAATATGTTTTCATTGTTGCATTCACGCAAGCTGAACGCAAAATGTAGACGCACAGGGGCTATTTTTAACTAATTCCAATTTTCAGTCTGGCCACACTTGTTGCCGTTTTTTTTTTGTTGGTGTATTTTGTCATTTCTGTTCTTCGTTTTCCATCGCAGTTAACACGTGTTTGGTATTTGGAGCTTTCTTTTTTTTTCTTCCTATCAAACTAGCTGATTTCGTCGCTTTGTTTTCGTTTTTTTTACAATGACATCAGAGAGGAAAAAAATCAATTTTACTGAGGAGGAGCGGAGTGTACTCATTGATTTGGTGACCGAAAGGAAAGATGTTGAAAACAAACGCACGGACGCGGTGTCTGTAAGTCACAAGAAGAAGGTGTGGGAGGAGATCGCGCTACGTTTCAATAGCCGGCACGGCGTGCGACCTCGTAACAGCCAGCAGCTACGAAAGTGCTGGGAAAACTTGAAGGAAAAGTGCGCAGGTGCAAGGCGACTGACACCAAGGAGTTGTTCCGTACAGGTAAGCTGCCTTTTCAACGCATGCCAGCACCGCGACAGTAAACATGCCTCACTGTGGCGTTCCACATGTGCTGCAAAGATTTTATAACTGAGCATTCGCTGAGCCGAATTACTGTCGAGTGCAGATGTGGGTTGTGAGTATTGCCCACATCAATAAAATTTGCTATTGCGTTTTCAGGCGGTGGCTCAGCTGTTCAGTCAGCGCTAACAGAAGAACTTGAAAGGGTTGGCGCTGTGGCATCGCACATGTCTGTGCGCATACCCAATCCCTTCGACAGCGACCGCGCACGACACGACGCAAACGACAGTGCCAACGGCGGAACATACGCCGACGAATGCACAGCAGCAGTGGCGCGGCTCTTGGCGCCGATGCAGACTGCACCAATCGCTGCATTGCGTGAAAACGAAGGTAAGGGGTTTGCTAGCGCCCTGCGCGTAATGGGTGCTTTGCAATGTTTTGCATGATGTATGTATGTCTGGATAAAAAAATGAAAGCTTGATACTATGCATGTTTCGCCGCGGCACAACATGAGGCTCCCTATCTCATTATGTTTTCAAGTATACCGCGAAGGTCCACGGCCGGTTTGCAATCGCTTGCATGGTTCCCTGTGTAGGTGTCTTCGCAAATATCGTTGTTATAAATGCTAAATTGAATTTCATAGTTGGACCGCTAGGTTTAGAAATAATGTGAATGAACACTTAGAATAAACAGGAAGCAGTATAATCCCGCGTAAGAGCTAGAGCGTCTAGTCGTCTGTGACGAAACGTGAGAAATTAAAAACGCATTACAGGCTGACTTAACAGTATTAATATTTATGTTTATATCGTGTGGTAAGGCTGTTACCTGAATGAGAGATCGCCATATGAAAGGTGGGGCTATTGAAACACTTATTTGGAGCCGTATTTAAAAACTTTGAATGACAATGTTGTCCGGGCATTTTTTTTTATTTATTTATTTACCCTAAAGGCCCGATGGCCCATTACATAGGGGGGGGGGGAGTGGAGCATCGAGCAAAAAGATGCGATGAACAAGCGCAGCACTAATGTGAGGATGTAAGAGGAAATAAATGAATACATCAAAATCCTGCGCATAATATTTTCACTGTCAAGAATAAGGACACTAGCATATGGGAAAATGCGTTACACACGATAGGCAAAAGGAAGTAAAAGGGAAAAAAATTTAAGTTGTTGCACAGCAAATATTCTCTCATAGCATATTATACCTCGTGGGATGTTTTTATGTTTGATATCCCTAGACTGCTGATTGCATCATGCTTTATTATGCACTCTCAATGGCGAAGAGAAATAATGCAAAATGCTTCCAATGTTTTACAGATGCAGACGAACTCCCAGATATATATGAGGGAGATACAGACATTTGCCTCAGCAGTGAGGATCAAGCGGATGGATTTTTACCACCACCACGGCCCCAATCTCCGCAACCTCCCGCTCCGGCGCCAGGGTTACGACAAAATGCTGGCAGCAATGTTCAGAATGGAGCCCTTCATGGTAAAGCTAGCCGGCGTCGGACAGCACTCGAAGAAGAGCTGGAGGCTCGTTTACAAGCTGTCACTAATGAAAAAAATCAGAGGCGCAGAGAGCATCTCCTCCGAATGCGCATGATGCGGGCAGAACGAAAAGAAAAAAAAATACTCAATGAACAAAAGTTATTGAATGCCAAAGCAAAGGCTAGTTTATTGCAAATTCAAATGCAGTTGATGCAAAGGAAAGCCTAATAAATGCAGAAAAAAGTCAGTTTTGAAGTACTTGATTTGAGTG
This sequence comes from Amblyomma maculatum, assembly GCF_055883805.1. NCBI lineage: Eukaryota > Metazoa > Arthropoda > Arachnida > Ixodida > Ixodidae > Amblyomma > Amblyomma maculatum. Next base: position 88,268,299 of record NC_139348.1, on the reverse strand, counting down.
CAAATAAATTATGTGGCAGCAGCAGTAATGCTGACAACAAATCATACGTATTTGTTCAATCTCTCACTTCAGGACAAAGCGAGCATGAGAAACGTGCTATAATATACATTATACACTAAAGCCCGATGTTTCCAGAGGTCTGTGGTGGAGATTTTTCATCAATACTATTCATGTGGGATCAGTCAAATCAAAGCTACCTGCAAGGTTTTCTCATGCTAGATGGACAGTACAGAAAACCTATTTACCATCCTCTACCTCCTGTGGTATTGGAAGGGTTATGATATAAATAAGGTTACTCCACACCTTTAGCCCTGTGTGATTAGTGGCATAAACTTGATCATGATTGTGACGAAAAGTGCTGATTAACAATTCGGTTACGGACTCTGAACCCATTTTGAGTGTCCTGAGGCTGTGGCTGTGCAGCTGTTCCCACTGTTGCTCCAGCAGGAAGCAGAGTAGGAGGGGCCAGTGTAATTGGGAAGGCTGGATGCTGGGAGGGATTGGATCTTGTAGGCGCAGGCTCAGGTTGTGCAGAGCAGCACACGCTGTGATCATCAGCACCGAAGTGGTCATCTTTATCTGCAGTTTCATATCAAGGCACGGAAAGCACCTTTTCCAAATGCCGAACACCCTTTCTACACTGTTGCGAATCCTTTTCTGCGAGGTGTTGAATCTAGAAAAAAAAATATGGTGCCAGATGTACTGCAGTTGTCAATATAACATTAAATATTCAAAACGTTCAACTCCAGTTACAGCTTACCTTCGCTGTCCACTATTTTAGGGTCCTTGAATGGAGTCATAAGATAGTGGCGACAGGCATAGCCAGAATCTCCCAACAAAATTCCTGGCACAACACCATCTTCGCACTGGGCTCTAGCACGACTGTTATCAAAGATGCGACTGTCATGAGCTCAGCCTGGCCAGCTGGCGACAACATCCAGGAATTGTAGCTGAGGCCCTGTGATTGCCTGCAACAGGAAAGTGCCAATGCGGTCAGCCTTTTTCTAGCATAGTTCAAGGGTAAGCAGCACACCTCAACACTGCTACAAGCAACAAGCCACTCTCAATACAGACAATATATGACATCTTTATCAATAGCACTCACAATATTACTGCGTGATTTGAACATTTGTTTGCAAGCTGGTTACACCACGTCGAGCTATAATTTGTAAAGTTATACAAATGTCTGATGCTTGGTTCACCAACAACAAAGTGAAGGAACTGTTATCGACAACCAGTGGCTGCTTGTGAAACAAAGACGCCTTTCCTGTTGGCCTGTTTCTAGCTTTCATTTAAGGTTAAGGGACACATCTCGACACGGCTAACAGTAACAAGCCACTCTCAACACAGACAAAATATGACAACATCTTTATCAATAGCATTCACAATAGTATTGCGTGATGTGAACACTTGTTTGCAAGCTGGTTAACCTACGTCGAGCTATAATTTCTAATGTTATACAAATGTCTCATGCTGGTTTGCCAACAACGAAGTGAAGGAACTGTTGTCGGCGTCCAGTGGCTGCTCGTGAAAAAAAAAATACCCTTGCTATTGGCCTCTTTCTAGCCTTTATTTAGGTTAAGAGACACATCTCGACATGGCTAACAGCAACAAACCACTCTCAACACAGACAATATATGACATCTTTATCAATAGCATTCACAATAGTACTGCACGATGTGAACACTTGTTTGCAATCTGGTTAACCCACGTCGAACTATAATTTCTAATGTTATACAAATGTCTGATGCTGGTTTGCCAACAACGAAGTGAAGGAACTGTTGTCGGCGTCCAGTGGCTGCTTGTGAAACAAAGATGCCCTTGCGATTGGCCTGTTTCTAGCCTTTATTTAGGATAAGAGACACATCTCGACATGGCTAACAGCAACAAACCACTCTCAACACAGACAATATATGACAACATCTTTATCAATAGCATTCACAATATTACTGCGTGATGGGAACTCTTGTTTGCAAGCTGGTTACCCCACGTCGAGTTATAATTTCTAAAGTTATACAAATGTCTGATGCTGATTTGCCAACAATGAAGTGAAGGAACTGTTGTCGGTGTCCAGTGGCTGCTTGTGAAATAAAGATGCCCTTGCTGTTGGCCTGTTTCTAGCCTTCATTTAAAATTAAGGGACACATCTCGACACGGCTAACAGCAGCAAGCCACTCTCAACACCGACATTACGTGACATCTTTATCAATAGCATTCACAATATTACTGCGTGATGGGAACTCTTGTTTGCAAGCTGGTTACCCCACGTCGAGTTATAATTTCTAAAGTTATATAAATGTCCGATGCTTGGTTCACCAACAACAAAGGGAAGGAACTGTTGTCGACGTCCAGTAGCTGCTTGTGAAAAAAAAGCCGTTGCTGTTGGCCTGTTTCTAGCCTTTATTTAGGTTAAGAGACCCATCTCGACATGGCTAACTGCAACAAGCCACTCTCAACACAGACAATATATGACAACATCTTTATCAATAGCATTCACAATAGTACTGCATGATGTGAACACTTGTTTGCAACCTGGTTAACCCACGTCGAGCTATAATTTCTAATGTTATACAAATGTTTGACGCTGGTTTGCCAACAACGAAGTGAAGGAACTGTTGTCGGCGTCCAGTGGCTGCTTGTGAAACAAAGATGCCCTTGCGATTAGCCTGTTTCTAGCCTTTATTTAGGTTAAGAGACACATCTCGACATGGCTAACAGCAACAAAGCACTCTCAACACAGACAATATATGACAGGATCTTTATCAATAGCATTCACAATAGTACTGCACGATGTGAACACTTGGTTGCAACCTGGTTAACCCACGTCGAGCTATAATTTCTAATGTTATACAAATGTCTGACGCTGGTTTGTCAACAACGAAGTGAAGGAACTGTTGTCGTCGTCCAGTGGCTGCTTGTGAAACAAAGATGCTCTTGCTGTTGGCCTGTTTCTAGCCTTTATTAGAGACACATCTCGACACGGCTAACAGCAGCAGGCCACTCTCAACACAAGGAGAATAAGCCAATGACCTTATAAATTATGTTCATTTGTTGGTATGATTAATGTTACAAGTGTATAAGTCACTTGGCTGCATAAAAAATTGTAAGCAAGGACTGTGACTACTGCTAGTTCTGCAGCAAAAATAGAGATTGCATTCAACACAGCCAATTTGCTAGCTTTTACAACTGGGACACTTTGATACTGCTTGGATTCATATCATTCAATATGACGGTCACACAGAATCAGCTTCAGTAGTGAGTTAAATACTATGCATGTCAACCGCAATTAGAAGGCTGACTGGTAAATATAACAATTGAGGAGGTATTATTGCTGTTGATGATTTCAAATAATATTTCGCTGTGCTTTATATAAAAGAACAAGAGTTCGAGTTTTTCCGAGTAATGTATACTCAACAGAAAAAAAAAGACATCTCCGTTCAAGTTTATCCTCTGTCACGAACTGGCGGGGATTAAAAACACGTACCTGAACGTTGATCGAAAAGTAGCCTTTTCTGTTCCTGAATACTTCGGCGTCGTCGCCTCCGGGACTCTTGATGCGGACGTGAGTGCAGTCTATGCACCCGATCACTCCAGGAAAACCTCCCATCGTATAAAAATTCTGCATTACTTGCGGTGCTCGCGTGCAATCAGGCAGTTTCACGAGTGCCGAAAACAGTGTGGCAGCGATCATCGAAGTAACGCGCTCCACGATTCGCGACACCGTGGGCTGTGAAATGTTCACCAGGTCCCCACTCACTACCTGGAAGGTTCCGGCGCCATAGAAGCGCAATGTCACTAACAACTGGAGAAGCGGCGGCACGGGGCAACCACGGTCATCTGTGTTCGCTTGAAGCGCAGCATTGCCAGGAGCTGCAGAATGGCCTGCTTCGAGAACCGGTATCGGGAGAGAAACTCGCTGTCCGTGTACTCTTCCATTGGGTTGGTGCGGTCCCTGAATATGCGCCGTAATGTTGTCACATATGGGCGGCCTTCGCGGTTTTCAATTTCTCTTACGAGGGCGACGAAGTCGACGAACGCCGAGAAACTTTCGTGATGTGTAGCCATCTTGGACGCCAAAAGGTGCGCGTTAAGATAGCTCCCAAGCTACCTTTGGGAATGCTCACTTATCATTAAGTTAAGGTCGCGAAAAGGTTCGGCTTTTGTACAAGTTTGGATTCTGAAACACGTTAAGCCGCTGTTAAGTGGACGAAGCGATAAGATAAGTTCCGTTTGAGAATACGGCGGTTAGGCTTCAGCGCATAAAGCTGACCATAGCGGAATACTGAACAAGTGTCGAGCATTTTTACTACTCCGACTAAGGTGCCAGCTTTATTTCAGTGTAGTTTATTCTAGGTTACACTATTATTTCCATATCTTGGGAGTGACTGGGACAAATAATCTCGAAACTCTTATTATTGCAGATCGAAGCAATATATTCGACTTATAGAAAACTTATCAAGATACCACTTTAGGTCTTTCTACTTCAGCACAACCGCATATTACCGGTACCAACATTATATTACCAACGACTGGCTCAGGTAGCGGTCTTGGATTTCAGAGCCAATCAACAATATGTTTTTTTAATGCACGACTTTTCAAATACGACATGAGTTTGAATACACCATTTTACAGAAACCAAGAAACAGGACACATTATGTTACGCATTCTTTGAACTGGCAAATTCCAAACATTTTGATCTACCACACCGAGTTGTTGGACATAATAAAGAAATCTTCCTTTCTTTTCTTTTTGCAAGCCTTCCTTTCTAAAGAATGCAAACTAAGTGTACTTATTTGTTCTTTTTGCGTTCAAGATATCGAACGTTCATTTCTTTCTCTTTATTTACTACTAATATCTCTACATATACTGCATATGTGTCTTCTTTTGCACTGCACTGCACTGTTCTGTGATTGTTTTGGCCATGTTTTTTGAGTAATATGAATGGACATATTGCTTAAATGGGAAACTCCGGTGGCACAGACATGTCCATTTTGATCTTTATATTGTTTCTATATGGGTATGTAGGTGCTCCCTGTTTTGTTCTAGTGGTGTTTAGGGCCCAGTGAGGCGGATGTATTTTCGCTTTTTACCCTCTGCACCAGGTACTCTGCTGTCTGAATTTTCCTGAACAAAAATATGACGCAAATGCTTAGTAAGGAATCGTTATGATAAATCTGTATAACGACGATGTGTAGCGACTACAATTAATTACAAATGACTAAAAATGCTTAGTTGTGTATAGCATTGACTAAAGAGACAACGGACGACTTGTGATAATCAATATGCCTAAAAAGGATTTGTAACGACCACAATTGTTTAGAAAGGACTAGATAAGCTTAATGACAAGCAATTATTAAAATGAGAGGCCAAGCGAACAAAGGAAGGAGAAATAGGTAAATAGAAGAGGGAAGAAAACGAGGCGAATGATAATTAGGAGGAAGAGTAGGCTTTCTCCGTTGTACCTTTATGAGATATCTTAAGAGACCCTGTAATTTTTTCTATTCGGTGCTCCTGCCCCAATAGTGCCTAATAATATTTAGAGAATAGTTCGCATAGGAGTCCGTAGGAAATCTGAGGGTGCACCCAATCTCTGCCTTGATCGCATGACTCCACAGCACCAATTCACCCCGTCCTTTACTCTTACTGTGGATCTCCATGGGGCCAATCTTGCTGATCCGTTTCTTGAAATAAAAACTCTACCGATGGCATCTCATCACTCGCATGCGAAGTATTTATATTTCACCAGCGTGCGACGCACAGTGCCTTCCAGGAGGATATATTACGAGATTGATAATTACTGGTTTCCTTTAACTAAAGTATTCCACTTTCCGACTGGGACCACGGTGCGATATCAACGGTTTTAGTGACGAAATAATTACTGGTTGGAGTATTCATAACAACATACCTTTAATGAAGCACCTCTTAGCGGATCTAAGAAAAAGGCCGAGAAATAAAACATTTATTACGAACTCTTAAAATTTTCGTCAACAACCGAAACATTTTGTCCAGTAAGCGCGCTCACTTAAAGTGCACCGCATGTGTGACAGATCTGATTTTGCGAAAGAAGCTGATGATATTGCTTCCGACGGGTATCATTCAAAATGAAACTGAAATTTCTGAGGATATTTTTTTCTAAATCTGTCGAGCCACAGGAATATTTGCACAAAGAAAACAACAGTCTTGTTTTATCATCAGACAGATTTATGACGGAGGCATTGAAAGTGGTCATGTTCAACTATATGCACCGATTTCACAGGCGGTCCTAGGCTGATAATGGTGGATGCTTAGTTAGTAGCCCTTCTTGGGCATTGTCCTTTTTTTTGGGTACGAACTGAATTTATATGGTTTCGGTGCCTTTTGCCTTTAACTTTGCACTTGGCTTGGGTGTTGCAGCGACTTTTAAAATGAGGTGCTTTTCATACCAACAGCCCTCAGGCATGAACGCAGGCATGAGCGGCAGAAAGGTAGGCTGGCTAGCTATGCAGCCAAACTGCAGGTAATAAGGGTCAAACTTTCAAGGACTGCTTGGTATTCTTTGGGCGTTGAGTGCGCCAACAAAGGCGGGCGTAGCTGTTCTACCCACATGGCGAGCGTGTGTGGTGGCGCTATCGACCAAGCCCTTTTGAAAAAGTTCTCTTCTCGCCATTCTGAGCTTATCAAAGAAGGTATGTCGGTCACGTAATTTTAATCGGCTCTCAAGGCTTCTTTCCGGGAGACTATCATTAGAAGCACAGGCGTCAATGGAACTTGGCAGCAGCTGACCTACACACATAAGTTCAATGGCCCAGAAATGAAGGCACTAGTACACCATATAGAAGAGGGTATCGCAAAATATTGTTACGGGGATTCTGTCGCGGGTTCGACGCAATCTGACGCTGGATCACCCCAGTGGCCGTCACCTCAGAACCGTCACGATGACAACCGACGCGGCTCCATCTACCCCGCACCTCCAGCAAGATGTTACGGGGATGTACTTAATGTAACGGCACTGCGATGCGCTGAACTCGACGCTAAGACTTCAGTAGCCGTGCAGTATCCACTCTGTTAGCGTCGTCCTCTTTCTCGACGCTTCGTCGTGCCCGCGTTCCTCGGTCGTCGTCTTTGTCAGTGAGCACATCACTTTGGTCCCGCGTTTCCCGGTAACAATATGTCAAATATTTTTGTACGTCTCATTAGAAAAAAGCATGAATATTTGTTTACAGCTGTTCAGAAGAACGATATGTCGGGCTAATTACCTCTATATACCCAAAAAGCAGGTAGAGAAGCAGCTTTAAATCTACGAATGTTTCAGGCCCTTCCTTTCGTTTTCTTTAGTGTGCTTTGCGCTGCTTCTTTACTTCTATTCCTTTGCAGTACTAATGCTGCTTTGGGTGCTGTTTGATGCATCTGATGTAAGCTAACTTGGTTAAGCAGTTCCATATATTGTTTACACAGCACTCGAGAGGAGCGCGGAGGTTTACATTAATTATATATCATGAATTCACAAAGCCCGATGACATCCTGTTTCAAATGGGGCGGTCGTCACTCCCATACGAAAATTTCCTATGGTCAGCTACAGAAAATCTTTTGTATGGTCGGCTATAGAAATTTGGCCCAAATACCTATAGCCGGCTTCTATGGCTGTCTTTAGGTTTTTCTACAGTCTGTTCTATTGAAGTCTTTAACCTGTTCTACGAACTTATGGCGCCCTGTTTACTGCAGTCTTTAGCATTTTCCATGGTCAGGTATAAACGCTTATGGTAAGCTGTCAGCTATAAATATTTGGCCTAATATTGTAGCCAATATTTTTTATTTTATTTGGCCCAAAAAGCTATAGCCGTTCCTATGGTCGTATAGGGTTTCTTTGTAGACTGTTCTATAGAAGTCTTTATCGTATTCTATAGACTTATGGCTCCCTATGTACTGCAGTCTTTAGCATTTTCTATGGTTGCGTACAAACTTTTATGGCCAGCTATAGCAAATCCCATGTATGGTCGGCTATCGACGTTTGGCCCAAAAAGATATAGCTTGCTATGGAAGTCTATAACCTATGGACTAATTATGGTGTCCTAATGTAAGTATTGCAGTCTTTAGCATTTTCTATGGTCAGCTATAGAAACACTTGCGCGTGCGTGTGTGTTCGTGCATGTGTGTCATGCTCTATATCTTCGGACCAATATTTTCAATTCGCTGCCTAAACAAGTGAGAATTCGACAGCAGTCCCCACGACTAAAACCATCATGGGTCGGAGGTACTCACTACAGGCGTACCTCCATGCAGCGACAACGCTCCCACCAATTATACCAAGATCGTGACGTAATCCTTTTGTCGTACAGCGTTGTAGTTGATGACATACGGTTTCTCGTTGCATACAGCACACAACTCTTAATCAAGCTAGAGTACAAGTCGCACGAGGGATTCGAACCGACGATATATGTACCTTCATATAATGGTGTACACCTACTGGTCTATAGCTTTTGGTATATACAATATTCTATAGCCAGCTAAAACAGGTTATATGGCTTGCAATGTGTATATAGCTTTAGAGGCATTGACATTTCTATAGACGGCTAAAGATAACTGTATGGCTGTATAACTGTAAACATAACTGTATAGGGTCATGAGGAGTCGGACACGACTGAACGACTGAACTGAACTGAACTACTCAATAGCTTCGAGAGCATGTACTTTTCTTTAGCCAGTTAAATCAGCTTATATGGATTGCAGTCTGCAGCTTGACATTTCTATAGAGGCATTGACATTTCTATAGATAGCTAAAGATAACTGTATGGGTACTAGTCTATAGCTTCAGGAGCATGCACATTTCTATAGCCAGCTAAAGCAGCTTGCATGGCTATCAGTCTGTAGCTTTAAAGCCATTCAAATTAATATAGACAGCTGAAGATAACTGCATCACTATTAGTATATAGCTTTCGGAGCATACACTGTTCCATTTCCAGCTAAATCAGCTTGTATGGCTTGTAATCTCTAGCTTTAAAAGCATTCGAATTTCTATAGATGGCTAATTATATCTGTATTACTAATTTTTTATTGCTTCTGGAGCATCAACATTTCTATAGCTTTCTAAAACTGATTCTATGGCTTGCAGTCTGTAGTTTTTGAAGCATTCAAATTTCTATAGACAGCTAAAGATAACTGTATGACTAATAATCTATAGCTCCAGGAGCATAAACGTTTCTATAACTTGCTAAAACTGATTCTATGGCCTTCAGCCTGTAGCTTTACAGACATTCAAATTTCTATAGACAGCTAAAGACTACTGTGTGACTAATAGTCTATAGCTTCATGGACATATGGTTTTCTATAGTTAGCTAAAGAGATTTTGTATAGGGCCTGAAGCTATAGACAAAGTGGTATAAATTTTTTTATAGCTGCCTATAGATATTTCAATGGCACTTTATAGCCAACTATAAAAGTCCATAGATAGACATAGCTGACCATACTTTTTTTCATTGAAGAACACAGACCATTTTTGTATGGGATGTTATCGTATATAAATGGCGTTTAAGTGCTATATTACTCTCCGATCTGTTCTTGGCGTTACAACGAACGTTTTGTTCAAGCTCGTATTCCCGATTTTTCATCTTTTAGCTCTGCTTTTACAACAGTGTTTTGCATAACTATATAGTAATCCTTTCTAGTTTTCAAGTTACATTATGTGTAGGCCTACGTTGGTCCCAATATGAGGGTGACCATATCGTTTTTCATAGCTTGCGGCATATTAAAACGCATTGTCTTCGCTGTAACGGAGCATATTTTCCAATCACGAGGTGGTGACCACCGCCCTTGTGATCTCAGTACCTTTACTCTTGTATTTTCATTCATCTAAAACGTAGGACGCCTAACAGAATGGGGTGTAAATTGGCGTTCTATTTCGGCGTACCACCTCAATGCAAATGATATCATCGTGGCGATAACTGCAAATGCAGAATTCCCTTTATCCCGTGAATGGACCTAATGACCTAAGAAAAAATTACGAGGGACTTCAGCGACTAAAGCAGTGAAAGGCGAAAGCCTGAGTGCCGTATTCTGCTACGCAACTGGCGGTTGAGGTGTCCACAGAAAACAAGTGAGACAGTTACTGCACCTTTCCCTTCCTATGAATTAATCCATCCATCCACACCGCCGGGTCAGTGTGTTATGAATATTGTTAGAGAGAAATAAATAAATATATATGTATATATATATATATATATATATATATATATATATATATATATATATATATATATATATATATATATATATATATATACACCTATAATATTGATAGCAGAAGATAAGAGAATATGGGCAGAATATCCCGGCCTCGGCGGACGCTTTTCGATGGAGGCGGAAAGCAAGGCGCCCGTGTGCTGTGCGATGTCAGTGCACGTTAAAGAACCTCAGGTGGTCCAAATTTCCGGAGTCCTCCACTACGGCGTATCTCACGCCTGAGTTGCTTTGGGACGTTAAACCCCATAAACCAAACCAATATTGGCAGATAAATGCGTTAAATACTTAATAACGAGAATGGCGGTAAATTTTTCACAACAACATTATGCATTGCAATAATCGAGGCGTGATTCAGTCAAGCGTCTCAACACTTAGTCAAACCATCGTTAAATATGAAGGAAATCAATTTACTTTTCCTGAATACTATTAGTGTGTGAAGAAAGTCCTCGATGACCGGGAACGGGAAGGAAAACCAAACCGAAGGTAGCACTGAGTTGCGAGGTTCGTTCCGTACCTAGACCGTGCGTAATAGCCGCAGTCCCTTTCAACGTATGTGTCTGCTATGGATGTTGTGACCTTGCCTCAGACGCCCATTCATATTTCTGACCACTGGCCAGTCATGCTCAGCCTTTCCTTTCCTAGGGCTGGCTCACTTCGTATGTGGCGTTTTGATGTGCGCGTACCACACGATTCGCGTTCGCGTGAAAGCTTGTCGCGAGCTTTACGCGTCTCGCTTTCTGACCGTGCAGAAAATGAATGGGACACGCTTATATCAATTTGGCGCATGTACAGTTCGGCTGAGGGTCGTGCACTACGCCGTCGCGTGTCTCAGGAGCTGGTAGCCGCGGCTGCGAAGATCCGGACCGCACACAGAGCGAGTTGGCATACCCCTCTGATGCGAGCATAGTGCAACGAGGTACATAACGACGGTATCAGTTCCTTATTGGTGCCTCGTCTCTTTCGGCGGCGGCCTGGCGTGGAAGACGTAGTCCATCTGCACGTCTTGAGGTGCTTCTATCTGCACGGAGAACCTGCATCCATGGCTCAGCGTTGAACGGAGCGCCCCAGTCTGCGTCCCATCAAATTAGGGATTTGATGGGTATACTGTATTCCTTTAACCACAAGTTAAAAGAATACAGTATACCACCCCTTGTGCACACTCTACATATTTTTATGGCTCTTCATGGACTTCTTTGCGCGGCTTGGAACGGGGTTTGGGATTCTTGATAATTTCGCCAGATTTCCTTGGACATTGAAAACGAATCACACAATTGCCTTTTTCGCCCCCTCTTTAGCCGATGTGAAATTCCGTGCATTTACGGAATCACTGCTGTCTTTCTACCGGTCTGCTTTCGGACTTTCGGTGAGCCGCTTTTTCTTCATTTTTTCAACAAACGTTCTTCCAACGAAACAAACCGCCTTTGGAATAACCAGCGGTAGAAAGGTGACTGGTGTGCTCGCTACGTGTGATGGTTACCAAAAGAGGACATGAGTGTTTCATAGCGTTATTAAAGAAAATGTTGATTATTTCCCTTCGGGCAAGCTCTTTGTTGGATAACGAATATGAAAGGAGTGGTTTTTTACCCCTAAGGTGGTAATACCAGCTTACGTGGATGTCCGAGCATTTTAGCGTTAAGTCTAAAACGTGCAATCTATTGTCCGACGGTAGCTCACCGGTTATCTCAAGCGGATTAAAATTATGGTTAAAAAGGGAGAAAAGGGGTGTAATGTCCCATCCAACGCTAGGCTAGGTTATTGTCTATAGAAATTAGTCATCCACGACACGAAAAATCTTTAAAGCCTTAAAATATTATAGATGGGTGTCAATCAACGTGTCAGAGCGCTAAAAAGAATCACTAAGAGCCGGCGCTATGCAAGACCTCGTGTAGACCACCCTGATTCTCTAATAACACACACCATTCTTTCATTCAGCATAGGTCCAGGTAAGATACAATTTTAACAGTTCCATGAATGTCGTTAAAGTTGTATCTGACCTCGACCTATGCTGAGTAGCACAATGGTCTGAAGCAATTATTATTATTAATGCTTAAATGAAATGATTTCTATCGCATTTAATTGGGTTTACCTGGACAGTTGGATGCGATCCACTGAATTGGTGGCGCCGTCGACATCACGGGCCTATAAAGGGCGCGATGCGACCGACAGCGGCATTGGGCATGGTGGCACCGCAGTGAACATGTCGAGTAATCCATTCATCTTCTTGCTCCAGGTGAGAAAACGGTTTGGCAAATGTTACAGAAGTAGCGACATTTTTCTTGTGGTGCTGCCTTGCCCAGGCGTAGTGTATACAATTATTTGTGATAGCATTGTCTCTCTGAGGTACTTGCTGTTGCTTGCTGGGGATGTGGAAAGTAATTCCTGACCTAACATGCAGGAAGTCCTGACTGAAATCCGCAAATTGGCTGGTGAGATAGCTGAAATAAAAAACGACAACAAGGCTATAAACGAATCTCTGGAAGGCATTCATGCGAAACTGGACACGTTGGCTCATCTCGAAGGCAGAATCGCAGGTGTTGAGGAGAAAATGGAGACATTCGAAAACATCATTAGTAGGCTAGCTCTTCAGGTTGATGACCTTGAGAACAGAAGTAGAAGATCAAACTTAATTTTTTACGGAATTACGGAAGAAGAGGACGAGAAAACAGATGACCTGAATTCAAAAATCACAGAAAAAATTAACGGTACCCTTGGTGTCACAATCTCGGGAATCGAGAGAAGGCACCGCCTAGGCACCAAAGCTAAAGACAAAACCCGACCAGTTATTCTGAAGTTGCAAAGCTTCAAAGACAAGGCAAACATAATGAAGAATTGTTACAAACTAAAGGATTCCGGTGTTTCGGTTGGCGAAGATTTTTCTTTACGTGTACGTGGCATTCGAAAAAAACTTTGGGATAGCAGCAAAGACAACCGAGATAGGGGTGAAAAAGTATCCCTTATGTACGACAAGATTAAAATCAATGAGCAGGTTTATGTGTGGGACGACGATAAAGAAGCCAGAGTACCCGTGGCAAAAAACCAGCCATTCAAAGGGGGAAAAAACCGATCAAGCACGTAATACCATCCGCCTTAATCATAGTGAACATAAACGCCAGAAGTGTCGTCAACAAAACTACAGAACTTGAAGCATTCATTCTCGAACACTCTTCTGATATTGTCGCAATCACAGAAACATGGCTTTCTCCTGATATTTTAAGTAGTGATGTCTTCCCTCCTGGTTACACTGTCATGCGCAAAGATAGGTGTTCTCGCGGCGGTGGTGCGGCAATCCTGATCAGGGAATACATTTACGTCACACCCATGCCAGAAATCATAGGCGCTGAAGCACTCTGGTGCAAAATCATAGTAGACACATCCGTCTTTTTTTAGGCACTATGTATCGGCCCCCTAATGCTACCCTAGATATCTTACACGTGCTAGCAAATTATATGGAAAGGCATTTCACCCACAATACTAAGATAATCCTTACGGGAGATTTTAACCTGGCTGGACAAGCTTGATAAAAAAAATGCCGATACAGCTTATACAGATGCACTGCTTGATGTAAGCTTTAACTTCGGCCTTAGACAGCTTATCCAGGAACCTACACGTGTTACCGCAGTAAGCAGAAATGTACTCGACTTGATTTTTGTGAGTGATAGCATTGCAAATGGCAGAGTTTCATGGGAAGTTGTGGATGGCGTATCAGACCATAGAGCAGCTAAATGCTTCTTGCTGCTGGGCGTGCCATCACCTACGGTAAAGACGAGTGCCCGAAGTTTCGACTGGACAAACGCCGACGACGTTAGTGTACTGGATTATCTAGATGAATCGTATTCCACCTTTAGTTCTCTCGCCATGAATAGTTCAGCTTCAGTAGACACATTATGGTCAGCGTTTGAAAGAATAATTCAGCACTGCTTATCAGCATATATTCCCACAAAGGTCAAGCCGGTGCATAAGAAAAACCCTTGGATAACAAGAAAAATTATACAATTAAAGCGCCAGACTGCAAGACATAGGAAACTGAGGAATAAACTGCCGCTACCCGTCTACACTGATAAATTACGCGAAAAGTCTCATGCGCTAAAAGCAGCTATAAAAAAGGCTAAAGATGAGTACATGAACGTCACCCTAAGTAATTTTATCAAAGTATCTCCTTCCAAGTTTTGGCGGTACCTCAATTCGAATTCACGTCAGGACAGTAATCCACCACCCGCCGAGGCTATCGCGAAGGCTACAGACTTCATGATTACTTTATATCAGTATTTACGCACGACAATGGGAAAAAACCTGACCTAGAATATCCTCCGAGTAACACAGCAAAAATAGATGATCTGATCATAAATGAATCGGGCATTCTTTCCCTCTTACTTGAATTAGACCCTAAAAAATCCGGTGGTCCCGACAACATACCAAATGCATTTCTTAAGCGTTACGCGGAATGGATGTCAAAGTTCTTGCTGATTATTTTTGAAAAATCACTGCAAACAGGCGAAATCCCGGAGAAATGGAAAATTGCCAAAGTCATTCCTATACATAAATCGGGCAACATTACCAACGCATCCAATTATCGACCAATCTCGCTTACTTGTACAACATGCAAAGTCCTCGAACATTTAATTCTTAAACATATCCTATCATTTCTAGAAAAAAATAACATAATTGTGCCTAACCAGCATGGCTTTAGAAAAGGTTTATCTACGACTACTCAATTAATAGAGATAATTCACGACCTAGCATTTACAATAGACAGATGTGGCCAAACAGACATGATATTCTTAGACTTTTCGAAAGCGTTCGATCGGGTCTCCCACCCTAAGCTCCTCCAAAAGCTTTTCCATTATCTCGGTGACAATAATATTACCAAATGGCTGAAAGGCTACCTTACAGGCCGGCGCCAATATGTACACTTCAATGGGCACTCTTCAGATTGCTGCGATGTGATGTCTGGCGTGCCATAAGGCTCCGTTCTGGCCCCTGTCCTCTTTGTTCTTTTTATCAACGACCTGCATAATAGTACTAACATAACAGTAGGAATGTTTGCAGACGACTGCATCATTTACAAAGAAATAACCTGCCATGCAGACCAAGCAATTCTAAATAGTGCCCTTGAAAGCATAGCACAATGGTGTGAAACGTGGCAGATGACGATTAATGTAGAAAAAACGGTTTGCATGACAGTAACAAATAAGAGAGTGGCAATAAATCTCCCTTATTATCTACAAGGACAGATGTTAAGGAAAGTAGAAGAATATAAATATTTAGGAGTAATAATTTCCTCGGATCTTAAATGGAACAAGCAGGTAGCCTATATTACTAACAAAGCTCTGGCAGCTCTCTACTCGATCAAACGATCGCTTAAATCCGCATCAGTCGACACTAAGCTTTTAGCATACACTTCACTTGTTCGCTCCATAATGGACTATGGAATAATATGTTGGCTCCCTTCCGCAAACAATACATAGAAAGATTAGAGGGCGTACAACGAAAAGCGGTCAGATTTATTTTTAACAAATATCGCCGTCATGATTCCCCTACACAGCTCTTAAGACAAGCCGACCTTCCCACTATACATAACCGAGCCAGACTATTGCGCCTCAAGTTTCTTTTCCTTCTGCTTAATGGCGACATGAAAATCGATACGAGTAAGTACTTAATAAAGTCAAACACGCGCACTACCAGAACAAAACACCAACAGCACTTAACCGAGTACAGATTTCACAACGATATATTCAGGCACTCTTTCTTCCCACAAGCAATCCGTGAGTGGAATAGTCTGCCTTGCGATGCTGTCTACTGCGCATCACTCAAAGATTTCATCGCCAACATATCACGCTTTATTTTGCAATAACGACTACGATGCTGGTACGCTAACTCTCGCACTCTTTTTTCCTTGCTGACGATGACATCCCGACTTTCTTATCTGACTCTCGCTTATTATATTTTTTTTAACCATGTTGCTCAATATGCTACTTTTTGTTTTACCTTTTGTATAATGCATATTGCCTTGTTGGACTACGATCGCCTTTGTGTTGGCACTTACTTGACCTGTGTTATTCTAGTGTATGTGATGTCCCACTCCTGCGACGGCCTCAAAGGTGAGGCCAGCAGTATGTTCAAATAAATAAATAAATAAATAAATAAAGACGTCAGCGGGAGCTTGTATTTGCAGAGCCAACCTGCAAGTTATTTTAAACATTAAAACGTGTACGGTGCGTATGGGGGCAGGCAGCATTAGTACGAATTATTAAGCAGCATTATTACTGCTACACAATCGCGACATTTTAAAATGCGCGACAAATATCTACGATAGTGTGGCTGTTTTCATGCTCCAGAGAAACAAAACTCTATTTGCAGATTCCCGTAAAGCGAGATTTTTAGTGATTCCACTTTCTCAGAGTTGTTTTTCCTTTCCATTAGGTTTACAGGCTGCGTTCTAAGTACCGCAGGTTTACAGGCTGCGGAGCATGGAAAGATGCGCATCTCGCCGCCGTACGCTGCGTACTCAGAACTTGCCTTCATTTTCTATTTATGCGACTCCCTGCGCCGCCCCAGCCTCGGCGGCCCAATCGTTCCTAAACTAAAGGAGCAAACGGTGTTCGCTGGGAGCTGTCCAGCCGGAAACTAAAAGCGGTTTCCGCTAGCAAAAAATGTGGTCGATTACACGCGCTCGACGACTACGCCTCTATGTAGCGCTGTCCGGGCATTACTCGAGGGCAGCTTACCGACCTTTCTAAAATTGTCTGCACTTGGCCGATTGGAAACTCCAGCCCACGGAAGGCTACCAGCGTACAGCGCCTAGTACGAACACGTGCAAGCCTTCGAGCTGGGAAGGAAAGTTTAGTTGTTTTATCCTAATACCTCACCGATGGCGAGCGGTACATTGTTGTTGTTGTTGTTGTGGCTGTAGGAAGAAGGAAAAGAAAATGCACGGGCCTGCTACTGGCTCTGTAGCTGAGCCACCTCCGCTGCCTCGTGCAGACTGAAGAGAAAATAGAGACGAAAGAAAAGGAAGAGGGAGAGAAAGACGCGCGCCGCAACAACATCCGTCGTCCACCACCGAAGCGGTGGCGGGTGCAATGGCGGCCTACAACAGATAAAAATTCGGACAGGGTAGCCCCCGCCGCAAGCGGCGGTGACCTACCTGCCCCAGCCCCATCAGGGGTCCAACACAGACGCTGTTGCGTGTCTTTATGGCGATCAACGCTGGTGGGTGTCGCCTTTGAGTGCGATTTTGTTAATTTAATGCTGCCACTTGGGAAGATTGGGTAGTTCTACCTTCTCTTGAATGTAAAAACCTTAAACAACGTCTTAGATGGCACGCAGTGCTCATGAGCAAGCGAACTAGAGAGCACCAGCATGACTGGGTAGTTAAGATATAAAAGAAACTTCCCGGTTGGCTCTGGTAAGCGCAAGACCAAGTGGTCATTGAATTGGTTCCCCAAGTGGTCATTGAAATGGTTCCTAGAATGCTGGCAGTACTCCCCTGATGGGGCTGGGCATGTAGGTCACCGCGGCTTGCGGCGGGGGCTAGTCTGCCACATAATATTTATCTGTTGTAGGCCGTCATTGAACCCGCCACCGTTTCAGTTGTGGACGACGGCCGTGGTTGCGGCGCGCGTCTTTCTCTCCCTCTTCCCTTTCTTCTCTATTTTCTCTTCAGTCTGCACGAGGCAGCGGAGGTGGCTCACCTACAGAGCCAGTAGCAGGCCCGTGCATTTTCTTTTCCTTCTTCCTACAGCCACAACAACAACAACAGAATACTGGGAAAAGTGATTTAGGTAGAGTTTTGGCACAAAGGAGGAAACCCTGATAGATACGCTGGGTGGAGAAGCAAAGGACAAAGTTTGGACCTGGTCAGGCTTTGCGCTGGCTACGCTTCCAGGGACGAGGAACCGATACGAGTAGCGCGAGTTGAGTTGGCCAGGTCTTGTTGCGGGTAAACTCTGACCTAACGTTACCGATCGTTCAGTAGGTAGCGGCCGCCATGATCATATTCTAAAAGGTGTTGTAAAGCTATTCAGCTGTATGTTTGTGCCAGGAAGTAACTCCCAGCATTTCCATCCTACGACAACGTGTTGAACCCAAAGGGAGCCCTTCTCTATCGCTAATATGATATCGCGAAACTGCAAACGTATACCTTCTTAAATAAAATTTGGCATCGACTAGTGGTCTCATTTTGGACATGGCCAAGAAGTGACTGCCTCTGTTGTAAAAAGTGAATTGCTGAAAAAGACCGAAAGATAGGTTCATATCTTTTAATGCCGAACGCACGAAATTGGAATAAACATTGTTGTTTTGACCGCACGTTTATCAAGGTATTTGTCCTGCACCCTCCCGCCCACGTTTTACACACTAATCATTTATTAGCATCTCGAAAAAAAAAGAAAAAAAAAGAGAAACGATGGTAGACGGTCTGCGTGTCCGCTCATGTTTTAACATTTTCAATTGTTTCCACAGTTACTATATAATAACTGAAGTAACTGCCTATTTTCTGGAGCGTTGCTCGGTAAAATCGGTAAGATCGTCCCAGTCGCCAAAAAAGGTCAATCTTCTTCATATAAAAACTGCCGTCCTATTTCTCTCACAAGTGTCTGCTCGAAGTTAATGGAACATGTCATTTATATACATGTAGTCAAATTTCTTGTTTCGGTCAATTTTTTTTTCACCCTAACCAGCATGGCTTCATAAAAGGACTTTCCTGTGATTCCCAACTAACCCTTTTTATTAACGACCTTAGTTCTAACCTTGACCTAAATATTTATGTTGACGCGCTTTTATTAGACTTTGAAAAGGCTTTTGATAAAGGTCCGCATAAACGATTACTGCTAAAACTCTCACGCCTAAAGCTTGACCATTTGGTGATGTAATGGCTTAGAAACTTCTTGACTAACAGAGAACAATTCGTCTGTGCTAATAAATACTTTTCCCCTCGTTCTCCAGTCTCGGGTGTCCCCCAAGATACCGTGCTTGGACCCTTGCTCTTCCTCATTTACATTAACGATCTTCCGTCTAACATCACCTCTACCATTCGTTTATTAGCTGACGATTGTGTAATTTACCGCCCGATTTCTAACCGCGCTGACGCCGACATCCTTCAAAAAGACCTTGTAGAAATAGAAACTTGGTGTAAGGATGGGTAATGTCTCTTACTATTACTAAAACATGCTTGATCTCTTTTCATCCCAGGCATTCCCACATTCCTCACAAATATGTTCTTTTCCATTCTGAAGTGTCTCCCGTTTCCACCTGTAAGTATTTAGGCATTACCCTAACACATAGCCTAAGTGGTCCTTACATATAAGTAATATCGCTAATAACGCTAATCGCACTCTTGGGTTTTTGCGTCGTAATCTTCGTTTTGCTACCCCTTCTATTAAATTGTTAGCATACCTAACTTTCGTCCGGCCTAAATTAGAATTCGCTTCATCAGTGTGCGACCTTCATCAAGCTAACCTATCGTTAACACTAGAAAAAATTCAAAATCGCGCTATCCGCTTCGTATATTCAGATTACTCATACCATACTGGCGTGTCTATTTTAAAAGCACGAGCCTCACTACCTAATCTTGAATCACGGCGAAAAATGTTTAGATTGTGCCTTTTTCACAAGTTTTATCATTCATCTCTAGGAGCATCAGTCATATCACCAGCTCATGGTCTCTCCAGTCGAATTGACCACCACAAGACCGTCTACCCTCCCTCTGCTAAAACGTCTGCTCATCTCCGATCTTTTTTTGTGAAATCATCTAGGGACTGGAACGATCTGCCGCCGGAAGCCGTGCACCTTATCAACCCCATCCATTTCAAGAAAAAGATCGAAACCATAATTTTTTAACTGTCATGCCCATCCCTCATGTAATGCCTCATAACAGGGACCCTTGAGGTACAATAAATAAATGAATAAATAAATAAATATTACAACGTAACAGGGCAAAAAATAAAAATATTTACATAATCAGTGGGCACGTGACTGCTCCTCTATCTTCTTTGTTTTTCAGTTTCTTTAGGGATCAAATGATTAGGCTGCAATAGTGGGAGGCAAAAGAAATATCTGAAAAAAAAAGAAAACATAACCTTTTAAGAACAAAATTGCCGTACGTATAATGTTACATCGGTATACGGGTCTATGGAAACCTTTTTCGTCGTGGTGCAAAGCTCTGCTACCGATCAATTACCAATTCAAAGATTTACAGTCATCAACCAATGCAGTGATCATCTAACACCGGAAGCCTATTATGTAATTTAAATGCGCAATGCAGTTTTTCTTTGTTTCGTTCACGCCACAGGATTGCACTATTGCCTGTGCTCGTAGGATTTTATATTCTTAGCTTTGTTTACATTTTAGAGTGCAGAAATGCGTGTTGCATTTAATAAATTGATTTCAAGAAGACAAGCAATATTCTATACCGCAATAGAGTGGCGCTACCTTTTGCCACTGAAACACCGCAATATATAAAAGTCAACGGCTATTATTACCTTGAGCAAATTGTGTAAACACTGTTCTTTGACCATAGTGTGATGCATACCGACACGACAAAAATAAAAAAAAAGCAAGTGAATGTGGAAAGTATAACCTTATATTAAAACAGGAGCAATGTTGGAAATAACTCAGACAAACTCTTCAGAATGAAATGTATAATGAGTGATTTGAACATGCTCTCTGCAGAGTTTCACGCGGAAATTGGAGTACCACATATAATTTTTCACTGTCGGGGCGAAGTGTCTAGACTGCGCGAACGGAACTCAGCGCTCTTTTTGAACACTCAAGACCAGATATTTTGTGCGGCTAGCTCATTACTCAGTAGCGAATGGTGTCGACTGAGCAACCCAGTAGCCTACTGAGTAGTTAAACGACGCATTTGTTAATTTATCGCAACATCACTTTATCCAAGGGTACCCATCTGTCCTTACTTTGTTATGTAGCGATTTAAAAAGGCTTCATGAGCAAGAATAAAGTTTTTATAATCTGGAAGAGAGCACCAAATGAAAGTAGCTATCGAAAGTGTGATCGTCATTTTGGATTTACAGCGAAGCTCTCTCATATCATTTACGAGGAAGATTCATATGGTGAAAGGGCATCTCAGGCCAAAGAGTGCCATGACGAACAGTAAATGCTCAACTTACGTCAATAAAAACTCACCGGTTGGGAATATTTTATTAGTGTTAAAGTAACGAAAATTTAGGAATGAAAACATCATTAGCGCTACTTGTTAATACGCAAGAAAGCTGAAAAATGGCGACATTTAAAAAAGAAAATTAGGACATTTCAGCAGCAGTTCTCGCGTGCAAAGGGCTGCAAGGGACCTGACGTGTGGGATTTAATTGTAGCCATCATGTTGAGAATAAAAAACAGGCTTAGGTGCATTACGGTAGGATACTTAAGGATACGTAGGATACGGTAGGATATGTGATATCAAAACAGTTTAAACCATGAAAAGAAAATGCTATTCAGAATAGATGACTTTAAATGCCTCATGGCGCCATACATTTGAACGCTGGTTTCAGAAGCCATGGTAGCAAGGAAAATCATTTAGAACAGCCTGCGCGTCTGTGTAAAACATTTCTGAAAGCAGCATGCAGTTTAACGCAGGCGGCAACCTATTGCACTTGAAGTATATGGTGGATAACTCATGAAGAGCGAAAACAGCATGAAATTCAAAGGCTTAGCCGGGATAGAATAAATCGGGGGTATTAAGGCTATGTAGAATACGCCGTATGCTGATGCCAATGAGAAACAACTAACTGCATGATGGCGCACCCCTCTGGCGATATATTCTGCTCATGCGCATAGCGTTTATTGAAGATGTTGCAACGTATACGGGAACGTTCGGTCTATTTGTTCGATGAAGAACACAGAGCGCCGAATCACTTCAGCACCAAGCACGCTTTGCTGTCCATGCCGTTAATTTTGGTTGCCGGTTTATATCCTGCAATCCTGGTACTAGAGAAAATATAGATGCGCTCAACTTGTCCTACGAATAATATTTTGGCAAAATCAGAAAAGATGTTTCAGCATTGCGTTTCAGGTATGCAATAATTTTATATCAATATACTAAGTCTAACAAATAGCATCGACTCGATTGACCTAATTGAGTCTTGACTACCTTAACTAACCTGTTGTTGTGTTGCTGCTTTAAATATTTGTGTGTGTTCTAAATAACAAACAAAAATGTTTTCCCTTGTACTGCCGATTTCACTGACGTTTTTCATTTGATTATTGTACCAAATGTTCGATTTTTCTACCCCTGGCTGCCATGATTATTGTGTTCTAGCTGTGTATAATTTTTCTTTATATATGATGTAATAATATTATTGTTGCCACTCCTGCTTGGGCCCACCAAAGGGCCTGCAGTATATTGTAAATAAATAAAAATAAGTTTGATTAGCGACCCGTGCCACAGTAATCCCCATGCACTGTAAAAATTTTGTCGAGTCATTTCTCATGGTCTGCTGAGAAAACAGATACTGCGAGCCAGTTTCCTCTCTGCGGCGGTGATAAAAAAAAAAAAAACTGAGAATATAATCGCATTACTCTGAGCGCCTTTAGTGGTAATGGAGTCTGCGTGTCACATTCCTAATAAATATTCTGAAGGTGCGAATAAAAAGGCATAATGCTTGCAGGCTTAAAACATTGCCAGCAGCGCTTACTGAACTTCAATCGCTGAAATGCAGTGAACTGTTTCGTAATCTAAATTGTAAGAAAGCAGGATGAAAGAAAAGGGGTGCCGCTTTTAATAGAGATTTTGCGCTTTGTTTCGAATACCCACATTTTTGCGTGCTAAGGAGTAAAGTATATTAATTCACTTCTTTGATAAGGTTGACAATTGATGCAGGCGTCGCGATTTCAAAAGGAATGTTTTTGATGTCGCAAAAACTTGAAATCAGCATAATCGTTCACACGCAGTAAGTAGAGTGCAGGTTCATGTTTCGTCAGCTATAAGTGACCGCCGGATATTGCGACAGAAGTGACCGCCGTAAGCATCATCAGGAAATATCCCTCGTACAAAGTGAGATTAAAGGGAGATTTACAATCAAAAGAAAAAAAAAGATTGTGATAGGTAGTGAATAATAGATGTTATAATAGAGTACTGCTGAAAATATAAAGGTAATAGTCATTAATATTGACTGATAATGACTTGTAATGAACCGTATGTTTAATTATAAGTTAAAACGACTACAATAATAGAATGATTAAAATTTATTCATATTGAGTACTAGTGACTAAAATGACTATTAATGACTTGTTATTACTGCTAATCACTATATGACCAATATCTCTAATCATGAGTTGTAACAACTGCAATTGATTAGAAACTGTATTTGATGACCCGCATGCAGCAGAAGTAGGACACACTTAACAGCACGCTTTAAATACGCCTGCTGGCCTTCGAAGGTTGGTAGTGTTAAGTTCCTTTGTACAGTTTGTAACTTTTCTTTCATAATAGCTATTGTGGTGAAAAGCTTGGCTCTGTAAAGGATTCTATGGTATGTTACGACCCGATACCTGATGGCAGTGGGTTTTAACTTTCGTTTCCTATAGCTATGCATACCACATCGGCAAATATTCTGGTGTAACGGCGTCTAGCTTTCCTGGCAGGGGAGAAGTATTCAAGCCCAGCTGGAATTTACCAACTTGTGAGATGGCTCAAAAACGGCAAGGTAACTTTTGAGAACAAAAACAAGCATCTAACGTCGAGCGCATGCGTAATTACATAAATGAAAATTTCCCTTTGTTCCTTTCTCTTGTGACTAAGGTCGACGCCCTTACACTACTGGCTCCGTACTGGGCCTTATGGTATGTCGTTTTTGTATTTATGACATTGTATCATAGCAGACACTGCAGAAATCATTCCGTATGCGGATGATACCAGCGTTTTCTCGTCTGCTCCCAATTAAACAACTGCAGTCACTGCAGTAAATCAATGGCTGAATAATGTGTCACAATGGTTTGAAGACAAACAAATAGCGCTCTATACTAATAAAACATACACATCGTATTCGCTTCTAGCAATAGACCATTTCATCTTTCCGATGAAATAAAATTTCGGTCACGAGCTTTAAAACGTATTACGGAAAATGAAGTTCTTAGGTGTCAACGTATAAGGCGCACCATATCGGAATGCTGAACAAGTGTCGAGCATTTTTACCACTCCGGCTAAGGTGCCAGCTTTATTTCAGTGTGCTTTATTTTAGGCTACACTATTATGTCTGTCCATAGCTGTTGAGCAACTGGAACAAATATTCTTGAAAGTATTTTATTATTGCAGAAGCAATCTATTCGATTTATAGAAACCTTATCAAGATATCGCTTTACGGCTTGCTACTTCAGCATAACCGCATATTACCGGTACAAACATTATATTGCGAATGACTGGCTCAGGTAGCGGTCTTGG
Organism: Amblyomma maculatum; assembly: GCF_055883805.1. NCBI lineage: Eukaryota > Metazoa > Arthropoda > Arachnida > Ixodida > Ixodidae > Amblyomma > Amblyomma maculatum. Next base: position 88,243,689 of record NC_139348.1, on the reverse strand, counting down.
GTTTCAGAGTCAATCAAAAATATATATTTTTTAAACTCACGACCGTTCAAACAGGACATGAGTTTGAGCACACCATTCTTCAGAAACGAAGGAACAGGACAAATTATGGTACACAGTTGTGTAATTGGCAAATTGGAAAGATTTTTATCTGCCACACCGACTTGTTGGACATAATGGAGAAATCTTCCTCTTTCTTTTCTTTTTGTAAGCCTTGGAAAGGCTGCTTTCTAGAGAATGTAAAATAAGTGTTCCTTTTTGCTCTTTTTGCGTTCAAGATCGAACATTCATTTTTTTTTCTCTGTATTACAGGTAATATCTGTACATATACTTCATATGTGTCTTCTGTTGAACTGCACTGTCCTGTGATTGTTTTTCCACGTTTTCCGTTCAATAAGGATGGAAGTATTGCTTAAATCAGAAACTTCTGTAGCACAGACATTTATTTATTTTCTATTTACATGATACTGCAGACCTCTTTGGTCCAAGCAGGATGGGCAAAATCAGTGTTAAGAAGAAATAACAAAGAAAAGGAGAAATTTTTGCGTGTCATGTACAGATACACTTCTACAAATAACCTGGAAGCATGGATTGGTACAGATAGCCATTTTGATTATGTCGCTATCAAAAAAAAAAACCGACAATTACTCTCTCAGAGGTTAAAAACATTGCAATCAACCGGACAAAAACTCTCTCAGTGGTCAAAAACATTGCAAATGGCTTCCCTGAATTTTTCACAAGTGAAAACCTCCCTAGGCAGTACTTTCCAGTCCCCGATAGTTCGTGGAAAAAAGGAGAATTTGTGAATGTTGGTTCTGGCGAAATGGGGAGTTAAGATATAATTGTGTGTGTGTCTTATTTTTCGAGTGAGGGATGGTGTGACATAAAGTGTTGCCGATATTCCGAGCTTTCCATGAATTAAGGAGTGTAAAAATTCCAATCCTGCTATCTTTCGTCGGGTACAGAGCTCTTTTATTTTGTTCGTTTCCATAAGGAAAGATGGAGAATCAGAATTTCGGTATTTGTGATAGATGAAGCGTACGGCCCGCCTTTGAACTTTTTCTACCTGCGCGATGTCGTTTTTCGTGTGAGGGTCCCACACCACGGCAGCGTACTCGAGTTCTGGCCGAATAATAGATTCATAAGCTAATTTTTTTACGTTACTTGGTGCACCTTTCAACTTGTGTCTTAAAAAACCCAGATTTTTCATTGCAGATGAAGTTATATTGGAAATGTGATTACTCCATGTTAGCCGGTCATTAATTATTACGCCTAAATACTTGTATTTATTTACTTTAGTCGCAATTATATTTTTAAGGGTGTAAACAAAGTCCAGAGGCATCTTCTTTCTCGTAATACGCATAAATACAGTTTTCTCAAGGTTCAGTGACATTTCCCATTGGTTACACCAACACGCGACATCATTTAAAGCTATATTAAGCAGGGTTTGATCTGAACCAGAGCGAATTTCTTTAAATAGCATACAATCATCAGCAAAACGATTAATTTTAACATTTTCATCAATAAAAGAGACCAAATCATTTATATAAATCAAAAACAATAAAGGACCCAACACACTCCCTTGTGGAACACCGGAGGTAAAATCAAGTGGGGGGGGGGGGGGGGGACAGAATCTATTGTGACCTTTATATTGTTTCTGTATGCAGATATAAGTGCTCCCTGTTTTGCTCAAGTCGTGCTTAGGCCCCAGTCAGGCGGATTTATTTTCGCTTTTAGCACTTTGCACCATTTACTCTCCTGTCTGAATTTACCTGAACAAAAAATGAATCAAAGGCTTAGTAATGAACAGTAATAACAAATATGTCTAACGACTACGCGTAGCGCCAACAATTAAGTAGAAATTACTAAAAATGTTTAGTTGTAAATATCATTGATTAAAGTGGCAACTGACGACTTGTAATAACCAACATGCCTAACAAAGACCTGTAATGGCTACAGTTGATTAGAAATGACTAGACATGCTTAATACTGACATGCACAGATTTAAGTAAGAGGCCAAGCTAACAAAGGATGGAGAAATAGGCAAAAAGAAGAGGGAAGAGAACGAGGCGAATGACACGAGGAGGAAGAGTAGCTTTCGCCGAACAACTCGTAAGAAGTACCTTAAGAGACCCTGTATTTTTTTTTCTAATAGGTGCTCCTGCTTTAATAGCGCGTAATAATGTTTAGAGAATGGTTCTCATAGGAGTCAGTAAGAACTCTGAGGAAGCACCTAATATCTGCCTTAAGCGCAAGACACTACAGCAGCAGTTCACCCCGTTTTCGACTCTTACTGTGGATCCTCTTGGGGCCAATCTTGGTAATCTATTTCTTGAGATGAAACCTCAACTGATGGCCTCTCATCACTTGCACGATAAGTATTTACATTTCACCAGTGTGCGATGCACAGTGCCTTCCAGGAAGATATATTACGAGATTGATCATTATCGATTTCCCTTAACTATACTAATGAATGCCACTTTCGGACCGGGAACACTACGCGATATAAACGGTTTAGGTGACGTAATAACGACAGGTTGGAGTATTCGTAACAACATGATTTTAATGAAGTATCTCGTAGCGATTATAAAGGGTATCATAGAATGAAATATTGTCGGAAATTTTATTCTTCTTTATAATTCTGTTGAGCAACCGGAATATTTGCAGAAAGAAAAGAAGTCTTGTTTTTCAATAAACAGATTTCTGACGGAGGCGTTGAAAGTTGTCATGATGATTTATGAGCACCGAATTTACAGGCGGTCCTAGTCTGCTAATGGTGGATGCATAGTTAGTAGCCCTTTTTGAATATGGGCTTTTTCAGGTTACGAATTGAATTTCGAGAACTTTGGGGCCTTTTGCCTTTAACTTTGCACTTGGCTTGGCATTGCAGCTACTTCTGAAAAGAGGTGCTTTTCATACCAATAATCCTCAGGCAGGAACGCAGGCATGAGCGGCAGAAAGGTAGGCTGGATAGCTATGTTGCTAAACATCAGGTATTAAGGGTCAAACTTTCAAGGACTGCTTGGTGTTCTTTGTGCGTCCAGTGCGCCAATAAAGGCGGGGCGTAGCCGTTCAACCCACATGACGAGCTTGTGAGCGCTATCGATCGAGATCGACGAAGCCTTTTTGAAAAAGTTTTCTGGCCATTCTGACCTTATCAAAGAAGGTATGTCAGTCACGCAATTTTAGTCGGCTTTCGAGGCTTCATTCCGGGAGACTTTTATTAGAAGCGTTCTGACACAGGCATCAATGAAACTTGGCAGCTGCTAACCTACAGATATAAGTTCAAGGGCCCAGGAATGAAGGCACTAGTACAGCATATAGAAAAGGGCATCGCAAAATATCTTAAATATTTTTGTACGTCTCATTTGAAAAATGATGCCTAGCCGGTTAGAGTTGTCGAGAACAACTATGTACCTGGCTACATACCTAAAAAGCAGGTAGAGACGCTGCTTTTAATCTACGCTTGTACGCGGCCCTTCCTTTCGTTTTGTTTAGTGTGATTTGCGCTGCTTCTTTTCTTCTATTCCTCTGCAGTACTAGGGCTACCTTGGGCCCTACTTGATGCCTCTGATGTAAACTACATTGGTTAAGCAGTTCCATATATATTTTACACAGTACTCGAGAGGAGCGCAGAGGTTAGGAGGCTGTTTTCCTTCACAGAGTAAACGATGGGCTCAGGTTTCAATGGCAGTCATTAAAATTGGAGGGTTCAAGCATTGCTTGAACCTAGTGACAGTGCGAATGCTTTGAGTATTGTGGCGAAAGCCTAACGCCCGCTTTTCAGTACGCGGATTGTCATAATTTTTTTTTAATTAGGTTTTGGGAAAGGAAGGAGCGTTATACTTTTGAGAGGACGCCACGGCATTGCGGGCATCTACGCCTATTTTAAGACCATGCTTTCATATTTATTTAATTTTTTCTTGTATAATTCACGTTGGTTTATAAGAAAGGCAAGGCGCAGTATGTCTTTGACGAAGTCAAACTTCGCACCACCCAGGATGCCCACCACCCTCTTAAATATTTTCAAGTTGTAAAACCCGAGGTGCTGGGCTGCTTCTCTCTCTCTCTCTCTCTCTCTCTCTCTATATATATATATATATATATATATATATATATATATATATATATATATATATATGGTTTGGTTGGTGGGGTTTAACGTCCCAAAGCAACTCAGGCTATGAGAGACGCCGTACTGGAGGACTTCGGAAATTTTGACCACCTGGGGTTCCTTAACATGCACTGACATCGCACAGCACACAGGCGCCTTGCTTTTCGGCGCCAACGAAAAGCTGCCGCCGATGCCGGGATTCGATCCCGTATCCTTGGGAACAGTAGTCGAGCGCCGTAACCACTGCGCCACCCCGGCTGGGTATATGTTGGCTTGTCCTGGGTTTCCTTAGTTTATATTAGCTTATCTCTCCTTTTCATGGTTTATCTTTACGTGTCAAGGCTTTTCACTGCTCCCTTGGCTACCCAAGACAGACAGCACTAAACCAAGCTCACGTTACGTATATCCTGGCATAGCAGAGCTAAGCCACTGCCAGCCCCGCCTGGGTGGTGCAGTGGTAAGACGCCCGACTACTGTGCCGGAGTACCCGAGTGCGAACCTGACCTCGGCGGCTGCGTTTCGTTGGAGGCGAAACGAAGAGGCGTCCGTGTGCTGTGCGATGTTAGTGCACGTTAAAGATCCCCAGGTGGTCGAATTTACTCCGTAGCCCTTCACTACGGCTCCTCTTTCTCTCTTCCCGCTTTCACTTCCACCTTTCTCCCTTCCCCTACGGCGCGGTTGCGGTGGCCACAGAAAACAAGTGAGACAGTTACCGCGCCTTTCCCTTCCTATAAATTAACCTTTTTTTAAAGCCAATGCCAATTTCCTATTTGCAATTGCGTCATTGCCTTTTGGAAATAACTTTTCTCTTTTTCTTCCTAATTAACTATACGGCCGTTACCTTTACGAAGCCATGCTACTGCTAGTCTTGAACTAATTTTATTTTCTATGGTGGTTGTTGGTTGGTTGGTTGGTTCATAGGAAGGGAAAGGCGCAGTATCTGTCACACTTGCTCTGTGGACACCTGAACCGCGCCGTAAGAGAAGGGATGAAGGTGGGAGTGAAAGTGGAAAGAGAGAAAGGGGAGCCGTAGTGGAGGGCTACGGAGTAATTTCGACCACCTGGGGATCTTTAACGTGCGCTGACATCGCACAGCACACGGATGCCACTCCGTTTCGCCTCCATCGAAACGCAGCCGCCGAGGCCGGTATTCGATCCCGGGAACTCCGGCACAGTAGTCGGGCGTCTTACCACTGCACCACCCCGGCGGGACTGGTGGTTGTGCAAATATATTAACAATCTAATAATAATAAAAATAAAAAGAATAAAAAATTTGGTTCACAGGAAGGGAAAAGCTCACTATCGGTCACACTGCTTCTGTGGACACAAACCGCGCCGTAAGAGGGGAAGGTGGGAGTGAAATAGGAAAGAGAGAAACGGGTACCGTAGTGTAGGGCTCCTGAGTAATTTTGACCAACTGGGGATATTTAACGTGCACTGATATGGTACAGCACGCGGATGCCACTTCGTTATGTTTGCAATTCAGACGCAGTTTCCTCTAATGGCCGTGGGCGCCGCCACCATTAGTTCGGCCTTGAGATCGAGCAGAGTAGCCACTTTGCGGCTCAGCGGCGAACCCTACTCATGTTGATGCGTTTTCGCGTAGCCTGGCAGTCGCAGTGATTTATGCGCGCGTATACAACGTGCACAAGAATGTTTTTAGAGCGCAGCTCTTTGGCGGCCGTTCCTCGGTTTCGCGGCGGCGTCGGCGTCGGCCTCGTAACCAGTTCCGCCCCCCTTTCAGACCACCCCCCCGTTCGAGCTGGCGCTTTGGCCACCGGAGCCTCGCAGGAGGATGGGGGGGGGGGTACACTGAGCGGCGAATGATGGGGGCAGGAGCGCGCGCAGCTACCGGAGCACACGAGGAAAAAAAAGGGGGTCGCCGGAGGCAGCGCTAGCAGCGACTGACTGACGTCGCTAGCTAGTCAACACAACGGGCTGCGTAGAACACCGTCGCCGCCATGCAGAAAGAGGAGACCCCCCCCCCCCCTCTTCCTGAGTGGAGGCGAGGGTGCTCTCCGGTTGCGGAAACGCCCACCCGATCCGCAAGTATGCGGGTGCACCGAGGCGACCGGTCCGGAGGGGGATACAATAGCGCTCGCATCATTCATCCGCAGAAAGCAACCGTACAGCGGCGGATCACGGTGCGTGCATCCCGTTCTCACTCGCTTCCAGGCTCGCTTCACTCGCTAGCGGCGTCAGCGAGTCGCTGCTATCTGTTCGTTGCGCAACGTTCCTATGGACCCACGCGCTGCCTCCCGCAACCTCCCGATAACTCAATTGCTCTCTTCATTTCTCGGACTACAAACCTTCTTTCATGACAGCCAAGAACTGTTAGTGGAGTGTTTCTTGAGGAATACGTGTGAAAAATAACAAAAAAGAAGCATGTAATTGTGCTTATGTGTCCTTGCTCGAAATCCTTGCCTCTTTTTTTTCTCTATTGGTTCACGGGAAAGGAAAGGCGCAGTATTTGTCACATTGGCTCTGTGGACACCTGAACCGCGCCGTAAGGGAAGGGAGGAAGGTGAGAGTGAAAGTGGAAAGACAGAAAGGGGAGCCGTAGTGGAGGGCTAAGGAGTAATTTGGACCCCCTGGGGATCTTTAACGTGCCCTGACATCGCACAGCACACGGACGCCTCTTCTTTTTGCGTCAATTTATCGAAAAGATGAAACAGCTGATGAGCTGCGCTCAAATTTCGCATTAGGAAGTAGCATAATCGTGGGCATTTTTTGTTTGTTTCACGGTTCCTGCGCGCTTTTGTTTTCCTGTCTCTTGCAATCGAGGCAAAGCTAATTGGTCCAGCCCGTGTAATCCTCATGGGAGACTTCAAGTTCGCCCTTTACACGGAAGACCGCCGCTCTCTGCGCGGCACACCCAGGCGCCTTGACCGTGACCAAGCAAGCGCCCAGGCCCTCCGAGATTTAGTGAACGAACTTAAGAGACAGCTGACGCACACTGCAACCAGGCCGGGTCGGTATCACCTGGACGGGACGCAGCTTGGAAAGCCCCATAGATCGTACATACAGTCGTGAGCAAAAGTGGTATACAACACTCAACCGCTGACACTGTTCATAAAAACTGCCTTGAAATGCCATCTAGCGACAGCGTCAGGGACAGTGATAGCGACATATGCATGTGGATAAAATAGGGCACCGTAACTATTGCCTGAATCGCAGATAGCTGCTGCTAGATGAAATTGGAATGCGGTTTTCCGGAAGTCCGCCCCCAACTGAGTATTCTATACCACTTTTTCTCACGACTGTACGTGTCTGCCAACATGCTGTCCAAATTGGAATCAGTTTGGGTTTCCCAACTGCCCTCAGCGATCACAAGCTCCTCGTGCTGCGCATCTGCGCGGCAGACATCATATCGCACGCCAAGGAGTGCTGGCGCTTCAACACGCGCCTTTTTGACAGCGAATATATGCAGAAAGATATTGCGACCGCGAAAAATTACCTATCCCCCTCCATAAGTGCCACTACGTTGGACCAAATGAAGACTGCGGTGCGTGAATGCTTACAGGAGTGGGAGAAAAAAGCTCGCGAGGAACGCGAAGCGATCTGCGTCATCTCTGACGCTATTCTCGTTCTTTCCATCTCACTGTCTCAAGGTCGTAGCATTGCAGCAGCACTCGTCGCACTCCGCAAGGGGGTCCACCAGTTTTTGAACCACAGTGGGCTAGACTTCGCGGAACGGCACTCACCGAACGATGGGAGTGCGAGGTGAGGTGCTCTCTCCACCTGCTGCGCCACCGCCTTGCAACAAAAAGCGACACCCTCACCCACGACCGGCTTTATTACTTAAACACTCTATGGCACATATACATGACGAAAAATGCCCGCGATTATGTTACTTCCTAATGCGAAATTTGAGCGCAGCTCATCAGCTGTTTCATCTTTTCGATAAATTGAGGCAAAACGAAGAGGCGTCCGTGTGCTGTGCGATGTCAGGGCACGTTAAAGATCCCCAGGGGGTCCAAATTACTCCGTAGCCCTCCACTACGGCTCCCCTTACTGTCTTTCCACTTTCACTCCCACCTTCCTCCCTTCCCTTACGGCGCGGTTCAGGTGTCCACAGAGCAAATGTGACAAATACTGCGCCTTTCCTTTCCCGTGAACCAATAGAGAAAAAAAAAGAGGCAAGGATTTCGAGCAAGGCACATAAGCACAATTACATACTTCTTTTTTTTTAAATTTTTCACACGTATTCCTTCAAGAAACACTCCACTAACAGTTCTTGGCTGTCATGAAAGAAGGTTTGTAGTCCGAGAAATGAAGAGAGCAGTTGAGTTATCAGGAGGTTGCGGGAGGCAGCGCGTGGGCCTGTAGGAACGTTGCGCAACGAACAGATAGCAGCGACTCGCTGACTCCGCTAGCGAGTGAAGCGAGCCTGGAAGCGAGTGAGAACGGAATGCACGCACCGTGATCGGCCGCTGTACGGTTGCTTCCTGCGGATGAAGGATGCGAGCGCTATTTTATCCCTCTCCGGACCGGTCGTCTCGGTGCGCCCGCATACTTGCGGAGCGGGTCGGCGTTTACGCAACCGGAGAGCACCCTCGCCTCCACTCAGGAAGAGGGGGGGGGGGTCTCCTCTTTCTGCATGACGGCGACGGTGTTCTTCGCAGCACGTTGTGTTGACTAGCTAGCGACGTCAGTCAGTCGCTGCTAGCGCTGCCTCCGGCGACCCCCTTTTTTTTTCCTCGTGTGCTCCGGTAGCTGCGCGCGCTCCTGCTCCCATCATTCGCCGCTGAGTGTACCCGCCCCCTCTCCTCCTGCGAGGCTCCGGTGGCCAAAGCGCCGGCTCGAACGGGGGGGCTGAAAGGGGGGCGGAACTGGTTACGAGGCCGACGCCGACGCCGCCGCGATACCCAGGAACGGCCGCCAAAGAGCTGCGCTCTAAAACATGGTTCCCCAGAGAGGGGAAAACAATAGAAGGTGGGGGGGGGGTCGCATGGCAAAGCTGGCATAACAACCCTGCCATCCCGAACGACGACAGGAACGGTTGTGCCAGCGCTGCAGAAACCACGCCTCTTCATCTCTGTCCAGTTGACCAGAGAGATATTTCCACAATAGCAGACGCAGTCTTTGCGGCGCTGCGTACATCAGGCGACTGCAGAAACGCAGTCCCGCACAGAAACACACGCTCAGCAGGCCCCGTTCGCGGAAATGAGAGCAATTTAATCAGATTCGGTGCTCTCCTGAAAGTTGAGCGTCTGCTTTGAATAAGCGCAAAAACCAGTAGCACCTTCGGTGACATCTGATGTGCTTTATGCAAAGAGCCTGAAGTATTGCAAAGAACAAAATGCAGTAAACCATAGCGTTGAATGCATTGAACAAGTCCCTTTAGCGCCGCGAAGTTGTTCAGGAAAAGCAGAAATGTTGTGACGATTAACTTGCTGCGGCTGACATATATATGGATACTGGAATATTTTTCCTACCAATATTCTTTATGTGCAAATAGGTTTTCGTTCTCAGATATACATGCTGGAACTCTAGTTAAGCTTAGCGTAGACGTAAACGCCCCCCGTTTGTAATAATTCTGTTTTGTTTTTCTAAAGCGTTCATGACAACATCGCCGGAAGACGTGTTGCAGAAGGCTGGCCTTTTTTACGAGGAATCGTACACCGCCGAACCATGCTACGCGGGCTGTTTCACCATGTCGCGCCTGCAAAGACAAACCCTATGTGGATGGAACATGGCTTACAGAAGATCTGTTTGCTGCTCTCAGGTCTATGAAACCGAACAGAAGTCCAGGGACAGACGGCCTGCCACCTGTCTTCTACAAACGTTTCTGGCCGCTTCTGGAAGTGCCATTCTCCAACCTACTTAACACCCTTTTGGAGGAAGGAAAACTCAGCGCTGGCATGAACGAGGGCCTGCTGACACTCAAGGCATGGAGACCTATATCCTTTTTAAATACAGACTACAAAACCTTGAAGAAATGCCTTCTTGTAGAGAGCTTGACACCAGAGCTCTCTAAGAATGTTGGATCACATCAGGCGCACTGCGTGCCCAGCCGATCAGTCGAACTGTATTGCCTCGCATTAAGCAACACCATCACCTGGCTAAAGTCCCGCAGATTAGGAGGCATCGTGCTTTCTCTTGATCAAGAAAAAGCATTCGACAGACTCAACCAAGAATATATGTTCAGCCTATTACAGCACACATGAATTGATAAGGGGTTCGTGCGCATGGTGCAAACATTGTATGCAGAGCCGCACTCTGCAGTGATAATCCAGGGGAGGATTTCCACTTTCTTCATGGTCACGCAGGGCGTCAGACAAGGGTACCCGTTCTCCCCACTGTTATAAACAATAGCGATTAAGCCGTTGCTGCAGTGCTTTGCCACAGACCCATTCCATAAGCAAAATTCCTTTACCAGTTGAATCACCGAGCACCCCAATTTTTGGCTATGCCGACGACATTACCATTATAGTTCCGGATGCGCGTTCGTCCGAAAGAATTCTTCAAATTGCAGGCGACTACTGCAATGCAAGCGGGGCGCGCCCAAATAAATGGAAGAGCTCTCTTATGCACCTCGACAACCGCACCCCCATGGTGGCAGACATCCCAGCAGTCCATGAAACCAGGATGCCGGGTTTCTATTTTGAACCGAGTGGCGCCTTCATGCGCAACTGGGAAAAAACGGAAGAGGAGCTGATCAGGAGGATACAAGATCTTAGAGCATTAAAATGCCCCCTGACTGCCTAAGCAACGATCATACGTACTCTCCTCATCACCTTGATAAGCTTCACGGCAAGCATCCTGGACATACCTACTGACACCAAGAAGACTCTGGACGAGCGCATATTACGCTTCCTATGGCAGGGCGCTCCAGATAAAGTCCCAAGATGCGTCATAAAACAACCAACATACAGAAGGGCCTCGGCATTCCTGACCTCTGCTCTGGCCAGGGCACTGCATGTAAGGTGGACAGCGCGCGAAGTGGAATGTGATTAGCCTTTGACAAGGATGCAAGGAAGGGAAAAGTCTGCCGAAGACCCTCTCGGTATTGAATTTAAAAGTGCAATTGACCTACTGACACTGGCACTTCCGAAACGCCTATCGAAAGAACTAATGCCCGCCGAGCGCCCCATTTGGAGTTTCATCACTGCTCATTTCCTCGATGCGCGTCGCGCGTCGTTCATGTGGCGATTTGCGCGAGGCAAACTTCCAACCCAGTGACGAGCATTCGCGTCATGACTATCGGGCCAAATCGACACCTATCCATTCTGTGGAGTACGAAAGACCGCTGAGCACATTTTTGTATCATTGCATCCTGCCAACGACGCTCCTCGATAGACTAAGGTATTGCTTTTTTTTTTTTGTACGCAAGCTTGTCATAAGGCATATTATATATTTGTTCATGTTTCCAGGCATCCCGTACTGCACGGTGAGGTATCTCATTCTGCTGCCCAGTGCAGCACAGAAACAATTCGACTTGGCACTCGCAGAAATCAGCTACCAGGTATGGGTAGCGAGATGCCGCGCTGCCTTCAGCCCCAAGACGCCGTGTCTCCTCGAAGTGAAGAATAAGATCAGAAAGGAGTTTTTGTTCCACCTTCAGCGAGAAGTACGGCACCTCGGCGCAAATAAATTTTATGAAGAATGGGGACACCCAATAATCATAATCAAAGAAGAAAATCGAAGACTAGAAGTCTGCTATTAGGAGCCTTCCTCGCGTCAAGCTTCTAACCGCCGGTGCGTTGCGTGGGCGGTGCATTGGCATTGCGAACCCGCCCCGGCGGAGCGAATCCAGATTGCATGAGTCCCTTGGCTGGAATAACGTCCGCTCCCCGAAACAAGAACTTCCTCACCCCTGTGGTGTGGCGGGCCTTGGCCGAGGCTGCCGTGGGATGATGATGATTGTTGGTTGAAGTGTGTACCTTCACAGGAGGGCTGCACCCAGTGCACCCTCCCCTCCATCTGAAAAGACAAGGAATATGCGAACAGGCTATTATCCCACGCTTCATTCAAAGAAAAAAATACTTGTCCATATCGAGCATGTCATGCTGGATAAGGATATCATCAGTCGCGGTCTTCAGCGCTTTAGATAATTTGACGCGGGGTGTCTCAAACGAAGTGGTGCGGTCGTTAACGCCGTGTGAAAGCAAAACAGGTCGCTGCCGTCAATAAAACCTAATGCAAACTCTCAGAAATCGTATATTTCCGTTTGTGTTTGGAATACCGCAGCTACTGAAACATATGTTACCGCAGACTGCTTCATATAGCTGAATGCATGTTTGAACAGGCCACTATATGCCTTCTGTATGCACGATAGAGTTGCCTGAGTATTTTTTTTTTTTACCTTAAACCTCTGTCGCGGTGTTTCAGTGGTAATGGCGCTCGACTGCTGATTTCGAGAACGGGGGGTTCAGTCCCGACCGTTTCGAAAGGCGCTCCGCTGTTGTTGGATTTGATTGCACATTAAACAATCCCACGTGGTCGATGTGGTGGTAATAAGGGAAAATGAGAACAATACCGAAATCAGCCTCTGTAGCCATCCGTCATAGCCGATGGCGCTTTCATAAAAACTCCTGACCAATATACATTTCGTTCTTTTTTTTTTTGCTGTTGAAGGCTTCTGCGCATTCGTAACAGTTGTAATGAGCACATTTATCTTTATAGAATTGCTCGAACGTTTGAGAAACAAATTTTCCCAGCACCCATTACATTATATATTACATAATACACATAAATCAATGTACACTGGTAGCCCATTAGATTCATTAGAAACCCCTTTTCTTCTTTATTGTCTTCCGAGCTAACTTGTCGTTTCAGACAAGGGGAGTAAACAGCTTCATGCGGGCTTACATTTCAGTGTTTAGTTCGGGAATAAGTAAATCTTTATAGTTGCATGATAAGATGACCTCCATTTCTTTCGGAATATTTTTGTATCCGGCACCTGTTTTGGAGGCAACCCTAATATTTTGCTTGGCATAAATTGAGTCACCGCTGAATAATTAGTGATAACGAAATCTTCAGCCTTTAAAAAAAATTGCTTGTCAGAAGATTACAATGCCCATGCGCAGTTTCTGACGATGTCTTCACAGCGAGTGATTCGTAGCTTGCACTTTAACGTTACTGAAAATTATTACTGAAAATTACTGAAAACGCGGCTGCGTTTCGATGGAGGCGAAACGAAGTGGTGTCCGTGTGCTGTGCGATGTCAGCGCACGTTAAAGATCCCCAGGTGGTCGAAATTACTTCGTAGCCCTCCACTACGGCTCCCCTTTCTCTCTATCCACTTTCACTCCCACCTTCATCCCTTCCCTTACGGCGCGGTTCAGGTGTCCCCTGAGCAAGTGTGACAGATACTGCGCCTTTCCCTTCCTATGAACCAACCAACCAACCGAGGTCGGGTTCGAACCCGGGTGCTCCGGCACAGTAGTCGGGCGTCTTACCACTGCACCACCCCGGCAGGGAAGGTTGTTGGTGTTGTGGCTGTATGTTGTGGCTGTAGGAAGAAGGAAATGGAAATGCATGGGCCTGCTACTGGTTCTGTAGCTGAGCCACCTCCGCTGCCTCGTGTGGACAGAAGAAAAAATAGAAAAGAAAGAAAAGGAATAGGGAGATAAAGAAGCGCGCTGCATCAAACAGCCGTTCGCCACCGAAGCGGTGGTGGCTTCAGTGACGGCCTAGAACCGATAAAAAGTCGAACAGGCTAACACTTGCCGCAAGCGGCGGTGACCTACCTGTCCAAGCCCATCAGGGGAGACCTCTCCTTAGTTTCGATGGAGGCGAAACGGAGGCGTTCGTGTGCTGTGCGATGTCAGCGCACGTTAAAGATCCTCAGGTGGTCGAAATTACTCCGTAGCCCTCCATTACGGCTCCTCTTTCTCCTTTCGCCGTTCGCTCCCACCTTCCTTTCTTCCCTTACGGCGCGGTTGAGGTGTCCACAGAAAACACGTGAGGGCGCCTTTCGAAGACGACCATCCTTCCACTCAAATATTCGCATGCTGAACAAAAAGGACACGTTTTTTCCTTCGCTGAAAGCAAGACAACCCTACGGAACAATAAAAAAATTTGAAAAGCAGGCAATGCATTGAATTCGAGGAAGCAGTAGTGGGGCTTATATTTTCTACGCATTTTTTTTTGTGATGTTTTACAGTGCCTTTTCAACTTTTACCCTCTGCTTTGACGTCCGCATGAAGCTTGAAAGAGAACAGTGTGATATGAATATTGTGAGGTAGAAAAACATATTTACCCCGCCAGAGTGGCGCGGTGGTTACGGCGCTCGACTACCGTTCCCAAGGGCGCGGGATCGAATCCCGGCCTCGGTGGCCGTTCTTCGATGGAGGCAAAAAGCAAGGCGCCCGTGTGCTGTGCGATGTCAGTGCACGTTAAAGAACCTCAGGTGGTCGAAATTTCCGGAGTCCTCCACTACGGCGTCTCGTAGCCTGAGGCGCTTTGGGACGTTAAACCCCACGAGCCAACCAGAAGGACATATTTGTCTAATAGCAGCAGAACATAAGATGTTATTGGGACATAAATGCATTAAACACCTAATAACGCGCAAGACGGTAAATTCTTTACAAAAACTTTATGCATTGCACTCAGTGAGGCATGACTGCGTCATGCGACTGAACATGCAGTCAAGCCGTCCTTAAATAAGAACGAAATCAGTTTCCTTTTCCTGAATACTATTGTTGCGCGAAGAACGTCCTCGATGACCAGGCACGAGGAGTAAAATCGGAGGTAGCAGAGCGTTCCAGTACCCAATGCCCATATTGTGAGGAGGTTGTCGAAGTAGGGGTATAGTACCTGCAGAATCTCGGAGGTCGTTTCTTGGCTGCCTGTGTTCTGTTGTGGTTGTAGGAAGAAAGAAAATGCACGGGCCTGCAAGAAAGAAAATGAAGAGGGAGAGTAAGCCATCGTCCTCCACCGAAGCGGTGAAGCGGTGGCGGGTGCAATGACGGCCTAGTAACAGATAAAAATTCGGTCGCAGGCAAGCCCCCGCCGCAAGCGGCGGCGGCCTACCTTCCCCAGCCCCATTAGGGCAGTGCCTCCGTTGCCCGTGTCCCTCATGGCGCAAGCTACCAAGATGGTGACGAGAGGTGCCCTGCGTCTCGTCGGAAAAGAAGTGCCGCTGGAGCAGATGGGAGCTCCGGTGGTTTATGTGACAGTTTATCGTCTTCCCTCGTGCGTCAGTGACGAGTCTCTCGCGGCGGCGCTTTCTCCGTACGGAAAGGTCCGATCCATCTGAGAAGCAGCGTTCCAGTCTAGGAGCCACGTCCGGAACGGGGTGCGGCTGGTCAAGATGGAAATGACGCTGTCACCCCCCAACTTCCTGGTGGTGACTGGGACCCAAGTCATGCGTGAGTATCGAGGGAAGAAACGCGTGTGTTCCAAGTGTGGCGTCGAGGCATTGCTTGTTCGGTTTTGCGCTGCGGTCGTTGCAGCGCTTGCTGCGACGATAGTGCCGGTTGCCACTCGGCGTGCAAGCTCCGTGGCGGCGAACACCCAACGGTTGATTGTGTTCTGCCAGGCTCTTATGCAACGGCTGCCAAGTCGTCCTCAGAGCCTGGCGTGCAACTCGAGAAGACTGAACCTGAAGCTGTCCGGTGGCTCCAAGGAGCCCAGCAAGGACGCAGAGACCGACGACGACGAGGCCTTGACGACCATGTCTGAGGCCCTCTTCGAATGGGCAACCACGGAGCCCTTCCCCGATAGCGAACCTGTGAGGGAGGTGACAACCTCTCAGAGCGACTCCGAGACGTCCTTAGACGTACCCTTCTCCGAACCTTGGAGTCGCAGGCCGTGGCAGGGCAGCACCCGCACGGTGACAAGCTGCAGACGACGCCCGCTCCACATGAGAAGTTGGCAAATCTGCAGGCTCTGCTGACCGCCCCGCGCCTCCTGCACTCGACGGCTTCTGCTCCCGTCCTCCCGAGTAAGGAGGTCACCCTGTCTGGTGTTAGGATGGCAAGACGCTCTGGCTCCGCGAGGCCACAACGCCAGAATGCAGGCCGCGCTACGAAAATGCCTTTGGCAGACGGAGGCAAGCGTCACCTTTCCTACACTGAGAGCTGTGCATCTTCTTCGAGCGCATCAGCGCCGCATAAAAAGGTGCGGAAGGCACCAGACGGCACCGATATGGAAACCTCGGACGCCAAGTTGTAACCACCATGGCGCTGCCTAGCCGACTCAAAGGCCGCAGCGGCCGTACCCTCCTCCTCCTCATTCTCGGCTGTCTGGCGGTGGCTTCGACCAACACCGCCTCGTCTCAGCCGGCGTCGACCAGCGGCCACCACTTCTCGCTCCCGCCTGATAATCACCTCGGCTTCGTCGCTGCGGCCTACGAACGCTGAACTGCGCGTTCCGCCGAGTGTGTGCGTTTGACAGTGGTTTTGATTGCAAACACGCGCGTACCGCACGGACCATGTCGTGGCCCCTGCTCGCAGCAATCAGCACTTGTCGCATCCTGGCCGCCTCTTCAGATCTGTTAGCTGAGGCTTCAACACTGAGCATCAACTCCCCGAGCGCCTCCCTATAGTGCTAATATGTGGACACGTTTACAGACTTTGCCCGACGAACTTTTCTGTGAGTTATGTTCTCCTTTGTTCCTTTGTTTATAGACCCCTTTTCGTTTTGCTTCTTTTAATGCGCAAGGCTTTCGCCACTCAGACAAGCAAAAGGAGGTGCTTCATCATGCGCGTTTGCATCGAGTAGATGTTTTGTCTTTGCAGTAGTGCAACTTCCACACCTCCGCCGATGTCCTTTCTTTTCGTTCTCGTTTTAATGTTTAGGCCTATTTTTCGTTAACGGACTCTCGGTGCTGTGGCGTAGGCGTGATATTTTATTCGCCAGCATACAGGGAATGTTGTACATATGGCATAGATGGGCACGTGATTGTCGTCCACGTTTTTCTAGATGGCCGCAGGACTCGTTTTGTCAACGTATACGTGCCAGTCACGCATAGTTTGACAAACGAGTTCTTTCGGTCCATCACGACATACTTGCTCGATGACGTTCCCTACTTTCTGCTCGGGGATTTCAGTTGTGTTTTAGACACAATATGCGACATCAGGGGGCCTGGTCAGGGCGCCTCCAATTACCACGCGAAGGATTTTTCAAGATTCAAGATTCAAGTTTATTTTCATTTCAAAAAGAAATGAGGGACCCGAGACAAAAAGTGAACGTTAATTCACTTGACGGCGCTCGGGCCCCAATACATGGCAACAGCGAGGGGTTAGTAATTACAATATCGGTGCATCCAAAATTCAGACTGTGGTTTCAAACAAGAGTTACAAACATCTTCCTTTTCCACATAATTCAGTCTGCGGAAAAGCTTAACATGAAATATCAAGAGGGCCAGTGAATACCATCAAAATGAATGCAGCATGAAATCCAGAAAATACAAAAGAATGAAAGAAAACAGCAAAACATATTTACATCTGTGACATAAAAAATAAATGTATTGTTCTCTTATTAACCTTTTCAATATCAACTTTATTTTGGAGAAGATAATTTAAGAGAGAGGGCAGACGATATGCGAGCATTTGCTGGCAAAATGTTGTTCTCGCAAAAGGCACAATCCAAGTATCTGTAGAACGTGAAGGGTATGTTCGCGTAAGTGCTCTTAAAATGGCGATGGAAAGTACTGTAGATTCAGAGGTAGCAATGTGCGACTATTACGCTTAGAGGACGCGTGGGTCACTCTTAACAGAGACCATGTCGAGGCAACACGGGTCAGGGGTCAGAGCGCGAGCCGATAAGATCGAGTGTACATCCCCTCTGCAATTACACTTGACTTGCTACAGTGTGAGGTATTGCCTTTCCCATCAGGCCTTAAACTATGTGATAACTTTCCGGTTATGTTTATTCTGCGGGCAGCCTCGGACCGTGCAAACAGCCCCCTCATGTGGCGCATGGATGCACTGCACGATGAAGAGTGCATTGATAATATACACCGACAGTTGTGCTTGTCTGTGGCCGCAGCTCGTAACGTAACCTCTAGTACCTGAGACGCGCTGAAAGCACACTGGCGCGATCTTCTTGTGCGTGCTGGGAAGGTGCGGCGTGTCCGAATTACGACCATGCTTAATGACGTTCTGCGCAGTATGCGTATCGTACGTGGCCGTGAAATGCTTACGTCCGCGATGCGCGAATATCTCGAGACGCTGCGCGAGCGTTATCACCGCATCCTCGAGGACAGTTCACGCGCATCGCTTTCCGCGGGTCCATCCAACGTGCCGTTTGAGGATGGCGCAGACCTCGGATATGCTCGAGCCGTTGTCCAGCGCACTAATGGGCAAACTCGCGTGGAGACCGTCATGCTTCCTGACGGTACTACGTCTTCGAAACCCGTGGACATCCACAACTTGTTTAGCGAGCATTTTGCGGCCCTTTTGTTCACAAGGCCTCGACCAGGAGGAGGATATTCGAGAAACTGTCGGCTTCTTCTGTGGTCCTCTTCCTCAACTTCCAGAAGTCGAATGTTCGCCACTTAATGGGCCAGTAACTTTGGAGGAGGTGCGTTGTACCTTAGGCGCCATGAACCAGTCGATTGCTTCTGGTCTTGACGGGCTACTAGCCCGTTTTTATTCCACTTTCTTTGACATTGCCGGTCCTCCTTTACTTAGGCTCGTAAACTGTTTCCTTGAGAGCAGAGCCAAGCCACCCTCGTTGAGTGTCGGCTGTATCGTTCTAATTCCGAAGGAGAACTTGACACCGTCGAGTCTTTCATTGTGGCGCCCGATTACCCTCCTTAACACCGACTATAAACTCGTAGGCACATTGCTCGTCCGTAGTGTGGGAATCTACCTGAAGGATTTGGTTAACCTCTAGCAGTCCTGTGGGGTACCTGAACGATCGGTGTTTGCTTCGCTAACACTGACGAGAGACGCTTTCGAATACGCCTGTGCCAAACGGATCACTGGAGCTTTCGTTTCATTGGACCAGGCGAAGGCCTTCGATTGCGTCGAACATGGTTACTTGTTCGCCATGATCCGCTCATTTGATTTTCCTGACGAATTCATTCAGCTCCTACGCAGCCTTTACGCAGACCACAACATTGTCCTTGTACTGAATGGCCAAACTGTCGGCAGCTTTGCGATTACGCAAGGAGTGCGTCAGGGGTCGCCGTCCCGCTGCTGCGTAGGGTCGCCGTGGACAGGCGTATTCGAGGCTTTCCATCAGTAGGACAGGCGACTGTCGTTGTATCTACATACGCGGACGACATACCACTCTTCGTGCGTGACAATGACAGTTTCATTGTTTTTTGAAAATCTTTTCGAAATACGGAGCTTTATCTGGAGCGAAACTCAACACGAAGAAAAGTCAGGCACGCCACTTCGGTCAGTTCAGGGGGACTTTAGCCGCCGAAGTACCATTTGTGGACGCAGTGCGTGTACTTGGCTTGCTGTTTGAGCCAAGCGGGGTTTCTCCCCGTACCTGAGACGTAGTTCTGTCGCGAGCATTGCACGCCTTTTCTGACGCAGCGCGTTTAAAACTCACGCTCAATGCTAAAGTCCGTGTCGTGAAGACACGAGCGTGTGCTTTCACCTCTTATGTGGCATGTATCGCGGCAATCCCGCGCCATGTTACGAACAAACTCGCATCTCTTATAGGGACTGTTCTTTGAGATGGCAGGACAGCGCTAGTCGCCCGTCACATCCTACACTTTTTGAGGAGCAGGAGAGGCCTTTGCCTGTCGTGCCTCCCGACAGTAGCTCGAGTACTCGCATTATGGCTGGTGGAGAGGCTATTGGCTGACGAGTCTTACCCTGGTTGCTAGCTCATCCTGTACTGGATGAGTACGGCGCTTCATGTGCTTACACCCCAACTTTATCTCGGTCCACAGGCGGACAGACCTCTGCCATTTTGCCGCGTGGTTGCCGAAAAATAGTCGACTCTTGAAGCAGACCTGTCAGATGTTAATGTAGTTGAACTACCAGCCGTACGCATCAGCGTACTAGTTGCCATTCGCAGGCTTTCAGCTGATGAGAAATCAATGACCGCTATCCCCATCTGGCGAACGCGGGCAGCTTGTCGGTTGCAAAAGGAAGTGCAAGATTATGACTGGCTTAGGCGCTGGGGCGTCCTCCCCACGAGACAGCGCCTTGCCAGATGGGGTATTGTACCGAATGACCAGTGTGCCAACTGCGGTGCTCCTGCGAGCCTCTCGCATGTTCTTTTCGAATGTGTAGTAGCGAGAAAAATGTGGCGGCTCTCATATAGGATGCTGAACGTCCGCCTAAACCTCGTCGTCAGGCGCCGGCGCAACACCTTTGAGCACCTTGTGTTCAATGTGGTTCTGTTTTTGTTTTGGCGTTCCAGGTGCCACGCTGAGGCGTGCCGCACTCCCGCCCGCGCAGTTTACCCAGCCTTGCAGAGGCAGCGCTGTTGTTGTTGTGGCTGTAGGAAGAAGAAAAAGAAGATGCACGGGCCTGCTACTGGCTCTGTAGCTGCAATACTTTCAATTATATATGACAATTCCTTGCAGAACAACAATCCTACATCAAAATACAAGACAAGAAGTACGAACCACTCATGCTCGGCACGCAGGGCACACCTCAAGGCGCAGTTATCTCCCCCTTCTTTTTAACATTGTCATGATGCGTTTGCCGGCCCAGCTGCCTGAGGTCGAAGGCGTGGAGCACGGGCTCTACGCCGACGACATCACATTATGGGAACGCAGAGCAGTGTGGGTGACATTGAAACCTGCCTGCAAACAGCGGCGAGCATAGTGGACGGCTGTGCCCGGCGCTGTGGGCTTCAATGTTCCTCCCAGAAATCACAGTTTGTGCATCTCCGCCCCTCTCCGAGATGCACTACGCAAATCTCACTCTAGGTTGCGAGTGGTCCCATTCATGAATCAAAAGTGATCAGAGTACTCGGTCTCTTCATCCATCACCAAAGACGCCCTGACACAACACTAGCCAAGCTCCGCCAGGTGGGGGACAAGGTGGTCGTTATGGTCCGCCGGGTGTCTAACAAACGCGGGGGGTTGCGAAGCAAGATGCCTTGCGGCTGGCAAACGCCTTCGTAACCAGTGTAATCCTCTATTCGACTCCTCCACTTGCGGAAGCACGAGGAGGATACTCTCGAGGTGATCCTCCGAAAAATCATGAAACGTGCCTTCGACCTCCCAATCTTCACCTCTAACAGTCGGCTCATGGCCCTAGAAGTGGTGAACACTTTCAGGGGGCTTCGATAAGCACATTTGATGAACCAATATACCCGACTCACACAGACAGTGTCGGGTCACCGCCTTTTGCCCGGCTGAACATTCAACATAAACAACTCAGAGGAGAGGCTCCGCATCCCAGCACTTTGGAGACGCGCCCTCAGATTTCGGCCTCTCCCTGCCAACATGTCACGAGAAGACTATAATTGGTGCCGCGGGCGGAAGCCTTGGCCCGCCAATATGGCAACAAATCAGGTGTGTTCTACCTGCATGCCTCGGGCCCCCATACGAGGGCTGGTATACGGCTGCAGTCGTTCACAACGGGAACACAGTCGATGGCCTTATATTCAAGGCCAAATCTATAACACACGCCGAAGAGGTAGCCATTGCACTCGTCGCCTCATACTACACTTCTACATATATCATCACCGAATCACGGGGGGCTTGTCGGAACGTGCCCAAGGGACGACCGCTCCCTTAGCCTATAGAATATTTCAATATTGCAGTCGGGATAAGGATCCCGCGAGCAGATATCTCGTCTGGGCTCCTAGCCACCAGGGTCTTGCAGAGAACGAGGCAGCTAACGCCGCCGCAAGCGCGCTCTCTCCTCGGCCAGTTTCCTCGGGACTCGAATCGGCTGAGGACATCGATTCCTATCTGGCCTACAAATTCAAAGATATTGTAATGTTTTATCAAAACTCGCATCGCAAATACCCTAACGAACGAAAAGCAAACAAAAAGCTGCTCCTGTGCGTCTTCACTAACACGATGCTATGCCCGGCAGTACTTTTTGACTCCTAATTCACTGGCCAGCGCCAGTACTGTGGGGAGGTGGCTGACACCTACCACATGGTATGAGCCTGCTAAAAAAACCATCCCTTCCCCAATCCCTTACCCTTTCCGGGAGGACTGGGAGGCGACCGTGCTCGGCTGCTGCGACCTACAGGGCCAAAGGGCCTTAACGCGGCGTGTGCAGGCGGCGGCAACCGCAAATGGGGTCCCTGACTAGAACTCCACCCAGTATTCTAAGGCCGAGTCCCTTAAGGCTCCGCGTCAAACAAACCTCCAAATATACAATAAACATTTTCACCACCACCCCCTGTAGCTGAGCCACCTGCGCTGCCTCGTGCGGACAGAAGAGAGAAAGCAGAGAAGAAAGAAAAAAATTGCCCACGATTACGTTACTTCCTAATGCGAAATTTGAATGCAGCTCATCCGCTGTTTCACCTTTTCAACAGATTGAGGCAGAGATTTTGAGCAAGCGACGTATGTACAATTATAGCCAACGTTTTTAGTTTTTCACACGTATTCCTTCAAGAGACACTCCTCTAACAGTTTTTGGCTGTCACGAAAGAAGCTTCGTAGTCGGAGAAATGAAGAGATTAAGTGAGTTATCTGGAGGTTGCGGCAGACAGCGCGTGGGCCCATAGGAACGTCGCGAGACGAACAGATAGCAGCGACTGACTGATTCCGTCGACGCCGCTAGCGAGTGAGAACGGAGTGCTCGCACCATGATCCGCTGATAGCGAGTCGGCGTTTCGGCAACCTGAGAGCACCCTCTCCGCCAGGCAGGAAGAGAGGGGTCCCCCTCCTCCTCTTTCTGCATGGCGGCGCCGATGCTCTATGCGGTGTTCAAATTGGTTCACAGGAAGGGAAAGGCGCAGTAACTGTCACACTTGCTCTGTGGACACCCGAACCGCGCCGTAAGGGAAGGGAGGAAGGTGGGAATGAAAGTGGAAAGAGAGAAAGAGGAGTCGTAGTGGAGGGCTACGGAGTAATTTGTACCACCTGGGGATCTTTAACGTGCGCTGACATCGCACAGCACACGACGCCTCTTCGTTTCGCCTCCATCGAAACGCAGCCGCCGAGGTCGGGTTCGAACCCGGGAACTCCGGCACAGTAGTCGGGCGTCTTACCACTGCATCGCCCCGCCGGGGTGGTGCAGTGGGAAGACGCCCGACTACTGTGCCGGAGTACCCGGGTTCGAAGCCGACCTCGGCGGCTGCGTTTCGATGGAGGCGAAACGAAGAGGCGTCCGTGTGCTGTGCGATGTCAGCGCACGTTAAAGCTCCCCAGGTGGTCGAAATTGCTCCGTAGCCCTCCACTACGGCTCCACTTTCTCTCTTTCCACTTTCACTCCCATCTTCCTCCCTTCCCTTACGGCGCGGTTGCGGTGTCCACAGAAAACAAGTGAGACAGTTACCGCGCCTTTCCCTTCCTATAAATAAATCAGTTAAATCAGTTATGCGGTGTTCTACAGAGTCACGTTGTCTTGACTCGCTAGCGGCGTCAGCGGCATCAGTCAGTCGATGCTGGCACTATAGTGCTCTAGAATATTGGGCAGTGTGACGACCGGCGCCGGAGAGCGGGCCGCTTTTGCGATGACAGAAACCGGCTTCCGCGAGAGGGCGCGACGTGCAACAGGGGTGCCTAGGATCGCCGCTCGGCGCGAAGCGGCCGCGGGGATAGCGGTGGGTACAGAGGTGGGGCGCGTTTCTCTATGTAGCTATTTTCACACGCTACGCAATTAATGCGATATTTAATAAAGGAGCTAGTTATTCCAGATGCTTAAATAATCACTCAAATTCCTTTACGTCTTTTGGAGACGCCGTGCACGCTCGGGTTTCTCTTCGGTGCAGCGCGCGATGTTTGAATCGCTATTTGAAACTCTTTCAACGTTTCTTCGTCCTGCGGACAGTCATAAATCGTCCAGATGAGACACTTGTACTCAACGTTTCCAACGGAGCGTGTGTTTTTTATTCGTTCTTTTCGTGAGGGAATAAAGGCTGCTGCCGAGGAGCGCTACTAACACGCGGAGAAAAACAGTATACATGTGAATCAAAGCTTGTGCTTTGTAAGGCCGCTTTAGGAATACCTTATTTTTTACGAACCTTATTTAGGAACACCTGCTTACATTTTGTAGCTTGTGCTTATCAACATATAACAACGTTTATCCATAAATTGTAAGTAATCTGTAATATATCTTTATAATCGGTGTTCTTTCTGTGCCCTAATCACCGCTCATAGAAATGACAAATACAGTGTGCGAGGAAAACACATTTATTGATAACCGTAGTAATTTAAAGCACTGCGGTATTTACCGCAAAAAAAGGACGTATATGCGACTCAAGCATTTATTCTTTGTTAGTGATTAACAGATACATATATCGCAGACATTTATTTTTTAAGTGCCACTCACCAAGTGGTGAACCAGCTGTAGAGATGAAAAAAAAAAATATTCAAGTACAGCTGGGCAATACTTCAGATTAAATATAAAAAATTAATCCTATCACTTACGAGAGCTTAGTTTCATAGTGGGCACTTTAGTGCGGACGTTTTATTAGCATAAATGGTAGATATGCGGAGCAAAAAAAAAAATAAAAGCACTTATAATTGCGCGTCGTCTATGATGCAGTTCTTGGCGTGCCCCGAGAGAAAATGGAAAAACGCGAAAAAAGATAACGAGCCCCTAATACGGAAGCTATTAATATAAGGCCGAATTTAAATGCGGACACTGATGCGTGTTTATTTTTCGAGTGTGTGGTACGGAAATATGAGTAATCGATTAGATATACTTGCCAACTACTGCTTACAGAACTATAATCGGACTGCTTGCCGGCCACTCTTTGCAGAACTAATCAGGCTATATTTGTTCCCCTAGGAAAACTATAACAAGGTTGATATTACACATGAAATACTTCCAAAGGAACTTACCTATTTTTCCCTTTGGGAATTCCTGTCGCAGTTCGCTGACTGCAAAGAGCGAAGCCTCAAAAGCACATGAAATTTCATTATTTCAAGTGTGAGCTTTCTGGCCCCGCTAAAATATTTGAACTTCCGCACTTTACAGGAAGGTTGCAAAATCTGAAGTGCGAAGGCGTCGGACCACCCGAGTCAAATTTTTGGGTGAATTGCTACCAGTAGCTTCGAGCCTATGGCCCAGTTTTTGTTCTTGGTGAGAAACCGAGCAACCTCTCAATCGCAGAATGTTAAGAGCTGCATATCCCGCCATATATAGTAAACTAAACATTTTGACGTTATAAGGATGATTTAGCGGAAGCGAATTATAAGCGCACACTATTGCCTCTGCGTCCTTTATCTTTACTTCGTTCTTTCTTTTTAAAGCTATCCTTTTTTTTTCATTTTGTATTTGCACCAAAACAGGACTAGAGTGATTTTCTGGGGGCAATGATTGCATATTACCGGTTGCTCGAATTGAGATTAAATGTCTTTAGTATGGCGCACATCTCTGAGTATTTAAAGCTATCCGTTACAAGAACGTTCCAACTTCTCGAAAAAAAAAAAAAGGTTTGTTTTTATATTAGTGTACATTTTCACAAAGTTGTAGGCGCTTAAATTTCGACACTTATATCTTTACACTCGTCCAATTGCACGCCCCGCTTGTAGCCTGTTTGTGCACTGCTTTCCTCTCCCCAGCTAGGACTTCATTTGGTTCTTAAGCTGTTTCGTTTTTTTTATTGCCTTTCATATATCTCCATTTTCAGCGGCTTTGTTCACATTCGCGGTCGCTCTTTTCACGATGCCGCGTGCCTTCCGCCTCTTTATCCCTCCTTGGTAGGTGACACGTTTTTTTTACGTTTTTTTTTTTACCTTCACCTCCCGCTTCTTCCACCTTTCCTGACCCACTGTGTTCCGTTATTCAATAGCCAGCTTACCTAGTGTGTCGCTCGGTTTTCATGTCTTTGCTATATCTCTGCCTCCATGCGGGGTAGTCCACATTTAATTCATTCGAGTTGAATGCCGACTTTTCTTGTGACTTCATCTAGGTGACGAACTGTAGTCGGCAAGGTTGCATGTGAAAAAACGGAATATCCCATTTTGGACTGTTTTAATTAATGGTTTACCTATGACCAGCTTTATGTAGTCAGCGCCCTAATGCACGTGTTGCACGTTCTGACTTTTTCATAGATCCTGTCTCCACACTACCCTCTTTTCAAAATGAGTGCATTCCAAAATGGGAATTAGGTGCTTTAGGAATGCTAAAGAAAGCTGTACGGCGACTGAAGCGTGCTGTGCTGTCTGAATTCGTACGCCCCTATCCAAGTTGTTTCCTTCGGATCACAACTGATGTCATGTTACTTCCCCGAGGTGTTGCCGACGGCCAAAATGGATAATAGATTAGATGAGAACTAACAGTACTGAGCCTCGTTAACCGGCATATTTGTAAAATCTTGACGCCAGTAGACCAAGACGAGGCACAAGCAAACAAGAAGGTACAGTGTGCGCGGAATCCGCCCCGCCGCACAGCGCGCATACGCGGGCGCCCGGGCGGCTGACACACCAGTTGCTGGTGGCGCCCTCTGCGCTGCGGCGCCTCCGTCATCGCAAAAGCGGCCCCTCGCTCCCATGCATTTCGCGGCGTGGCCTACACACTGCCCAATGTTCTAGAGCACTATACTGGCACTACCTCCGGCGACCTTCGTCCCCCCCCTTCCTTTCCTCGTGTTTTCCGGTTGCTGCGCGAGCTCATGCCCCCATCGTTTGCCGCTGAGTGTACCTGCCCCCTCTTCTTGTGAGGCTCCGGTTGCCGAAGCGCCGGCTCAAACTAGGGGGATGAAAGGGGGGGGGGGGGGCTGAGCTGCTTACGAGGCCGACGCGGCCGGCGCCGACGCGAAACCCAGGAACGGGCACCAAAGAGTTGCGCTCTAAAAGAAGAGGGAGAGAAAGACGCGCGCCACAACAGCCATCGTCCGCCATCTAATTGCTGGCGGGTGCAATGACGGCCTACAACAGATAAAAATACGGTGGCTGGCTAGTTCCTGCCGCAAGCGACGTTGACCTACCGTGCCCTCCCCATAGGGCTAGGAACAGCACCTTTGACCACCTCCTCTTCGCCAGGAGCAGAGGCTGCGCCTCCTCATCTGGAAGTATCTGTCTGAACAGTTAGAAACGGACGGTGAGACGTGGTTTACGCGGCGCTGGAATACGCGCTTCTATGTTGTAGTGGGGAGCAGACTTGAGATGCCTGTCGTCCTTTATTAGAGCCCCCCCCCCCATCTATTGTTTTCCTCTCACTGGGGAATCCTATTATTCAGTTTATGTATGTTTACCATAGACTGTTTTGTATAGTGCTTTGGTCTGTGAGTAATGTGCGTTTTTTTATGGACGTATGTATGTGCCCAATAAATTTTCTTTACGTGCAATGTCTAATGTGAATGTCTAATGTATAATAAAACCTTTTCTAAACACGAAATAAGATCAGAAAGGAGCTTTGGTTCCACCTTCAGTGAGAAGTATGGCACCTTGGCGCAGACATTTTACGAAGAATGGGGACACCCAATGATCATATTCAAAAAAGAACAGAAGTCTGCTATTGTGAGTTTTGCTCGCATCAGGCTTCGATCCGCGGGGGCGATGCATTGGCACTGCAAACCCGCCCGAGCGGAACAAATCAAGACTGCATGAGCTCCTTGGCTGGGAGAACGCCCTCTCCCCGAAACACAAACTCCCCACCGCTGGGGTGTGGGGGGCATTGCCCGAGGTTGCCATAGGATGATGATGGTTGTTGGTTGAGGTCTGTACCCTCACAGGAGGGCTGCATCCGTTGCATCCTCCCCTCCATCTGATAACACAAGGAGATCGTAAGCTTTCTGGCTGAGGAACTTTTCAACCTTGGGGAGTGAGCGTTCCTTCGCCAGTGGCATTGCCCTTTTGTTTCCGTTTCGGATGAACATGTCCGAGTGGTTTTTAACCCACCTTAGTGCCTGTAATATAAAGTAAATATTTATTTCATCTCATTACTGTGTACATCGCAACACACATGTGCACCCAAACATGTCGGATGGACGTGTCTTGAGAGGTTTTTAACACACCTTTGTACCTGCAATATATTGCAAATATATTATTCATTCAAAGCTATTTATTCGCAACAAACATGGGCAATGCATACTGTGCATGCGATTGATGCATATGTTTATATCTATTTTATTCGGCAAATTATTCTACATTGTCTATACCTTCATGTACATTGCCATTCAAAATTGTATATATTGTGACATATATTCCCTGCATCGCTGGACGTTGAAGGAAACAGCGATCAGCAACAGTGACACAGAAGAAGACAAATTGGTAGCAACATTTTATGCTAGAAGAAGGTTGACGCTTCTGTGCTTCTGTGTTTTGTGTGCTGTATCATCCTGGACTAACCTTCGTGGAATAACCTTGACATGTATCATCTTGGTGGAGGTGCTGCGTGACGATCCCAGTACTTCTCGCCACAAACCTTTCCCCTCCACAAGCCTCTCGCCAGTACCTCTCGCCACGCATTATCATGAACAGCCAAATTTTATTCTGTGTGTATATACTGACATGTGTTTTTCATTAGGATGCAGTTTAGGGCACTTTCCTTTTTTCTTAATATTGTGCATTTCTGTTTTGGTCATTTGTTGCCGCTCATGTGACTGTCTAATGTGAATATCTAATGTCTAAAAAATATTTTACTAAAGAAATAAAAATGAAAGATGGCCTAGCTCAGCTATGCCTTGATATACCTCGCGATCGGAAGAAGTTTTCTCCAGTCTTCTGCGCCGCTCGCCAGCAGATAAACTCTCCTTGCCTTCCATGTCGAGTGCGTCTAAATTCACCGGCGTTCTGTGATTCGTTTACAGGAAAAGAAAGGCGCAGTATCTTTCACTTGATGACGATGATGATGATGTTTCGGAAAGCAAGAAGCGCCGCCCGGCGGCGTTGGAGTGCACTCGTTCCCACTTGGTCTTCATAGCTTACGGCAGATGGGTGACGATAGATTCTTGACATCACCCAAGTTGAGTGACTTAACTATTTTAGTCTTTGGTACTTTAAAATTGCGCGCCAATCGCAGTATCCGTGTCTCGCGGAATCCCGCTATTATTCTCACAGTAGAAAAGCGGAATTATGAAGAGCGTTTAACGAGCTGGGGAGCATTTGTTTTTGTCATATTGGATTGGATTGGTAAAACGTTTATTCAGGGCCCGCAGTAGAACGCGCGCTCGCGCGCGCGCGCTCCGGACGGGGCCTACGTCGTCCTCTGGGCACCGGCCGCGCGGCCTGGGTCCCCGCTCGCCGTGGCCGGCTCGCTGGTTCCCTGCCGGGCCAGCGCCTTGATGACCTGCTGGACGGCCCAGAGTTGCTCCTCTTGATTATCGCTCCCTGCGGCTGCTTCCAGTCACGGCGGGATCCTCCCAGACTTAGCTTCTTCCTGGTACTGGGTACAATTCCACAGCATGTGTGCAAAGCCGGCAGTCTCCTTTCGGCAGACTCTGCAGTTGTCTGTCGGGTGCGTCTCGGGATACATTCTATGCATCAGCAACGGACTCGGGAGTGAGCCCGTCTGTAGCTGTCTGAATAAAACGGCTTGCTCTCGACTGAGCCCCGAGCAAGGGGCTGGAAGAGTTCTGGTAGCTAGGCGGAACACCTTGGTTATTTCGTTGTAGTCCGTCATTCGGTCTTTGGTGCTGAACCACAGCGGCCAGTCGACCGAGGCGCGGTCCGTTAGCGCGCGCGCCTCGGCGTGTGCCGTCTCGTTGTGGTTGGCGTTGCGGTCTGACGCCTCGCCCGCGTGCGCCGGGAACCACTTGATTCTCACTTGTCTGCTGCCATCGTCGTTTTTGGTTGCCTGCAGTATGCGCACAGCTTCTTTCACTATCCTGCCTTTGGCGTAATTTCTCACCGCCTGCCTCGAGTCGCATAGCTTTGTGTGGCAGTCGCGGTCGGCGATGGCCAGGGCGATGGCCACCTCCTCCGCTTGCTCTGCCTTGGTGCATCTCGTGCTGGCGGTCGTGCGAACGGTGCCGGTCGCGTCGACGACGACCGTCGTGAACCCGTGTATCTTGGCATACTCAGCCGCGTCAACGTAGCGTGCGTGTGTGTCGGCCGCGTGCTGGTCTATCAGCGCCTTGGCTCTCGCTGCTCTCCTCCCTTTGTTATACTCCGGGTGCATGTTCTTCAGTACCGAGTCCACTCTGATGTTGCGCCTGATCTCATCGGGGACGGAGAGCTGCGTCTGCTCCCTGCCTTGATATCCAATTCCCAGGTTGTCCAGGATTTTCTGGCCGGCCTTGGTCGTAGACAGTCTTTCGAGCTGTGCGGCACGTTGAGCCTCCGCTATCTCCTCCAGCGTGTTGTGCACCGCTAGCTGCAGGAGGCGTTTGGTGCTCGTTGTTTCAAACAGTCCCAGCGCCGTCTTGTAGGCTCTGCGGATGAGTATATCTATCTTGTTTCTCTCGCTCTTGTTCCACTTGTGGTAGGCCGCCACGTACGCTACGTAACATATGACGAACGATTGGATCAGTCTGATCAGGCTCTCTTCCTTCATTCCACTTTTCTTGTTCGTGACTCGTTTGAGTAGCCTCGTGGCGTTCGCCGCTTTCGCAATGAGCCGGGTGATGGTCTCGCCGTTTCTGCCGTGCGTCTCGATCGTCATCCCCGACACTCTGATCTTGTTGACTCTTGGGATCGCGTTTCCCTCTCTGTTCTTGACTTTGATTGCCTCGTACTCTCTCGGGCTGCTCTTAGGTTTGCGGTTCTTGACGGGCGGGTAGACGAGGATCTCCGACTGGCTCGGCGAGCATCTGAGCCCCGTTCCGTCGAGTTCGTCTTCGATTGTATTAACGGCCGCCTGTAAGGTGGATTCGATGTGGGCATCGCTGCCCCCTTCCACCCACAGCGTTATGTCGTCCGCGTATATCGTATGTCGGACTTCCTTGATGTTCCTGAGCCTTTCGGCCACTCCTATCATCACGAGATTGAAAAGCACCGGCGAGATAACCGATCCCTGAGGTGTGCCTGTGCTTCCCAGCTTCTTCTCCTGTGCTTGGAGGTCCCCCGCTCTGAGCTCGGCCGTTCTGTCCGTGAGGAAGTATTTGATGTAATTGTATGATCTTTCTCCCATGTTGAGTTTCGAGACTTGGGATAGGATCGCTGAGTGCTTCACCTTGTCGAAGGCGCTCAGTAGGTCGAGTCCCAGTACTGCTTTGTTGTCGCCAGTTTTGCCGTCGATGATCTGGTGCTTGAGCTGTATCATGGCGTCTTGAGTACTTAGATGCTGCCTGAAGCCAATGATCGTTTCCGGGTAGAGATCTTCTTTCTTGAGGTATTCTTGCCACCTGTTGAGCAGGACGGGCTCCAACACCTTGCCCACGCAAGATGTGAGCGATATGGGTCGGAGGTTATCCGTGTCGGATGGCTTGCCCGGCTTGGGGATTAGGATGATCTTGGCCTTCCTCCACTGCGTCGGCAGCGTTCCCGTTTTCCAGCATTTGTTGTAATAACTCGTGAGGCTTTCTATGGATTTGTCGTCGAGGTTCTTAAGCGCCTTGTTGGTGATGCGGTCCAGCCCGGCCGCCGACCTGCTGTTGAGGTCCTGCAGTGCCGTGCGAACTTCTTCTACGTCTATATCTCTGTCGAGACGGGCGTTGGGCAGCCCCCCGTACGGCCCATGGCACTCCGTGGGCGTAGTCGGCAGGTATCTGTCGCTGATGCGTTTCGTCACCTTATCGGCGCCGTGTTTAGTGACTTCTCGATGGATGAGTTTCGCCAGTCGGTCCCTTTGGTGTGACTTAGTCTTGGTTTCGTCGAGCAGATGCTTCAGCAAGTTCCATGTTTTCCCGTTGTGCATCTGGCCGTCGGCAGCGTTGCATATCTCGTTCCACTCTTGCGCCCATAGCGTTCGACAGTGGTCCTCGATTTCTCTGTTGAGTTCTGCGACTTTCTTTCGTAGCCTACGATTAAGGCGTTGTTGTTTCCATCTGTTGAGAATGAACAGCTTGGCCTCGATAAGGTGGGCCAGTCGGCTATCCATTCTGTTCGTTTCGAAGTTGAGTTTCCAACATCTTGGATGATCTTGTTGGTCCACGCGTCGATGTCGTCGATTTCGGTCTCTTCCGCTTCCTGATTTCTGTTATCTCTGAAAGCAGACCAATCGATCCACGTATGTTTCCTGACTTTGGTACTGCTCTGCTCCGGTATGACGATTTCCAATATCATGTGGTCGCTACCGAGGTCCACCCCCGTGTTCCTCCACGTCATCGTGATCGGTTCGTTGTTCTTGACGAACGTGAGGTAGGGGCTGGTATCTCGGGACACGGATTTGCCAATTCTCGTTGGGTAAGCCGGGTCGGTTATGAGGGTATTGTTTTAAATACACAATGAAGTTTTTTTCCCAGATTGGGAAAGCGTTATTGTAGTCGCTCTAGTTACATGTGACTACTGAAAAAAGACAGGAGGGGGGGGGGAAATAAATTTGGAAGAAGAGCATTGGTTGTTGGCACGGTGAATGGGATAATACGCCGGCAATGTTTGCTAATATGCGGTGGACGACTGTTCCAGCGAAGTACTTGGGTTTACCATTAGAACATTGTAAGAGCAGCAAGGAGTTGTGGAATGACACAACGCAAAAGACTGAGCAAAACACAGATGGGTGAAAAGGGCGCAACCTCTCAGGGTTTGCACGTGCAAGTGTCTGCAATTTGTTTTTGATTACCAAAATTTGGTATTTGCTGCAATTTTATGCATGTCCTACTTTAATGTGCAGAAACAGTATAGAATATTTGCAGGCTTTATTTGGAGCTCAAATTGGGAGAGAAATAGACGCACTAATTTGTTTCTTATGAAAAGGGGCGTGCTTGGTCTTTCGAAGTTGTTTCTGAAAGAAGTTGTATGTTGTTGTTGTTGTAGTGGTTAATTATTGTATATGCAAAAGGAAGGAAGAGATGTTTGCCAGCCCCGGTATCTGCTATCTGATATCTCAAGCACCTGAACTGGGTGGGGGGGGGGGGAATAAAGAGATAGCGAGGAAGAGGTAGAGGAAATCGAAAGAGGAGAGCGATAGGGAGAAAGAAAAGGGTTTGTAAAAATAGGAGAATTATATACACTATGTTAAAGTATAGAGTAGTTTGCTAGAGGCCCACCAGCAAGTGTCTTAGGTCACTGAGCACTTGGCACATCGGGCGGGCCTCCGCAATAGCTCTGCGTCCAGGCAACTGTTCACAACGCACGCACTGGCACACTGTACAACAGTGTATAACAATGTGCACCCTGTACGCTGTTGTACACAGGATAATAACTACATTGTGACTTTGTACTTCTGCCCCCCCCCCTCCTTTTAAAAATTATCCCCCTTAGATAGCTACCTTATCAGGGCCTTTGAAAAGACTGTCCCTTTGTAAGGTGTATCTGCACCAAACCCCCTTAAGTGGTGACTAATCTACCCGATATTGTAGTTTTTCCTGGTCCTGTCACTTTTACTTCTTTTGCAGGCCACAGGATCCCTGGTTCCAGGCTGAGAAATACATACTGAACATTTTTTTGTTCACTCCGTGACCTACTTTCTTCCCACCCACTTTCCCCTTCCCAGCTTTTCTTCTTCGGAAGCAAAATCGAAATTAAACCCCTGCCAGTAATAATCGCTTTGCCCAGACGAAGACAAGTCCCCTTGTCGAAACGTTGACTCGACCTGCGAACTGAGGCGTACCGCATTTACTGAGGGACACTGAGCAAGGGCCCAGTGTCCTTCATACCGTGTAAACCACGTTCTTTCTCTCGTTCTACCTGACGCATTAATTTGAGTGCTATAGGGGATATCCTGCCTTTGCTGTAATTTATTATTGTGCTTTTCCATTCCCTAATTACATGAAGGGCTGAGGTTGAGCTTTTCGCAAAGGCGATCGCAGCCTCCTCCGCTTCCTCCGGGTCTTTGGTAATGACCGGACCGGCCGTGAGCTGTTGACCCTGATTATTTACAGTCCCAATCGTGAAGGCATTATGGTCCACGTGTTTAGCTGCATAAACAGAGACCATGTCTTTTTTTGGACTTGTACTGCTTGTGTAGGGCTTTGGGACTTTGAATACTGTCACAAGATAGTAAGCAGAAGAACGGAAACAGCAGCCAGCAGACTCAAGCTTGGCAGCCAGTAACCTCAAATAACAATAAATTTAAAGCGCTATCTTTTTAGTAACATGCCGCGTCAGCTAGTTGAACTGCTGTGTACAAATCACTTCTATTGAAAAGCTTGTGCTGTGCCTGCCTTTGCAAACAAGGGTGCACGGCACAGCTCCGAGCTCTAAAAATGCCGGAACAAGCTGTCACAAAGTGCAGTCCCTGTTTGGAGGATAAAATTCACGCATTCAAACCCCTCTCTCTTGCTTACCGAGTTACATTACCAAATCAGAAGAAGGCGTCTGAAACACTTCAGACAGGAGTGGTATTCTCATTCCTGCGCTGTCCTGTGGTGCTTTATCACGGAAAAAAACGTCCTTTCTTCCTTCCGGTAGTGCACTATGTTAACTGAGAAACTATGGCAAACGTAATAAAGATTGCTCAGTTTAATGTATTGTACATTCTCTGCGGTTCTAACATTTTCCAGATTATGAAACACAAAGCAATTGAAATGCAACAAGGTGTTTGAAACATTTATTGAGGAGAGACTTCGCGGGCCCCTAAGAGGACACTGAATGGCTGTCAAGTAGGCTTTTTGTGCGGACAACTTTGCATTTTTATCTGCCCCTTACGTCCCTTTGAGCTTGATTCAGAGTATGGGCGTCTTCTAAAGCATGGCAGTAGCCGCCTTAGAAAAGCATGTGGTTTGTAGTCACAAAACCTAATAGAAAAACACTTCCTTAAGAATACTCACGAAAGTTATTTTGAAGAGCTACGCACCGGCACGCAAACGCCAGCCTATGTTGACCAGACTGCAATCACTGGGAGTGAAATTCTAAAGGAGAATTTTGCCGATCCGAAGCATATGCCAACATTTATACTTTGTTCCAGACATTTTTGTCGTGACTGCAAATATTGGCAGTACGAGCGAAACAAAATCTTCCTATTTAAAAAAATGTTTCTTGTCTTTTGTGCTCGGTAAAGTATTGGTCATAAAACAGCTTGTTCGCAAACTCCTTGATTTTTTATTGCAGAATGTAGCTCCCCGGAGCAGCAAGGGCACACGCATCCAGGATACGTTTGGTATTGTTTACAGCGCCAGTTATTTCTATTTGGTTGGAGTTCTTTTGTTTCTCTTAGCTTCTGCAGTGGTTTAGACTGAAATCTTTCGGTTGATATTTGTCCTGTCCTTTAGGAATCCTGGCTTCCAAAATTCAAAAATATGCTCATGATATTTTGTGTTTGTCTGACCACATAGAACTCTACTTTTCTAAGGCGAAAAGAAAAAAGGCTGCATTTTTCTGGTAATTTTCGGGGTGTATGAGAGAAAAAACGATATTCAGGCCTCCAATGTGGAGATGAACTTGCACTGCGTATTAAACATTGGGCCCAAAAACGATCATATTTACAGTGTTCGGAGTCACCGTTTTGTCTGGCAAATCGAGGACGAGCAGCAGTCTTGATTTATTAAAAGCAATTGAATCAATACGATATTTATTTTGCGTATCGAGATCCTTTCAAGAGCAACATACATCAATTTTTATATACTGCGTTGCTTCAATATCTGATTGGTATGAAAGAAGGAACGACTTCGATATGTGCTCTAAACCGTCCTGCCATGATAGACCTGACGTATAGGCTGCTGTTACCGGATTTAATTAATTATTCAGCTAAACATTTTACTATAACGTAAGGCTAACAAGAGACGCGGAGAATACAAATTAAGAATTCTTTGTAGGCTTTCTTGTGAGCTGATGATAACTGACATGGTCATATAGGAGAAACTTACAATATAAGGACTCGTTGTCTATTCGTCATCTGTGTTTTCGCTATTCATCGGTAACCCACCATTGTTCTCATTTTCGTGGCTCAATGCTGAAATTTTATTCTTACGCCAATTTTAACTGCAATAATGTGATATTCTCAGAAACATTACGATCCATAATCATAGTTTATTCAAGCAAGCAAAATTGAAGCCTAGCATTAAGATTCAGCTTTGTGGTGACAATATCGGACTACCATTTGTTGGTTTTGCATAACTGCGCATTGAATGCATACTTCCGGTAGAAGCTAGAATATAATCCCATATCATAAAAATTTCATAATATGTATACGATTACAGCGCGTGGGCTTATATATAACTCCCCTTCTCTATATCTGAACATAGCTGAAGTGGCGCATATGAAAAACGTTTCTTACTTGTAAACTTCAGGACAACCTCATATATTTGTGAAGGCTTTTCTCTCTGCTTGTTCTGCTTGCATGGCCCAAACCGAAGCCATTCTCAGACGATGTATACCCCACAGGGGAGACGTATTTGCTTCTTTAAGAGGCTAGCAAATAAGAGGCTAGCAAACTGTAATACAAAGACGTGTTTACAGAATATATCTGTTGTAGCACAAAGGAATATCACACAAAAAGATCTTGGGTGCATTAAAAAGATGAATAAACGTGGTTTCAATCGATGACAAAGAGATATTTATTATCCCGCAAAGCGACTCTACGATAAAAAAACATCGAAGATTTGCCCAAAATTAGGCTACTTAATGTAGCCCCTTAGAGGCTTAGGCTATCATGCGCCAAGAACACGGTTTGTTTTAGTTCTTGGATAAGGACTGACCTTGTTTAGCCATAAAACTTCTTCAGGAGTTTTGCAGTATTTAAACAGAAAGCACTGAGAATTTCGGCCACTGCATCTTCTCCCAACAGCAAGCTGTGGTAGAAAGAATTCTGTGTTGTGTAAAATTGGGCAAATATATTTTTTTAAACTTATCTAGTGCATAAGAAAAAGATATGACTTATTGTTTGCTCACCTCCACGTGCTTCCCATAGAGGACAGTCTGTCACCTGTGTTTAGAGTGACGCTACGTACCAAATAAATGCGTGTGTCCGATGCGAAGACAACATAAAATGACTGGGATAAAGCATTTCTGATCACTGCACGATTTTGCATTCTTCGATGAGTTGTTTCACAAGGTCCAGTTTGCTATTCATGTCCTTGTTTCATGAATCGCTCCATTTGACCCGGTGTTTTATCAACAAGTTTCATAATATCATTATGTGGTGTATTGACTAGCTAGCCTTACGGGCTGTTATGGCCATGCATTAACTATGCTGTTGCTGATGATTCTAACTTGGCTTGGACTCAACACAACTGAGTGTCTCTGTGTTTCCGGATCTTTTACATTATGTGATGTTTCCAGTTAAAGCTTCTGTATCATTTCTACGATGCAGAGCTGAGATAATGCTTAGAGAATCGGTGTAAATTATTCTGTTTTCAGTACATTGGTTTATTAATTTTATTACCTCCGAAGAAATATGACATTGAGCCGTGAAAATTAAAGAGCACTCGGGAAACCGTGCTATTTTTTCTCCATTTCTGTTTTATCGCTGCACTTTCATTTCTAAATGCTATATTAGACCCAATAATATACAGTGTTAGTTGTGTAATTTTAGAATTAAGACGAAGCCTCTCTAGGCTCATGGAACGAAATCCCGTGCGCGAGACATCTGCGCGGGATCTGTGCGTAGGAACTTAGCGTCGGATATGTACTTAAG
Source organism: Amblyomma maculatum (assembly GCF_055883805.1). Classification (NCBI taxonomy): domain Eukaryota; kingdom Metazoa; phylum Arthropoda; class Arachnida; order Ixodida; family Ixodidae; genus Amblyomma; species Amblyomma maculatum. The sequence goes on along the minus strand of NC_139348.1, from coordinate 88,206,015 downwards.
TCCGTGTATGGGACCTGTACATCGAATTTGTGCGTTGATGTGTGTCACTTGCTAAGAACGGATGCATAATAAGGGAAATTAGGTGTTAATCATCCTGATGACGCCATAAGGGAAATAAAAAAATGTCTGCTCAAGAAACCAAACCTCCCTTCCTCGCATCCCCAGCCGAGCTTTTTAACCAACTCCGCCACTCCCGGGATCGTGAAACAAACATCATAAATCTGTTTATCTACCGTGAGGATGATAGTAGCGATGAGAATGACGCTGCAGTCAGTGATAATGAGAATTACGACAGCAGAGATGATACTAATGATGCATTGAGTTAACAATGATATTGAGAGCAAATGTGATGCACCGTGTGCAGCAACAACACTCAGGCTTTCGCATTACTGCAGTGTAGATTGAACAGGGTTCTAGGGGATTTTTAACATATTGTGCTACGAACGCTTGTACTATGTGTTTACGTGGTGTTTGTTTCTTACGGATGTGTTAATTTGAAGTCGCATACAGCAGGGATAGGACGCCAGGGTAGCAGTGGACTGAGTCCGGGCAGCATTTGGAAGTGACTGAAGTGTGTTTATTCTTAGCATGTGGTGGGGGGGGGGGGGGGGGGGGGAGTTATTTAGTAAAACATTCAGCTTGTGTTATCATTATGTAATTATCATACCGTAGGTCGCTTCCTATGCGTGCAATATAGTTTTGTGATGTTCATGTCTACATCTTCGTTTGTAGCAATAATTATTTTCTGTACACAAAAGGGCCCTGGCAGTGCGTGCCGCAAAAGATGCCAAATGCAGCCGGCATCTGTGACCTTATGAAAGTTTTATTTTTGCTTCTAGAAGGATTTTTTAAACATCTGTAAGGATTTTGTAAAACAGGCACTGTCTGTTTTTGCTATTGGGAACAAAAGGGGAATTTAATACGCAGCTGGTGGTGTAGATCATGAAACCGAGGCTTCTACATCGTATATGTAGACAAACAAACCTTGTATACAACCGGCTGTAAAACACAACGGGAGCTCTACAATTACAACCTACTGCTTCAAAGCAGTGGTAGGCTGCGCTGCGCCTGCTGGAGGCATTAATATCGATCCTATTAAGGCAATGAATTTTTCGTGGTGTAGGCGGACGGATGGAAGGACGGGCGATCAAACGAGTGTGAAAATGTAGCCGTTAAGAGCCCTCTTGCACTAATACTCCAAACGCTATCGCAACGCTAACTCCATACTTCTGCATCTGGGATCAAGAGAACCGACAGGGGCCGTCTTTACGTGCAGGTATGTTAGTTGGCTCCTCCTTGAAACTCGTAAGGAACCGTGGTGGCCCCTAACACGGGGCGCTAGCAAAGTCCCAATGCGGTAAGAACCAGTTCCTGCGCAATATTTCGGCCTAGAAATGGGAAAAAAATGTAGTTCTACTCTGTACTGCTACTGCGTCGGAGCTCTCACGCGAAAAGGAGAAATAAATTGAACCAGATCAAAAGCACACTTGGAGATAAAAATGCGCCCCAAACCGAATTTCGCAATCCTAGGTTGTCTGGCTAGCTTGCATTGTGATGTAGTTTTTCCTGGTTATCCCTATGGTTCCACAGGAGGCCACATTTGCTTCCGGGAGAAGGTATTTGCAACTGTCTTGAATCTCGCACTTGTAATACATCAAACAGAAACGAATAACTGAAGAATGCCCTTAATATGTGTATATTATAGAAGCATATACTTAAATGTGAGAATAAAGTACATAAGTACTTTCCGTGCAGTTGATATGAAACCTAACTATTTTTGCCTCCTTTATTCTTAAATCAGTAATGTTTATAGAGAGTAGGCGAAATTACTAATAAATTTAAATGGAGAAAAATGTAAGCGCACCAGTGTTCAGTGCAATATAACCCCTACCTAACGTTTCTGGATATTATTGACAAAAATTACAGGAAGCACGATTTCGCATAACATCTTGGAGTTCACATAATCATGATGTTTGGGTTTAGTCCTGTTTGAAAACAACCGCATCAAATTTATACCTATCACTCGGAATTAACTTTACTCTGGCAAAATATGACGCGTTTGTTGACATCTCGTTTGTTGTTGAAGAATTTTGACATCTCAAAATTACGTTGTATCTAACTTGTGTGAGGTGCATACTAATATACACACTGGAAGCATGGGATCGTTGTCAATGTAACATGTCTCCTTTGGCAATAACGTTGTTGGCGGATGCGCATAACGTAAAAACACATCTTGAAAAAAGGCATTGTGAGATTTTATTTTGACAATGTATTTGACATTTTATTTTTATTCTTTGAACGAATGATGAAGAAACAGGACGGATTTTAACATGATCATCGCAGTCGCCACTGGTTATCTTGAAATAAGCTTCGAATTCAGGAATAAGCATCTCTGTCAAAATACAACACCGTCTAGCGCAAACTTATGCGGTGCTGATTAATCACCATTCTATATGAAAACAAATCGATGTACTCTTTTCTTTCATTGTCTCAGCCACCTACATGCAACCTGAGTCTCACGAGTGAAATCAGATCAAATACGCGCCACAATATGAAAATTGACTACTTGTCCGCATTTTCTCAAGCTATCTTTCTGTTGCCATCAATGAAATGCTATCATTGTTACTATATTTGGTGCGCACTACTGTTCATTAACAGCTAATTTTAGGTATAAAGGTTGCAATTTGTTTCTCCCTCACTTATTGTTAAAGCATTGTTACTAAACATTTGCAAATTATTCAATTGTAATGTCTTATGCTGGGCTTTATTTGAAAGATATTATTTTTTCATGACAGTGCTTGCTTAGTGCGTTTTGTAATACAGTAATTCATTATTGAAATATCTACGCTTGACCTGTAACCCTCACACTATTTAGCAATCTACCCATCTGCTCTTTTACTATGACCGGACCTTGAACGTCTAGAAATAATTTTTATACTAAGCAGCCATCTAGAATAGACTTTTTTCACGAGAAATGAATGTCTAGGAATAATTATCCTTCTGGAATCGGGAATGATTGCAGCCACTCACGTATGCTTCCATATTGTTCCAGGTTGATCTAGTCCGCTTTGACGGCTTTTTTTAAATGTTTCTTCGCGAACTTCATATTGAACTCTGAAGAGTGCGAAGGGTATTCGTGGTTCGACGAACGCGATTAGGATTTCATGCTCTCGTCACTGGCGTGTCCCTTAGTTCTTTTGCTGGGCGCGGTAAGTACAATTTAACTCGATTTAACGAAGTTGAGGAGAGCCGCTAATTATGCCGTTAAATTGGGAACTTCCTTAAATCGAGTGAGCTATGTCTCGGTATTTGGTGCATTCGAATATAAGGTGTAACGGTATCCGAAAAGCTACCGCGGCATCATATTTGCGAATCCAGAATGTTCCCAAAATGAAATGTGGCCAGCGAAAATGACTGGCACCGGTAGACATCAGAAACAAAACTTGTTACTCGTCAAGAAGTGACCGCGAGGACTACAAATTTATTTTCCACCAATGAAGTCAGCAATATTTGTCTGCGTGCGCTATCTGAGCAATGACCGCACCTCTTTCTGGTATGTCTGAAGAGCTACGTGGCACTGTAGGCCTAAAACTCCGACCTAGTGGGAAGCGTGCACTCAAAGGTATGGGAAATTATCTGCAGAAGCACAATGGCGAAAGAACCACGCGAAGCACGCCACAAAAAAGCACAGAAGGGCAACACCGCCCTTCGGAATGTGACATGAAACTTTTTTTTAATTAGCACTGGAACCATCTGGTGAATTCAATGTAACACTATAACTCTGGTTTTGCGTCACGCAGTTTGAAAAAAAGCGGGAGAAAGGTGCCCTGCGCTGTTACCGTGGGCTCGCAATCAATACATTTTGGGGTGCTCTCTACAAACGATACCAAGAGTAGCCCCTTTCCACCTTCATTTTTCGAAAAAAGATTTGTTAAATTGGTACGGATCATGTAATTGATTTCGTTATTTCGAGTCAGTCATAGGATTGGACTTTATAGGTGACTGAGGGGGGAATTACGATGTCTTTGTTAAACCGGGACTTTCGTTAAATATGGTTTCGGTAAGTCTAGTTTTGACTGTAATTTTTTTTTAATGCAATCTATGCTGTCTCTTCTCTTCACTGCACTCACGCTTTTTCGGAAAGAAAATGTCTGTGGAAGAAATATTAATACAGCTAAAGTTCGGAGAAGCACGGCTGCTTTGAGCACGATTAGCGGCAGGAACGAGAAACGAACAATAGGCATAAAGCACGGCGTAAGCTTAGCGAACTGGTATAAAAATGGTGCCGGCGCAAAAAAAAATCAAAATTATCAGAAAGGATCAGGAGAAGGGAATTGTTGTTTATCGGGTGACTTCACCCAATCCCACGGACTCCCGAAAGAAGCCACATCGCATTCATGGCCGATGCAAATTGTGAAGTAAAACGAAAAGAAGAAAGGTGACTCGCAGCGCGATCTTTACGTAAGCTACGAAAAAACGAAGAACAATACTTCACTTGTGTCAAAAACCAAAAAGGCGTACCGGCTTCAAGAACTGGATAAAAACTCTTGAAGCGATGTTCGCTGAAACTAAGCACTTAATCACAATGCAACCATGGAGAAAACTTTCCGGCGCCGCTGCATGCGGCAAGGGTCCACGAAGCGACGACCGTCCAGTACAGCTGTGCCTCCCGCATGAAGCACAACAGAGCCTTCACAATTCCAGGGGACTCTTGTATCCATACGGAACATGGAGATTGGCCAAGGTTTTGCATTCTTTAGGTAGGGGGCATTATTATTGCAGCCTTAAAAGAGAGCTCACAATATTAACAAAAAGGCTTCCACGTGATAGGAGTGCGGCTTGAACATTCCAATTCACGTACTGAATAACAATATCCGCTTCCGATTAGACACTGACTCGAATTTTGATTGCAAAAATAAAGTGGCGCATAGCAAATGTTTGTGCGCGCATTCCTACTGCATTTTCTGAGGTCAATATACCTCTAAAGAGAAAACGTAGCTCTGAAAGTTGCAATAAAGCGCACGGTGATTTGTCTTTAGCCTTAATTAAGATAGGAGAATGAAGAAACATTACACACTAATCCACATCACTTCCCACATATCTCAGTTGGCTTAACCGAGATAGGACACTTTGTCATTGTTAAGCTTTGTATGTAAATCTCCCACTTACACACTATCTCAATCTCCAGATGACAGCCAAGCAGAAAGACAAAAGTGGCTCTGGCGCTTGGAGAAAGAGGAGACACCAGGCTTCTCAACCTTGAAAACGCGCCGCTTTGTGAAGAGTAAAGTAGGGCAAAGAGAAGGCCAAACAAGATTTTTTTTTATGTCGTGTGCTGGGTTGCGCGTTAAGCCTGAGTCCAAATTCTTCTGCCCTTGTGCGAAACTTGGTGCTTGAACGCTATTGCCTGGCAAATATCTGGGCACTTCTCGTGCAGGGTCGCGACTCCCGTTTCCAATATTTATTATCTGCAGTCGGGTGCCAGTAAAAGCGTCATCCATAGTTCTTTGCGGCGAACCAACACAAAGGCCTATTTACCAGACACAATGCTCTGGGGTTTCCAAGCACTTCGACTGATTAAACCACCAAGGTCTTTACGCCCAGCGAGGCTCATGCACTGCCATATTGAAATTTAAATAAAAAATTCAAAGGATAAAGGCGAGGGATTTATGGTTAACCCAACCATGAACAGTAGTGCTGGTATCAGTAGAGGAAACGTCAGGCTTTCGCAATCAGTTTAATCGCCGTACTAACCAAATAGGTCAACAAAAGAAACATTTAATCGCGGATTCCAGACTCTACAACCGTGACGTGCTTGGCCCGCCACTCTCCACAGAATCTTCTGCGGTAAGGAACTGTGCCAACGTTTTTACACTATGTCTAAAAGAATGAATGGCTAATCTTTAGACACCCTTCCTACTTTCATCGTCCTCCCGTCGTGCATAAACGTACCTAAAGAATATCATCTGGGAACACGGCTTTCGTTTCGAGGCCTAACATCGTGCGGGGGCTTAAGAATATTGGAACACCTAGTTTATATACAACCAGTTGCTCAGTGACATAAAACTAGATAGCGTGTTGCTTGTGTACTCTCCTATATATGCAGCGTTAGAACAATGTTGCACTACGCTACGCATAAGTGTGCGTGTGTGCTTGTGCGTGCGTGCGCGCGTGTGTGTGTGCGTGCGTGCGTGTGTGTGTGTGTGTGTGTTTGCGCGCGGCAGTGTGGATTAGGAGCTTAGGCCGGGAAGTGGATTACTCGGACTGTAAAGGGGGCCATTCTGTACAGCTTCTTGCTTTCGATTAAACATTGTAGCAGAGAAACTAGAGTATTATCATATGTACTATATAGAGGAACTGAAGGAAAAAGTGGGACTGCCAGCTGGAGACGCATAACAAATTACGTTTCTCTAAATCAGTCGAAAAGTGCAAATTGGTTTATTTTGCCGAGCTTCTTTGAAAGATATCTTACTGTAATCACCAAGACGGCCCTGTTTTTGAGGTGCGTGGGAAATCAGTCTGGATTTAACCCACATTTAAACACATACATACATACATGCATAAATACATACATATATATATATATATATATATACACGCATGCATGCATGCATGCATGCATGCATGCATACATACATACATACATACATACATACATACATACATACATACATACATACATACATACATACATACATACATACATACATACATATGTACGTACGTACGTACGTACATACATACATACATACATACATACATACATACATACATACATACATACATACATACATACATACATACATACATACATACATACATACATACATACATACATACATACATACATACATACATACATAAAACCCTGCGGGTTATCTGTACAAATACTAAAGTATGTCTTATCTGTACTGGCTTATAATACCGGAAACTGCGAGCTGTCCTATTCAAGGGCCATAATTCCTATATTATTATCGGGACTATACAGAAGCCATTCTAAATTCCTGATCATGGGATACAATTTCGCAGCTTCTGGCGGGCTTCCTCAGTTTAATCGAAGTTATGGTCATGAGCGATACTCAAAGCCATGCCAAGTTTGTTTCTTTAACTGTATTTTTCAGTTTGTGAAGTAGACGGCAGCGTCTTTCGTTGCAACCCCGGCAAAACGTTCATATTGGAAAGTGAAGTGGAAACTTGCCCAATCTATTTAGACTGAGACACGTTTCTGCTTTCTAAACAGTGCGAAGGACCGGACATGAGAAAGGGGATTCTGCGAGCGCTGGCTACCAAAGACAGGCCATTTTTTTTTTTCAGGCAGCGCGAAATGCCTCGGTAGGTCAGGAAATGATGCATATAGGTGGGTAGGGTTCATAACCCACCGTATGACTATGATATGCTCCTGCCTTGATAAGTTGCTAATAGTAATAGGATAAAGAAAAATACTGTGAAAGAACAGGAGCTATCTACCGCAACAAACATGGGCACAGAGACTTCAAAAACATGATTGTTACGATTATCCTAAAATCTGCTATAAACATGATTATGATAAAGTATTATTTGGTCTCTTTATAAAATGGGGGCTACGTGGCGTTCTCACAAAACAACGCTGGTTTTAATTTTAACTTCGATGCTATCCAAATTTGGCACGCTTGCTTGCCACAATGCTACAATAAAAAGAGAAATCCTTACAATGGTCATAATTGTTTACTACGCTAGAACCCTTTGCAGTTGTGTTTACTTGGTCAGCAGTCGTAATCAGTCGATGTTGCACAAAATTGTTTGTCCTACTTAAGGACAAACAACTTTCAGCCTCTTTGGGGAAGTAAGGTTGAAAGTTGGGCGAGTTGAATCTGGTTCATTTTGTAGGTAGTGCGAAAAACGAGGACCGAGAGTAGAAGGACACTCCTTCTACTGTGTCCTTCTACTCTTGGTCCTCGTTTTTCGCGCTATCTTTAAAATGAACTTTTTGGGGAAGCCAGCTTCGCCGATCCCGAAACCTTATCTGTTGTTTTTGAAAAGCGAATTTCTAAGCAGTTAAAAAACCTGCCTTGACATTTCTTGCGGAAAACATGCTTATTTTTCAAATTTGATATGTATGAAGAAAACACGCGCATTCAGAAGAAATTCTATAGAGTGTCTTTATTTCACACCATGCATACTTAATATTACAGGCTGCTTAAGCTGTGCAAGTTCTAGTTCGTTTACTTAAGCAACTGCAAAACACAACCATTAAGCATGCGTCCCCTCTCGTCCATAGCACCAATGCGCCATTCCGACTTGTTATGCTATCATACGCGTAATGAAATAACTTAGCTATCTCTGCTCCGCAACGGTGCAAAGCTCTTCGATATCCTAGCCGTCCTACATAATACTTAGGTTTTACTCGACCGTGTATTCGACTCGTTCGCCAGAACGGTCCGTCGCCGTGCTTGATAAACAAGATATCCCTCAAAAACAAAGTGTCGGTAAACCTGTCACCCCTCCCCTCCCCCTCCAAAAGAAAAAAAAATGTATATAATAAACGCCTGAGATTTCGTATCAAAATTTTTACGCACTGCTTTGCGCGGAATTCAGTGTGGTATCCAACCATTTCGTTTCTTATTTAGTACCCATTTGGCAGTCGAACTAGAGGTAGTATGCGATAAAAATTTGAACCAGTGACAGATGTATACGTAGAGCTAAGTGCCGTTAATTGTAAGTGTAGTTATACTTGAAAACCCTTACGCATATACTGCCCCTTAATTTAACCAAAAATGCCTTAAATAAAAATAAATATAGTGATATGAAAAGGCCGTGTTAAAGACTCTCTCAAGTCTCATAGTTTCTAATAAGCCGAGCATTAACGTCCTCAAAATCGGTTTTTGTTTTTTTTTTTGCCGTTTCAATATATTTCCAATTGCAGTGAGGTCAAGGTGTTGTCAAATAGTCTTAGTTCAGTTCTTGGAGTGAATATTGAGACATAGCAGCATTAAACATTTAATTCTCTCCACAGGCTAACCTTAATTTCTGCTTCTACCACAGTACTGATGCCTTTTCACCTAAAACATAATCTATCATAACAGGATGGGTATTATACATGTCTGCGCAACCATTTCAAGATTGTTGACAGGCATTTATGAAGACACAGCTGCTCCCCCCCCCCCCCCCAATAAAAACTGCTCCTGCTCCGCATTTCTTCCACCGCGCATGTTCTAGTGAAGCCAACTCGCGTTGAACACAGGTGACGAGATGTGAGTTGGTTCTCAGGCCCTTTTCCCAGCAGAACGGTTAATTAGCTTGCAACACAAGCACTAAATAAGTATGTTTGGATACTAATATAGCCAAGAAACGTCTAGGAAATTTATTGACACAGCAAGCAGGCAGCATGCTCAGAGTCGCGACCACAAAAATGATAATAACCTACTGTGTTAAATAAATATTGCTGGTGCAATTAATTCCCTGACAGAACCATATCTATGCAGGAACTTTATTCTGTTATGACCGTTTCAGTGGTCCAGCCACAGAGTGATGTATGCATTCTGGTCCATTGGGTGTTTCACATGCTGTCATATATGTCCTCAGTTCTGTGTGCGATTTTGTTGCCCGCTACAATCCTTCTGGAGCGTCAATAGCTTATATGCTGTACTTTGTTCCCTTTTTTTAACCTCAAAGCGGCGAGAGACCGGCCAAAATAGCGATCACACGAAACAGGGGCTTAATCTGCGTTAATGAGATGAAATTAATTTACATTTTTCTAAATGAAAATGAATGAGCAACAAAAATACTGATGGGACGATTCGAGCGTGCAATGTGAATATTTGAGCATTAGCTGTGGTAGCCGATCTAAGAGTTTGTTGTATACAGGCTTTTTTGTCTGGTAACTAGACAGCGGTACTAGAATGTAGACTTGCTCAACACCTCAATGACATTTATAAGCAATATTAGTTGGAAGCATTGCCTACAGCAGTGACAGCTAATGTGTGCATCTATGCTGAACAGCTATTTACACAGACCAATTTTTGTTGGTTTGTTTGTTTATTTTAAACACAACAAAACCAACACAAGGAACATTGCAACAAGCATCAGAGTCCCTAGCTCGCAGGCTAGTTGGGATCCATGCACTTTAATTTTAATTCCGCCGCAGGACGCTTGCACCTAACTTTGTCCGAAGGAACGTTTTCAATTAGCCACCTGCCTACCAAAAAAGCGACACTCCAGCGCCACGCAACCCATCGCATCCACCCTCTTCCCTCTATTTTGTTTCTCCCTCCATTGCTTTAAGCATCAATTGAATAAATTTTTTTATGCCTACCAACTAAGACAGGATGTCTTGAGAGTGCCTAACATGGTTTAAAAAAATTTAGCATGGAATTGCACTGCGAATATGTCGATATCTGCCGGATCAGTAGCTCATCGCGTTGTCATTCAAAGTACTTCTCTCGGACATATTGTGGCAATTGTCTTTTGACCAATGTAGTGATTGAAATGTTTTGGAAAATAGTGTACATGTGTTCAGTTGATTCAGCTAAATGAGGCTACAAACATCACCTGGGTGGAGGCTGGTCGACCAGCACCACAAGTCACTCTACACAAGTTGTGGGCCACTCGTCAACAAGCAGAATGGACGGCAACATAACCCACAACTTCGGAGTACGCATGTACAGGACGTTATTACATTACTGCTAAAACTCAAAGATATGAGCGTGATCTCTTACGACATCAATGGTATCTGTGGTGCGAGCAGTTCACATGCTCCAAAAACGATTCTCTCTGCCAAACTTTCTATGCCATTGAGCACGGATGCCGTTTCCTGATGCAGCGGCCACAACATGCTTTGCAGAAAACTTGCCTCCGGATAATTTTGCAAGACAAGCAGCACGCAAGTTTTTCCCCAAGTACGGTGTGTTGCCTGCACCAGTTACAAAAACTTACTGGGTGGGCATGCCAGCCCATAAAGATAACCTGTCATTTGCTGCCGACACCGAGGGAATCGCAAGCCCTTGCAGCGATAGATGATGCCAACAGAAAGCCAGCATCTGGTCCGGACACCACTACGTATGAGGTTTACAAGAACCTCAATTGTGATGCACTTCCTCAACTTCTTCACATTTTAAACAATGTATGGCTATAAGGTGATCTAAAAGAGAGCTGGAAATCTGCTATTGCCATCCGTATTACAAAACCGGAGAAAATTCTATCAGACCTTAGCAACCTTCTACGTACTTCCTTCAAGAATACAATTTGCAATCTTGTTGAGAAAACGCTGGACACAGGAATCTCATGCTGGCTTGAGCATTACAGTTCCTACCACGTGGCTCAAATTGAATTTCGACAATCCATGGGCCCAGAAGACTTGTTGGCTGTCTTGGTGTCCTGAATATAATCGTCCACCAGCTGCAAAATGTACGCACCGTCAACGCTACGCAAATAGGAAAAGCCTATGATAATATACGTCATGCCCCCGTTACGGGCTGAATAGATAAGCCCTATTTACCACTTAAAACAATTTTGTAAAATCTTTTCTTGAGGGCAGACAATTTGCAATACGCCTCAGTGGCGATGCCATCGGATCATTCGTCCCACTTCGCGGTGTACCCCAGTGATCACTGTTGACACCAACATTATTTAATATTACATTTATCTCCCTTGCATAAAGGTTACATGATGTCCCTGATGTTAATTTTTTAATATACGGTGATGACATCACTGTGTGGAGCGCAACACAAGTACCTGCTGATTAAAGCCGCAACCCTGCGATCAGCTTTATATATTACGTCTGCATATCCTTCTTTCATTGGGCTTTGACGTTTCGCCCGTAAAACGACATTCATATCACTCGCCAACCGCTGGGTGAGCCGTAAACTAGCTGCAACACCTATTCATCTACTTGTGTCCAGAACACCGCATCAGAAAAGGCAAAAGTAAAAATATTGGGATTAGAGTTAGGAACTGGAACTGCATGGCTGTCTCACACTCAAACAAGGCGTTCCGGACAATTGGTCTGATCAGACGCATTGATCCTAAATCGGGCGGTGCACACTCAAACGTGTCACGTCCCTTTGTGCAGTCACTTGTGCATCCGCGGCTTGTTTATCCAGCCCAATTTCAACATTTGACAAGAGCAAAATGGGATCGCCTTGAAGCTGTATATTGAGAGGTCATGAGGGTCATCACTCTCCTCCCTCAAAGCACTCTAATTTCGGCGCTCAAGTAAGTGCGCAACTGAACAATGTAGACAGCTAGAGCAGTAAAGACGTGATGCTCGCAACAAAAGGCCACCTTCTCCCACGCAACGTGCGCTGTCAGGGTTTATGCTTAGTCGCATTCCGTTTAACCAACCGTACAGCTAGTACTTCTACAAGGCAATCCTTTTAACCGCCACCACATGTCAGTTCTTCCTCCTTGGCGTTCTATAGAACTGAGTGGACACAGGCCAACATTATCATGAAGGCCAAGAACAAAGAAATCGGCGTCGCCCCTTCGAGACCGAATTAAGGAACAAGCGCCCGCTTGTCACTGGTTTCATTGTAATTAACGTTGAAGCAAGTATCCCGGCCCGCAACATGACAACTGCTTCTACTGCAATGAATATCTGCACTGAATAAGATGCCAGGGCTATATATACCAAAACGTCCATCTACTTTTTGCGCAGAGCATCTCGAAATTCAAGGAGAGCTTCGCTCCGTGACCGCCATTCTCGTGTTTCCCACGGCCCGTATTGTGATGCGCACAGATGCCCTTCAAGTGACACGGCTTCTTAGATGCGTCAGTGGCAGCAGAAAAATCCTGCCAAATCATACATTGTATAGCCTTTTCACTCTAGCCCGTGATCACCAAACCCATGAAATTGAATAATGCTAACCTCCTTTTTACAAGAAAGAGCACCTCTGACGCCGTTCACGTGCTCTCATCTCTCTGTGCACGGTAAGACTTCCCCGCGCTGATATCAGTGCAGATGAGGTTGGGCTTCGGAGGATTCGAGCTTGGATAATATGGTACTATGCGTTCACATCGATTCCTCGCAGTGGTTACGGCGCAAATACCTTCTGTAAGGGCGCAAACAAACCCTAATCAGTACAACCCACCGCAAAGAAACAATGACAGTGTTTAAAGTTTCAATAAACCCCTCCGTGCTAGAGAGGTGGTTAGGCCTTTCGACTGCTGTACTCAAGCACGCACGATCAAATCTCTGCAGCAGCAACCGCTTTTCGGTGGAAGCGAAAAGCAAGATGCCCGTGTGCTTTTCAAAGCCAGTGCACGTTAAATACCTACATTTGGTCGATATTTCTAAAGCCCTCCACTGCCGAGTCTCTAATAGCCTGACTTGCCTTTGGACTTTAGACCGCATAAACGAAACCAGATCTAACGATGAAGTGAATTAAGGCTTCTCAAACGGTGCTCTTTTCCATAGTACGAGGCACATCACACAAAGGAAGTGTCTTGTTCCTCAACTATCATGCAGTTCACTTTTTTTTTCCATTGAAACATTGTCACCATCACCAATGCTGCCTTCATTGTAGGAATAAGTTATTAGTCGCTATGTTTGGAGCAGCCGTATTCATTTACTTACAACACCGCGCGGAATGGGGCTGTGATGCGAAGGATAGGAATAATCAGAAGCACTCATTGCAAGAAACGTCCTTTATGGTTTGTTGTGCTGTCTCGCTACGATAAATATGAAATTTGTGCTCTGCAACTAGCTCAGTAAGTATATTCTCTCATGGCCGCCAGAGCAGTCGAGCATTAATACATTAGAATTATTGCCTGCGTAACAAAAACTGCTTATAAAATAAGATATTTTTAAGAGGTATGCAGATTTACAGTTCGAATAAAACATTTAGGCAGTTTTCAGCAAGCAGTAATTCATTTTCAAGTCGAAAGAAAATATGCGACATTTGGGGCATTTTCATATTCATGTACCAGCTGGCATTATAACTTTGACCGGCCCAAAACGCCGAAGGTACAAGAGTTGCATCCTTAAGTTGTGAGCGCATTCTCCATAAATTCCAAAAGGCGAGTTTGAATGTGTTTTCTCTAAACCAATAGTGTTATTAGTTACTTGATGCAAAAGTAGAATAAATGCTATATGTTTGGTCAGCTGACTGATAGCGTTTTTTTTTTTACAAAATTTAAATTTGTCGGCGAATATCAAAGCTCCAAACAAGGTACTAATTGAATATAGCTACGGAACTTGATATAGCTGCTCCTGCCTATTTATTTTGCGGGAATAAAAATTCGTAAAAATTGTGTGTATGTGCCTTATCAGTTAAGCGGTCTTTAGGAAAGGAAAACTAGCGCTGGACCGACAAAATGTCCACAGGGGTGCAGTGATCAAAGCCAAAGAAAGGTCAGCGGAAAACGCCTAAATTTAGCCTCATTTATTTATTTATTTATTTATTTGGTTACTCTCAGGGCCGCTGAGGCGTTGTATGGTGGATTAAAAGTAGCCTCTTGTCTGATAAAAGCATTACTCGTGTCTGAGTATGATGATTTGCAATACCTGTCACTTTCACTTTTTTCTCTTTTCGATTGCCAATAAAGTTTACCTGAAGCTTCATTTCGTAACAAATAGGTCTGGTTATTGGCTGGCAGCGCGTGGATACTTCCACGCCGAAACTTTCGGGTCCTTGTATAGTTACTAAAGATTTCATTATTTGGTAAATATCTTTCCTGTGAATATTTTCGTTACCGTAATACCAGTAAAAATATATTGCATTCCAGATTTTATGCATTCGGAAACAGACGACGTGGATTTCAACTAGGCAGGAAACGCACTGACGGCTCTTCTCTTTTTAACAACTTCTTCCCGATGCACTAGGTTGGAAAAAAGGCAGATACGGCTCAACGTTTCCCTGTTTGTCATGTACAACCTCCCACTTTTTTAACCTGAACGCACGAGCACGACCGCCGAGTCGATAAGTGCCTTAGGACGGAATACAGCGGCGAGATGAACGAGAATACGCGCGTGCGCGCAGTGAGCACTCCGGTGCAGCTGTCCTCTGCCAGGCTGTTACGGGAACCGGATCCAACCCCACCTGCTCCTTTGTGCGTTATAGCATTTCCTTCTGTTTTCTGCATGCCGTCGGAAAAAGATTAGAAAAGGCCACGTGATACCGCCTGCTTTCCTGTATGAGAAGAAGATGTGAATTGATAAGCGAAGTAATCCCATAGCAAAAAGAAACAAAATGCTTATACACATCTAGTATAATCAGCAGGCGTATATCGCATTCCATCCAGCGCTAGTGCTACTACCTGACTGCTTATTTATAACTTGATGGAAGCGTTCTGAAAAGAAAAATGTTGATGACAATAATGGTGCTCAAAATAAGCAGGGGTGAGGTCCCGTTCCCAAAACAGCCTCGCAGATGACAGCTGCTTCAGAGTGCTTATTGCGGGCACGCACATATTCTCGCTCATTTAGCCGCTGTGCTCCGCCATACGGCACTTATGGACTGAACGGTCGACGCTCGTGCGTTCAGGTTTAAACAATGGGAGGGTGTACATACGCTAACCCACTCAAACCTTTCACCTGTTTTATTTGTATAGCTTACGCTTGCAATGGTTCGATCTTCTGCGCTCATTATTCGTGCACCCAATCCCATCTCTTGAATGCCCGGTACCTTTCAAGAAAAATAAATTAAGAAAATAAAGCGACATATTTCTTTAGGAATGCACTGGGCAAATCAACAATACATTGCTAGAACGTCAACGATATGGATATGACAGTAGGGGCATAGGTGTATAAACTAACAACTAGGGAAATGGGGCGTGCAATAATTTTATGCCTACGTAGCAGCGTAAGACTGATTTTATGGACTAGCTTCGTTGCGCTAAACTGCAATTCAGAGGCCTTTGCAGCCGGTCATCTGTTGCCGCGGCACTGGACGAAAACCTTAGGTATGGGTACAGCATTACATAGGGTAGAAATAGAAAAGACAGCAATATGTTATGGCACCTGAGTTAAGGAGCCGACACCGTCGAAATTATAGTTAGCTCTACACTGCGGCGTGCCTCATAGCTGCTTTAGGTTCGGCACACAAAGTCGTACTTTGCAATGCCAAGCACATCTCGCCGAGTTTCTTTTCCCACCAGCATGCACTAAAATGTCACTCAAGAACAGAAGGAAACGAACGAAATTTCACTACGTAAAAACTTTTGACGGCGCACTAAAGTCGCCGCTTCAAAGCTAATGCATTTTGGCTTCATTCACCCGCCTGTGCTTTTTAGACTAAACGACAACCTGCTTGGGAAGCATATTACACAGTGCCTCTACCGTTGCATCAATCCTCCCTTCCCCTCACCTGCGATGAAAAGGAGTCCAAATGCATGCCGCCGGAGATTCGTCCATCAAGCGCGCATTCAAAGTGCCGCGAGTGCAAACGTAATCTCTGAACGGAAGCCTTCTCGGCACTTTCAAAACCTCGCCG
The DNA here is from genome assembly GCF_055883805.1 of Amblyomma maculatum. Classification (NCBI taxonomy): domain Eukaryota; kingdom Metazoa; phylum Arthropoda; class Arachnida; order Ixodida; family Ixodidae; genus Amblyomma; species Amblyomma maculatum. The sequence goes on along the minus strand of NC_139348.1, from coordinate 88,189,609 downwards.
GATTTCAGGGGGAGGCATCACGAAACAGGAGAATCGTAAGGCTCTGGACGCAACGTGCATCCTTTGTTGCCCACTGGGCACATTTGCATAATAAAGGCTTTGCTATTGTTCGGGCAGCGAGATGTAGCAGTGACGTCTCTCTTCCGCATACGCATTCCGAGCTCCATTTCGCCGAACAATACAATCGCGCGTCCGAGAAAATGAAGTCAGGCTTCTGGCTTGAACACTCCTGTATAAGCCCCTTCGTATCAAATCTTGACGAGCTTTTAGCTTTCTCACGCGTTCTGTGTGTTGCCCAGCTGGACAAACTCATCCGGGCACCCCAGGCTGCAATTTATTATAACTAACTCTATTAGTAGTGCATTATGTATTTCCACGCGTGACGGAGCTGATAGTTGGAAATGTATGCTCCAGCCGAAAACGACTAGAAATAGTCGCAAGGGGAGGGAAATATTAATAGAAATTCGTATCTGCACGAAAGTATCTCAACTGCTTATTATCAGCAACGAACATGCATTGATGACATACAGAGCATACATATACGCCATTACAATTGCAGGCTAAGCAGTATTTTGTGTATATTAATCCTTCATTTAAGGGTATAACGTCAGAACACGAACAGTTTCTTTATACGACACCCCTTGCAGATCTTCGTGGGCACACACTTTGCTTTACGATATTCATTGCCCCTTACATTGTACACCTGTTATCTCATATGCAAAGCCACAATGAGTGAAATACTGTACGAATAGGTAAGCATGGCAGCTTTAGGCTAGCCGGACGACCCTGCCTACAAAGAAAAATGGTAGCATCTGATCCGGGGTCCAAAGAACTGGGCGTGGTCAATACCGAACCACTACTAAACTAAAAGTGAAGGCCCGAGCTGGCAGCTTCGGCCAGCTAGTCCAAGTTGTTCGGTTTTGTGACTTCATACAACCTGCCGACCAGTCATTTACCGTGCTTTCCCCCTGGAAACTAAAGAGGTGCAAGAGAAATTGTCATAATTTTACTTTTGTTGTAAAACTAAGGGATGGTGGCTTCAGTGCCAGGGCAATAAAAATGACGAAACACTGGCGAGAGCATTCATACAGTTGTGTTTGGTAGCCTACACAGCTCATTCATAATACCTCATTTCTTATTCATGTTTGCGTAGGGTAATAAGTGTTATAATTCACGATGAAAAAAGATCTACCAATAATTAAAACGGAGTAGGAAAAATGCACTTTTTTCAAGCCAGTGCTGCTAGTAAAACATGCCCCTTCCCAAGTCCAGCTCTAAGCGTGTAGGATATACACATTAGACACCATTACACCATTCTTCGCGGAGACCAAGGTCATTAACAGTCCCAAACGTCACTTGGTGTTTGACAATTACTTCATTCAGAACAATTAACGTAATTTATAGGGCTTGGAAACATTACTTCGTCAAATCATACTGCATTAAAGACGAAAATAAAACCCTATACGACACTCAAATTTTATGTGGCATACATTCTGGTGCCACGAACGCACAGGGGCAGTGCGATACAACTTCCCTGAAGTCAATTCAATTTAGTTGAGTCTTGTTATTCCCTTTTATTCTTGGCTTCTCCACTGGCAAACTAGAGAGGACGGCTATCTTTCTATTCTTGCCAAGCGCTCTTATTCCAACACAAGTATTTGGAAACACAGTCGCCGTTGTAGCAATGTTTATACGGCATCGCCTCCTGCACTTCCAATCGGTGACATTTGTCCCTTATTTAAATCCAAGAATTATGTCACGGGCAGTAAGATCACTATTGAACTCACCTAGTTTTGCTTGGTTCATTGTTTTTTATGTTGAATTTTATGGTCACGCCTTTTCATCCTCGTCTATAGGATTTCAGTGCGCTGACCGGGTGTTGTATACTATTTAGCGACCCATCATGTGAAAAACTCCGAGACCTAACTTGTGCGCGACACATGCAGTCGTTCTTATGGTATCGCCTTTGGTACGCAAATAAGCTTTATCCAAACTTCTAAGATTACCCTGCGGCAAGAGTTTCACTGCTCTCTACCAAAATCTAAAGCAGATGGGGTTAAGTAATCTCAACTATTTTCTGCAATTCTTGATGCTGATGGGGTAAGCTGTCAAAGACAAAAAGAGGCTGGACCAGGTATTTAGCTTATTTCTGCCTTTTACCTTCCAGTAGCCGGTGCGGAAAATTTTGGCGATCAGCCAGTCGCTCTAAGTTTCGGCTTATTCGCCGCGAAATGAACCTAGAGATGGCGCCACCGTCGCTGCAATAGTGTTGATCGGATACCGCGCAACTACTAGCAGACACTCACGCGGCGTCGGTCTGCTAAGTTTACGGCGGGTTCGTTGGCGAAGAAAACGTGCCCTCTGCAATGATTTACCGATTTGCTGTAAGAGTGTTCCAATATTGCACACAAAAGCCGTGCATTCAGCCAATGATTCAGGAAAAACGCGTATTTTTGGAAAGCAAGAAACGGAACCTTCCGTCCTTTAGGTTTACCGGCGTCGTTTTTCACGCTTTATACGTCGTACCACGCACATGGTCCCCGTATTTTTGTTTTAACCACTTGCCTAATAAGAGCTTGTTTTGCTTACCCCCTTTTCAACAGTGTGTGCGTGTGTTATACGAGTGTTAGCAAAGTAGTTTTAGTGTCAAGCCTACGGAGGTGCAATTTTTATGCTCTGACCTGCAGTATTTTAGAACGAATTGAGACAGTCACGTAGTACAGTATATTGTACTTGAGTCGAAGATTACGATGGTTAAATGTAGCCCTCACAGCGTACAGCCCGCAGGGTTGCCCTAGACGGAGTGCACATAAACTTTGGCTAGACAACCAGGCGTAATTATTCCCCCCAAATTAGATTACGCCGACACTGTACAGGAAATCTCGCCGCACAGGAAAACTGAATACTCACGTGTGGAGCGTTGAGTGGATAAGGTTTTCCGAGCACATAACGAGGCAAATGCTTCTTACGACCAATGTCAGAGAATCTGACAGTGTAGCACTAAGCTAATCGTACAATAAATTTCCTGAAATTGAGGACAGTATATGGGATTTCTGATGTGTGTGATGTTGATGAACGGTAAATTAGTAGTGTAGTGATTTCTTACAATGGGCAATAAATTTCACTGTATGAGAAAGTTTTACGCACTGAACGGAATTTAGAGCAATCAGCGAGTAGTTTTCAGTTGCTTTAAAGTGCAAGTAGGAATCAGTCGCTGTGAAGACATCGTAAAATATTCACATATGCACTGTCATTTTCTGGAAAAGAGTTTTGAGAGGGTAAAGATGTCTTTATCACAGTAATTACTGAGCAGTGACTCAATCTCGTGCGAAGCAAAATATTAGGGTTATTTGCAAAACAAGTGCGGGATATAAAACTGTCATAAAAGAAATTGAGTTCAACTTATCATGCGACTATAAAAATCTATTTTTGAGATAACCATTGATTGTTAGGCCCGTATGAAGCTATGTTACTCCCCTTGTTAGAGACAACGAATTTGTTTGGGAGACAGCAGTAGCAATTAGACGAAAAGAAATTTTATGGGCTATCTGTTAAGTACAAGGTTATAGGTTTATATGTAATATATCTTGTAACAATTACGTGCTTGGAAGATATGTTTCTCAAACGTTCAAGCATTTCTATAAAGCAAAATTTGCTCACTGCCCATAATACAAATGCGCAGGAGCCTTCAAGAGCAAAACAAAATGGATATGAATTTAATGCACCAAAGCGACAGCGGCTGTTGCAGATAATGTAGTGGCGGGATTCGGTGTCGTTGACTATGTGGAATTGCTTAACCTGCAGTTCAAATCCCACAGCAGAGCGGCGCCTTGCGAAACGGCCACGATTGAACCCCTTGTTCTCGCACTCAATAGTCCAGCGCCCTAGCATTGAGACAAAGCGAGGGAAGTTTATAAGCAAAAAAAAAAAAGGACTCCAATTACTCCATCGTACATCGTGCATACAGGAGACACGGAGGGGTCTGCTAAACCTGAATTCACACTGAGTAGGATTCGCCGCTGCGCCGCAAGATGGCGACTCTGCTCGATCTTGAGTTCAATAAGCCCATGATGCTGGATCCACAGGAGATGTTCGCTCATGAACGGTTCGGGAAAGAGGGGCTTCCGTCTCATGTTCACTATTTCCTGCTTTAAACACTGTAAAAAATTTGCTGCTTGAAATCCTTACTTTCATTTTGTTGGTTATGTTTACAATAACAATGTTGAGTGAATTACACAAAGCGATGAGTGTCAGCGTCATGCAACAAACTGATACTATGCCATAAAGCTGCAATCTTGAGCAAAAGTGGTACACAATACTCAGCCGGTGGCCGAGCTCGACTAAACTACATCCCATCTTTATCTAGAAAGGGGTATCTAAGATTGAGACAATAGTGGCGGTGCCTTAATTTATCCACATGCATGTATCCATGTCGCTGCCCCTTACGCTGAAGCTAGATGGCAGTAATATGCATTTTCCCGGAGCTCTGTCACTAGCTGAGTGCTGCATACCACTTTTTCTCACGACCGTGCGTCCTAGTTTGGGCTAAGACACTTCTTCACAAGCCCTCCCGTCGCAGTATTGCCTTATGTATTAGTATTCGTTAGCTTTCTAGTCTTAGCTATCTTCTCAATTTCTTCCATATTCCCGGTAAGAAAAAATATACTTATCGAATTGCCCAGGCACTTGTCATTGCAAATGTTTAGTCATTTCCGAATTGCTCGCATGCATCTGTTTAGAGGATACCTAAACATGCGTTCTAGGCATTGTAAATTTAAAGTCTAGGTTTAATGTCCAGGTCTTGCTTAAGTATCGTAGAGTACAGTACAATTGAGGCTTGTTAGCGGCCCACGTCTGAAATAAAGGCAATGTATGTGCTGACAAAAAGTTGCGATTAACTTGTTTATTTGCGCATCACCCACCACTGTGTCTTAGGAGTTAAGGCAGTCGACGACTGATCCAGGCTGCCTTGGATTGCCGCGTTACCATTGCAGCAGAGGTCATGGGTCCCTTGTGCTGCGCGGCGTCAGTGCACGACAAAATCTCCGGGTGTTCAACATAATCCGGATTCTACAGCATGGTTCGCCTTGGAACGCATGCAGGCCATTTTGCCTTTCTTCTCTACTAAGAGGCGGCCAGTGGTCATGAATCCAACCCACGAAATAGTGTTCACTAAAAAAAGTGTCACTGCACTGTACACGAGGATGCTTTCATATTTAAACATCAATTACGAGCCGTAAAATATGACTGTTATAAAATTTTGAAGAAATATTAAGTAGCCCATTACGCATGACTAAAACGTTTTTCGATTGGCTTTAAAAGCTTTCCAGTTCTTCAGTTATATAAGTGCATCTACGAGATCACTGTTCTAAAAGACAGCCAGGCCAAAAAGCATCATTAGGACTCCCTATTGTGTTAAAAAAAAAAAGTTCTTCAAGCGCCTCTGCCACTAGACCCTCTTTATCTGTCGGACACTTTTTTAATTTCTGTGCTAGGAGTTTCCTTGCTTAGTGGTAGCTATTTATTTTGTCTAAATGAGAGAACACGCCGGTGCTGGGCCCGGGCACTGTTTCATTTATAGCTTTGTGGGCTGGGGGTGCTCAGTTGGGCAACAGTTTAGCGGGCCCTATTTAGGTCCAGTCATTAAGCTGCGGATCCGGGCCGTAATCAGGATTTCGCCTCGGACTCGCGCCTCAGTTTCAGGATTCCACATAACTCTTTCACATGCTTTCCTATCGTTCTTCTCATTTTATATTTCAACAATACTTCTAATCATTTTACAAATGTTCACGGCTCGTTTACCATCGATTCCCATGCCTAAAACGTTCCTCTTGTCTTAGGTAGCTGCCATTTTCTGTCCTGCTTAATGTACTTCGGCACATTCACTCATTGCTAGCCGCTGCAGTTGCTGATTACGCTTTTTCCAAACAGCGTAATAAGCACTCTCGGCAAGTGAAGGAAATGCTTTTAGAGGTGACAGTTACTACTAGGCACACTTAGCTGTGAAGTACACACAGTACATTAAGTATCTGCAGTTTACAGTAAATACTAACTTAGACAAGCATATCTCATCAAATAATAGTAAGCATTTGTATCAGAATCTCCGGGCTCGGAAAACAAACAAAGATAATATTGAGCGGGTCCTGAAAAATTTCTTATTAAAATTTCAAAATATATTTATAGCAGAAAAACGTGTACCAGAAATTTTTGGTATTTATACCCCAAATTTACTTGTCAAAAATACGCACTCTACTGTGGCTTCCATTTGTCGTGCTCTTCTTTATAAACCAATATCGTATATTTCACGTGCGTACGACACTGAAACAGTGAACGCACGGTATCATACATCCACTCGATTACGGTTCCTGCTAAATATATAGCTCAAGTTGATGGACCTGGCGTTCAAAGCAGCCCATAATTATATCCTCGAAGAGCCAATTTGCGGAATGAATTTTTAACAGAACCATTCTCCTTATCATATGGTAATAGAAATGCATTTTGAGTGAATTCGTTGAAATGGGAGATTCTGTGCTGCAATACAATACAGCTGAAATAGTTCCGGCTCAACGCGAAGCTATCAGTTCGCAATCTCGCCTTATCTTGGCGTAAAAACGAAACCTCTGGTTTTATGAACTCGCTGCTACACCTAAGATACAGCATAAAAGGCGTAGTTGATTGCAATTCATATCAGAGTTTGTGGAATTTCACTTCACACTAGAACTGCAGAGCTCTCCTCGAATGTTGGGACGTCAAGCAGAAAGTTGTTCTATTTGGTTATCCTGCACTGGTGGACAGGAATGAAAAGATTAAAGCTAAAAAAGAGAGGAGGACATAAAAATAGTCACATCTTATGACACTGCAAATGTGCCTATCAAAGTGGATGCACCGAATAATAAATTGCCTTCGAGCAGATGATCGTCTGCCTGTGGACAGCTTATAAATATTTACTAAACATACAAAACTAAACTGTTCAGCCCTTCCATGTCTGGTATTCATCCAAACTAAAAAGTTCAGCCCATTTCACATCTGGTATTCATCGACCGGCCCCTTTTTTACCACTGTTGTCTTTCAACACAACTATCGAGCAGTGCAACAGAATCGTCTTGAAAACCTCAGGGTCATTTTTTTTTCTTCCTTATTTTTTGCCGTCAATGTTTTTAGAATTTTTGCCGAAATGGAGGCCAGGAGGGTGCCAGGGTACCCGCTGTGTTTCAACCTTGCAACCTGTTGTCTATGTCCTTGCTCTACCTTATGTACGCAATCGGTGATTAAACTTTTGGACTTCGAAATTTACGAGGGCGTTCAGCACACGTGTTGGCTGTACAAGGCACAAGGAGAGAAGGCGATTTTAAGAATCATTCCGTACACTCAAAATTAATAAACGGTCCATCACCAACGCACGTATAATTGTTGTTGTTGTGGCTGTAGGAAGAAGGAAAAGAAAATGCACGGGCCTGCTACTGGCTCTGTAGCTGAGTCACCTCCGCTGCCTCGTGCAGACAGAAGAGAATATAGAGAAGAAAAGAAAGTGGGAGAGAAAGACGCACGCCGCACAAACTGCCGTCGTCCACCACCACAGAAGCGGTGGCGGGTGCAATGACGGCCTACAACAAATAAAAATTCAGTGACCGGCCAGCCCCCGCCGCAAGCGGCGGTGACCTACCTGTCCCAGCCCCATCAGGGCCAGAGCATCAGGAAGTCATGCATACGTAAGGTACAGCAAGAACTTAGCCAACAGTTTGCAAGGTTGAAAGACAGCGGTATGCTGATGTCTTCCTGGCCTCAATTTCGAAAAAAAAAAAAGAATTGACGGCCCAAAATAAAGAAGAAAAAAATGACCCTGAGGGTTTCAAAAATATCACGTGTCCAATTGTCATCCCGTACGTACAGGGAGTATCGCACGGTCTCACAAAGATTGGAGAAAGGCATGGTGTTCCTGTGCTGTTCACGGCACCCAAAACGCTATCGGGGTTGTGCGCCAAAATAAACAGACTCTATGAGACACCCAAACTACGTTCCACCACCAACCATGAAAAGAAACACGTCGAAATGTGATACTGGCGTGGTTTATTTCATCCCCCTCTCATGCGGAATGAATTATGCCGGCCAAACTGGCCGTTGTATAAACCAAAGGCTAAGTGACCATGACAACAATTGCAAACCCTTCGCGCATCCAGGAAAGCTGGCTACGCATTGTCCGCACTGCAAATGGCAGCCTGAGTTTGAAAAAAACCTGTTGTTATTTCGCATTCTAATAAAAAGGCAGAAAGAAAAATCACAGAAGCTTTCGAAATAAAATACGTCGGTGCCGATATGTACATCAGCAATGTATCGCTGTCGTCTGCGAAATAAGTTTATTTGTTTAGACTATCGCGATGAGTGTGTCTAGCTGTTTACCTTTGATGCCTGCGATGATTGCTTTCCTCAGGTTGCCTCATGGCTTTGTGTTTGCCTGATGACGATCACGTTTTTGTGTATAAAGTGACTTCCGTTTCTTCCACTAAACCCTGTTGTTAGTTCCCGCCCCGTGATGTTGTGTTTATTGTCGCTCTATGTTTTAGCGCGGTGAACCACTAGCAAGGTGCCCGTGTGCTGTACGATGTCAGTGCACGTTAAAGAACCCCAGGTGGTCGAAATTTCCGGAGTCCTCCACTACGGCGTCTTTCATAGCCTGAGTTGCTTTGGGACGTTAAACCCCACAAACCAAACCAAACCAAACTATGAACGCTGCTTGCACGATTAGGTATATAAGCCGGTCGGGGGCTTCATGACACTGAATCATGTTTCTTCGGCTGACAGTTATTTCGTACTAGCTACTTCACAGAATTGCTACAACTTTTAAACTGCAGAAATAATATGCAAGGTGTTTAAAATGAAGTATGAAAGGCACATTTTCACAAATTGCAGCAAGGTGCTGGGCATCTGTAACTTGTAATCGTCATTCGCGAGACAGTCGCGGATTTTAGAAAAAAGATGCCTTCCTTTTCTACAATGGCAAAGTTGAACAGCAAGGATCCCTATTTCCTAGTTTGCAACTTGAAAACTTTTGCTCCATTCATTACGCATTTTCGAAGGACCCCGCAACTTTAATTTAAAAAGCAGGATTTTTCTTCTTTTATGGACGCCTCTAAAAGTTGAACAGTCCGCTTCAAGGTCCGTAATAGTTGAAAATGAGAAGCCTCAAGAGGGTCATTTGGCACAAGGAAAAATAAAAATATATCTTCACTACCTTTCTGTAAATTCACAGCCGGTATTTTTATGAATTTCATAATATTACAGTGTAATCTATTTCAAGTGCGTTCATTGAGAGAATTACAACAAATTGACCGCTACCCTGCGCTGGCGTGTCTGATATAGCGCTTATCAAGATAGACGTACTTCGTTCGTGCCACAAAACGTTTTTCTTCGAGAATGCAATAAACGCCTTGAACTGACATTGGGTTAAAGCCTAGCTTGGATAACGGATAACTAGACCTAATTTTACCGTCGCCTCGCTGCGAAAGACACGAACTTTCCTTGACTTCTCAATACGGCTACATCTGTTTTGCTTCATTTATTATAGCATGGTAAGCATTCAGGCAGAACGGTCGATATCTTCTTTTTCACGAAGAGTACTCGCAATAAACTGCTACTCAGTCTTCTTCTTTAAAGCTCGCAGGCTGCTAATTAATGATCCTATCTTGAGTTGAGGCTGTAAGGTGACAGCTAATTCAAGAACTTGCACTGTTCTAGATCACTAATACCCAAGTCTTTTTCTTCCTTCAAATGAGATAAACCTATAGAAACTCGCTAACTCAGGTAACTACACAGTCGTGACTACATTTGCCCTTTCGCTGAGTTACTTCGATACTATCTAGGAATCGGTTATGTTTTATTAGTAGCTCGAAGAATAAAGTGTAGAAACGAACGACGTTAGTGCATTAAAAAGTAACCGGTTGCAGTGTTCTTGAAGAAATCCTATTTACGTAGCTTTTGCTACAAGCCTGAAAATGAACTGGATGTATCCGAACTCTCGATGATTATCCCTTAGAATATGCCATTCAATGCTGATGTATTCAATACTTGCGAATATTGTTCCCTTTGAAGTTTTAATTCCGTATCCCTTCTCTCAACGCACTGTCGCACGATGGCTGACAGTACCATTAATAAATCAATATAGAGAAAGCGCGTGAAATTTGAATGCAACCACTGACTGATAACCAAAACAATTCTGCAAATTATGCTTATTTACGGTTCCCTACTGCAATTGTAAATTATATTGAGAAGGAAAATACTCTTCTCCTTTTTCTATTTTATGGAGCTTAAGTTTCGTAAAAGGATTAAGAAGTTCAAAAAAAATAAATCCGCTATCATTTGCAACGCTCTCCTGAACGGAGGTTTGAGTAATGTGGTAGTCTAGAGACCTGAGCCAACTACGGACAAGCCATGGAGAACAAATAGGAACCGCTTTTCGTGGAGATAAAGTCGGGAACTTTATAGCATTCATGCATTCTTCAACTTAACACGCACGGCACAGACTTTCTCGTAGTCTCGAGCTTGCACCGTCACTAAGAAAAGCAATGGATTTTATAAACACGTAAGATGGTGCATGTGTGGTGGCACCTCCCGTTCGCATTCCGCGCGGTGCTTTCCTCGGGATGAAAACTGCAATATCGGCAGGTTAAAATACAGATGGCGTATGTGTAGAAGAACTGCTCAGATCCACGAATGGGAAACCATAGCCAGGACGTTGGAATGCAAATAGTGCGACGTAGGACCGGGTTCGAACCCGACCACGGCGGCTGCGTTTCGATGGAGGCGAAACGAAGTGGCGTCCGTGGGCTGTGCGATGTCAGCGCACGTTAAAGATCCCCAGGTGGTCGAAATTACTCCGTAGCCCTCCACTACTGCTCCCCTTTCTCTCTTTCCACTTTCACTCCCACCTCCCTCCCTTTCCTTACGGCGCGGTTCAGGGTCCACAGAGCAAGTTTGACAGATACTGCGCCTTCCCCTTCCTGTGAACCAACCAACCAACCAACGTAGGACTGAAATATAAAGCTCACATGAGAACAAAATACGAAGCAACTGCGTCCCATCTTTAAAATCCCTCCTTCTGGAAGCAATAGGGGCCATGGAAGTGATAGTAGGACTAATGTAGCACAAATGCGCTTTTCACATATACTCTTTGAAATGGGCTATGGCGGGTCCCTCACATTATAATTCACAAGGATGGTGAGCTTAAACAATTATGTGCCGCTGCAGCAGTGACCCATCTTTAGTACTTTCAGGATTGTACTACTGTCTTCAACTTCAGAAATAATGCTGCAGTCATAAAAGCCTATGATAATAGAAGTTGTCATAAACTCAAGAATATGTTACAAAACTTCACGATAATATGTGATTCTTGCGCCTGAATGCAGTTTAGTACCTCGTTTTTCTCGCATTTTGATGAATGTTGCTGCAAACCTTCAAAACTGCATTTGTTTTTTTAACAGCGGCCGGCATGCGGCCTTATCACTGTGATTCTGGCGCGCGTATTAATTCTATATTCTTTGTTTGTTAATTCTCGATGTCGCGAGACGTACATTTATTATTTTCTTTTTCGCGCAAGATGCGCCAAGATTTGTCTCGCAGATTCCGATCAGTCGCGTATGTTTATACAATGTTTCAGGTTGTGCTAGTATAGTTTGTGATGTTATCTAGGTTGGTTCGGAGCCGCATTTATATTGAGCGTTGATGTGGGCGACAGGCATTTCTTTGTTCGACGATTGATGAGCACGTTTGTTGCTATCGCCGCCGCCGAGTTGCTTAGTTCTTTTGCGGGCGCTAGTCAGCCCAATAAAGGGATACTTTCATTACCATCAAACCTCTGTCTTCTTTTGGTGTCTACAACCTTGTCATATCTACGTGACAATATTATCCCACTGATTTTAGTTAGTTTAACTAGGGAGCGGTACATTCCATAGTAGCGGTTGATCCTCTAAGGTAGGTGTGCCAAGAACAGATCATCTATTCATTTAAATTGTACTTTCGTTTTTTTTTTTTTTTGGTGGTATTGATGTTTGAACTATATAAAATTAAGGAAGAGTATGTATGATTAAATCCTAAAATTTGATAAATGGGCGATACGTACTGCTTAGCAAAAATACAAGAACGCATTTTATTGCAGAATGCATGCATTTAGTGGTGATATTTTAAATCGTGTTGGCCCACACAGGGAAACAATTGTTCAGATATGGAAGAAACAAAGTGTTTACATAGGCAGCCTAAGCTGAAGTGGCTGAAAAGTTGGTACACCGAAGCAATGTGGCCTGATTTTCGAAGATCAGAAAATGCAAATAGCATGCATATTTTCCAAACTACTTTGTGGAAACGTACAACATATTGCATCTTTTATCAGCAGTGCATGTGAACTTGATATTAAAGATCTCTTAGCTAGGCGCAAGTAAATCAACTGTTAGATAGAAATATAACTGTTTTTACAGCCCGTATGCGTTCCTCCGAGCCCACAATCTCTGAATTGTGGCATAGCCACTGGGAAGGAGAAAACTCGATAGCTGCTGCTCTGTGTTCGAAATATCAACTCAGTGTTCCAAAGTCATCTTTGGGAACAGCAGCGCACCGCTTTTTGCTTTAAGTTTTCAAAATACAGCAGGAAGCGCGCCTCACAAGCTGGAGAGTTTACAGAAATAGCGACTTTACAGAGCGCTCTAATATAACAATAGCAGTCCATTCAACGGCAGGTGACGGATTTCTGGGTAGTGTTGGGAAAAAGAATTTTTGAAGATATTAGTTTCTCGCAAGAAACTGGCTTATGGCTTTAGAATGGGTGATGCGTAGCAGGCCCCCGCATTGATGGGCTCTATTAACGTTACTTTGCTAAACACGAAGGAGGAGAAGTAAATCCTCGTTTTCCTTAGAAAATGAATATGCACATCCAACTTGTCAATTGCTGAAATAACTGAGACTTTCTTTATCGCAGTTAATGGAATGGGGGTTTCTGAAGGTGCTCTACAACTTTCCAATTCACATGTTTGGTCTAAAGTCGATATTTAAAAAATTAAAAAAATTACCATAATTAGCTAATTAAGTAAATGCAAAACAAAAAATTGCCTGTAGTGTAGGTAAAGTATTTCGGTGATTATTTGTAAATATAGCTGAAGCCTTTATTGAAGAAGAGGGCTATGGTACCACTTTGGTACAACCAACCTGTAAGACGGAAGATCATTCAGTGCAGTTGGCGCTTAGAACTATAGGGCTGCTTCAGCAGACACTCGTGCAGGCCGTGGTCACGGCCTAGTCCCTCTTGCAGTTATTTAGAGTCAGGACTCAAGGACAAATAAAAGAAACAGATCAGCGCAGATGAGTCCATGGAAACAGAACGCTACTGGAATGGTTTTTCTATACAATGAAGTGATGATGGCTCCTTCGAGACAGGGATGATGGAGCGATCATATCACATTCAGACACGGTATATGGCCTCCTGCCTGAAGCCTTCTCCAGTAATTGGTAGCCGCTTGACGTGGCAAGGCTTCACTCCCAGTCGCCATAGAATGTCTCCGGATACTTGACGGTGCACGCAAATCATTCTCACCAAGAATTACACAGCCAGAGCAAAGAAAAAGGTAACGTTTCTTAAGAATTGAATTGTTCTGCAAAATTAATAAAATGCCGAAGCGAGCTCCTGGATACTTTTCTGGGGCGATGATATACATATATATATATATATATATATATATATATATATATATATATATATATATAAACAAAAAATTGCCTGTAGTGCCCAAGGAGGCTGGCAGTTGAATGCAATTGGTTTCACTGACCTACCTCAAATATATTATTTTGTACCCCTTGGTTCAAGTTAGCTGGGACACCCGGTATATATATATATATATATATATATATATATAAGCTTTGTATAAGAATAACGCATATGATATACAGTTAACTATAATAGTTAAATTCCAAGCAAACAGCACGGGTTTAGTTACACCGGAGTATTTTAATAAAATTTTTAAAATAGAATTTTATAGTACCTCATTACTAAATCTAAACTTCCACCTTATCGATCAATATATCCACAAATCATCGCTTGCTTCAAAGCATTGCAGGAGTAAAAAGTAACATTCTGTTAATAACACACCCCTTGTTTTTTTATGGCGGTATCTAACTACTTGCCAGTGACACAGGATTTATTTCAACAAACTAGATTTTTTACTACGCACTGAGAGTCTAAATAATGAGTATCAATATTTTCATAAATTCGCGATAGTCTACAGTTGCATCCGGTGTATGATTATTTTGTCAAACGCAGCACATTGGGTTTTTATAACATTTAATTAGATGATTGTGTTTCCAACAAAAACCTCAAAATGAATTTGCATGTACATCAAACGTTTACACCCTTCCAACCTCGTGTGTGAAGATTTCGTTTTCCGATTTCGCTACCTCCCGGCTGCCTCACCGTTTGAAGCACTTCCCCGGGAAGCTATATTTCAGATGCCCGTCTGAGAAGCTAAAATATTTGTAACTGAGAACTGTTAGAGTTTAAACCATGCAGCAAAGAAATGACCCTCAGAGATCATATACCTTGTGCTTAGGGTGGGAGCCGCTTCAACATGCATGTGGCATGCCAAGAGTTAAGTTTAATTCGCTTCAAGGGATATTTAGATGGTCTTCAGAAATGGAATCTTTTATAACCAATAGTAATGAATTCTCTGTATTTCAAACAAGTGTTATAGAACTCCTACTGTCTCGGATTAACAGCCAAAAGTTAAGCTGTGGGATATTCTCCCAAAGACAGAGCATCACAAATGGTTTACAGAGTTTCGTTATAAGATAGGCCTTTTCGCACGAGGAAAGGTGCTGTTGATAACGTACGCGATGCGTAAGCCTCTTCTGCCTAACAGCAGATACAATGGGCTCTGTTTATCATAGGCAAGAAATGGCACATTTAATTACTGGGCACTTCAGAAGACAAACTGGCACATGCTCTTCTTTTTTGTGTAGGTGAAGGTAATGACAAAACCAAATGCGTACTTCTGTGCTTTTGTTTAAAAAATAAATGGACTTCCTACGCATAGGGGCAGGACTATGAATTGAAAAAATGTTTAGTCGTAGGCAGATGTGAGGAGAGAAGAACGTACGCGGGTACCAGGTTTGACCAACTAGCTCAACGATCTACCATATCATGTGTTTAAGGTGGTCCGCTTGGGACGGTTAAGAAACCACCAAATATTCTAGGTGACCAATTTATGTCTGTCCAGGTGAATGTTGTGTGTACACGTATAACCGACATTAGTGGGTGCGGAATTAGGGCCCTAGTGGTTGTAGAGAGACGAGACTGGTGTCAGACGATTACTTTGCTTCCTACTCATAAAAAGTCAAGTGTAAATCTTCTCGCTATGGTATGATACACGCACCTTTGATGTCTGAGAGTCCAAATGGTCACAATTCGCATTGGCAGCGGGTGTATCCTGCAAACTAATGGTCGTTAACATAAGCGGGTGGTATCAAACGATTCATCTCGACGATATATATGCCAAATAAGGTTGAGATGGCGGTTAACTCCGATAGGGAGTGACGAAATATAGGTTCCTCTGATGTGCATAGATGGCGCTTTGTTCAATGCCGAGCATTTAATGAAGCACAGGGCATTATGGGGGCAATCGAAGTATGCAGTACTTAAAGGTAGTTGGATAGAAATAATGTTGCTAGGGCTTACCTTCGGATATGCGGTTTTATGCTTAAAAATAAATATAGGCTTATAAATAAATAATAAATATTCGAGAAGGTTAGCACTTGAACTCCACGGCAAACCTACAAACAAAATAGTACGGTGAGACATGGGCTGGGTCTCTTTCGAGGCACCAGAGGCTCAGAGCAAAATATTGGGCGAAGAAAGCCTCAGGAAAATGGACGACAATAAGAGCGCTGGTAAAGTAATTAAAAACTTGTACGAAAAAGGTTTCGACTCACGTTGGCGGAAAATGACCAGAACACTTACCAGTAGTATGTAGGAAGGCAGAAAAGAGAAATAAAGAACATTAAACGACATTTTAAGAACACAGAGGCATATTCAATGAAGAAGAAGCCGTCTCTGGACATATATAGAAAATGGAAAACTCGGATTAAGAGGAAACCGTTTATGACATCCAAAAAGGCGGCGGCCTCCTCTTCGAAGCTAGATCAGAATCTTATAACCAGAAGCTACAAAAGAAAATTTATTCAAGAAGATGAAACTTGTTTTATGTGCCGTAGATGCCCAGAAACAATTGAACGTCTTATAATGCAGTGTGGCTGTACCCATACAGATGTCGTTGTGGACATAAGAACTCTAGCCAAGTTCGTGGGGTATGAGATAACAAAGGCAGCGTGAATGATTCGTGGGCAGAGGTTAGCAAAACGCATGTGTAAGATTGATCGATAAAAAGCAGGACGAGACGCACAGAAATAAATCGAAATTAAACAAGGTTATTTAAATATAGCCCGTGTCTCAGGGTTATATTGTTAAAGCTGAAGAGCGATCTAAGATAAAAAAAAACATATAAAGGAAGCTTGAGCATGGGGATGACTATCACAACTCCCGTTCGAAAGGGGACGATTTTTAACACCCATCCATCCATCCATCACTTCTTCGCCAGCCCCATCCACGCTAACTTGCAAATAGATTTCCAGTTCATTGTTCTTCACGGTAAAGCGTAGCGCCCGTAGAATACCAACTGTAACATCAAATTAAGGGAACACGCTGACCCACTTGCAACATTAATCGAAGCTCAATGTGATCATCAGGCACGAGACCCTGCACGGCTCTAGCCAGTCTGATATGCCACAATAGCGTAGAATCGATCTTCAGCGCTCACCGTAGACCATCACCGTCAGCCTTTCCACGCAGCTGCGTACACGCCATGTGTGGCGTCACGCACAGCTCCTTGACACTACTTCATGGCAGAAAAATGGGTGGTTACGTCTGTAATTCAACGGCATTCATCGGCAACTTAGGTCTTTTGCTCTTCAAAGGCATCATCGCAATACACTCTGCACTCCCAGCACTTCATCATCTTTGCGGTTAAGAGGGGAGATTGGCTGGACTAGGCACTCTGAAGTGCGGCTTTTTTACGTTAAACGGGCAGTAGTGTGTAGATGATGGTAGGAACGTTATTTATGTAAGAAAAGGTTATTTGGCTAGGCTGTGTACTGCCACACTCTGGTGGCCAGTCACGAGAAGAGGAACTAAAAGCTGCCGGTAGCTACGAGTCGCTCTCTTCTTCTTTCATGCCAGCGGCTCTCTGTGGGCAGCTCTCATTTGAACTCGCGCCTCGGCTTAATGTACTTGCTTTGTAAATTGACCAAATGTTACTTCGTATGACATCAGTGTGTTCTCACTTAAACGGCAATGAGGTTTACGAAAGAAACGGTTTTGCGAAAGGTTTAAGAAAAGGTTTACTAAAGAAAGTAACGAAAGAAACCAAACAAGGTTTATCAACTCTTGCCCATCATCGTCGCATTGCTTCTCTTCATCTGTTCCATAAGTTTTTTTACAGTTCCCTCGGCCAACCACCCTACAACGCATCGACAGCTTGCATATCTCATCGCACTAGCCAACCACTATTAGTTTCATGCCAGCGCGCCCGCACCGTCACGTTTTCTGCATCATTCTTTCTTTGCACTGCAAAAGACTAGAATGGCCTTCCCTACGATGTTGATGCCATCACGTGCCCATCAAGTTTTGTTAAAAGTTTAAATATGCACTTCATAAATATCATGTAGGCAATTATATTCAATCAATGTTTGTACTCCCACCCCTTATGTAATACCCCTAATGTGGGGTCTTTAAAGTAATAAAGTGAAGTGAAATGAAATGAAGTTAATAATATCATACGGTAGTCCAAGTTTCTGTAATATAAACAACCATTTTCAATATTGCATATTATCGAAGTATTTGTGAAAATCCTAAAACAACCCATCATTTTGTACGGATACATCAAGCACTCGCTACAATTCATGAACAGTAGACACCAGTTGGATGACAGTCGACATGTTCTTCCTAAATCCGTATTGGTGTTCTGTCAAGACATTATTTTGATCTAAGAGTTCATGCACATAATGTACTGGGTCCCTTCGAAGTTTCCCTCAGGATAGCTAGCGCTCGATAGGAGAGCATTCACACCTGGTAAAGCGAATGATTAGAGGCATTGGGGTCGAAACGTCCTCAACCAATTCTCAATCTTTCAGTGGGTGTACGGGAGGCCTTCTGGGTTGGGGCCTCCCGATGCGATGAGAGTGCCAAGTGGGCCACTTTTGGTAAGCAGAACTGGCGCTGTGGGATGAACCAAACTCCGAGGTAAGGCGCCCGAGTCGGGACGCTCAGGAGAACCCATGAAGGGTGTTGGTTGCTTAAGTTTCATTTCACCTTCAACTTTTATTCCTACACCCTCTTCTTGACTTTGACCTTGGTAATACCAGACCTTACCTGGATTTGAGGTAAGGATTTCTGGAAAGTAAAGTTTTTAATAAAAACATATGCCGAATTTGATTAACGTTTGCTAAGAGATTTTGTTTTAGCTCCCAAAACTTATGCGTGCTTGTTTTCTCCTGCTTTCTTAGCCTCTTTATTTTACGTTTAATTAC
The DNA here is from genome assembly GCF_055883805.1 of Amblyomma maculatum. Taxonomy (NCBI): domain Eukaryota; kingdom Metazoa; phylum Arthropoda; class Arachnida; order Ixodida; family Ixodidae; genus Amblyomma; species Amblyomma maculatum. The sequence continues at coordinate 88,170,997 of NC_139348.1, read as the reverse complement.
CCTGGTAACCCAGGGGTTATTACTGTGCGTGCTTTATTTCTTCAGTGGTAGAAAATTTGTATTGCATAACAGAATTGCACGACAAAAAAGCTGTCACGAGCCTTCAATTCCACGTGAAGTTCCCGAAAACTGTTCGTCGAAATAATCAATTATTGCGACATCATCAGTAGTGCTATAGTCTCCAATCGCAATCTTTGCTAGTGCTTCTTTTTTGTGCTTCCAGGCTTCAGTCTCACAAACGATAGATATCAATTTGCGGTCACAGAAACCGGCTTCTACTGAAACCGCACCCCCGAAAGCTTATCGGTAACAAATAAGAGGTCTAAAGTTGAATTTTCACGAGTATTCTATCAATAGAGAGGGAGTACATTATGTCCAGGAGCGGGTCACAAGAAGCCGAACATCGTAGTTTGAGTGATTCCAACTAATTGCTGGCAAATTAATGTTCCTGGTCCCTATCACATTTTTACCACTTAATTTCTAAAAGCTGATTATATAATTTCTTCATAAAATCATCACTTTGATCAGGAGAACAATAAACTGTACAGAGATTGCACATATCTAGTCTCAATTGCAATGCTTCGCGTAATTTGAACTTTTCTAAAATTCACGCGTCAATAGTAGGCTTCGTATAAGGAGACATAACCACACCATAACCATAACAAGTTCGGTAACACAGGAATATGCGATATGTGTGTATCAAAAATGAATTGCTTGTTCGCTTGGTAAGCAGCATAGTTCCAGCCACCTCGCCGTGCACCACTGTCGACGAAGCAATGCAGCAATCCTTTTCAGGTGTCTGTTGATGACGTCATACACATGCCCAGCTCGTCCGTGAATGTATCCAGTCTGCAGTCGTAGAGCGATGACGGCAAAGAGCAGCTGTCGATGAAATCAGAAGCAATAAACTGCATCCGCTGTTGCCCGATGGCTCGGCGGCCAGAAAAAGCCGTTGTTTGGATAGCAGAAAAGAATTACTTGGCTTGCGGCATAGTTCCAGCCGCCTCGCCGTGCCACTCAATCAGCTCTCAATGAAAATGCCAGTCGGTTGTCATCTACATTCAGTACATTTAGAATATCCTCCCATTCACGTCTCTATCGTAGTTACGTGTCCACAGATCTCCATGAACGGCATATTTCATGCAATATGTCAAGCCGATGTCTTTCTCTGATCATCCCACCGTCGTTTTTCGGATTAGAGATTGTCCCCTTCTAAAGTTTCAGCCACATTTGGGGCTGCGGAAACTTAACGCTTCACTTACAAACACGGGAGACTTTGCGCAGCGACTGAGCACCGCTTAGCGTCTTGCTTCACCATGAGTTTCCCCTTACTTGCAACCTGAGAGATGTTTACGCAAGAAGGTTGTTGATCAGCTATTAAAATAGACCCCTACGGTAATATGTAAAGTATGATCAATAGATGCGTTTGCTGCAAAGCGTTTACGATTTGCACGAACCTGTATGCCAGGCTCGTAGCTTCTACACTGAGCAAACCGCTGGTGTAAAGTTCTACCTTGAAAAGTTAGACGAGAGCGCTTTCGGCAGGCTCGTCTGGGACCCCATAGCTATCGCGCTTTACCAGATGAAAAGCCAACTAGACAGGCATAGCTTGATGAGCATCGCCATGCGGCTACCAAACGGTCTCTGAATTTGATCATGGTGTCTCGCTCGGTAATTAAGATGAAATAATAAGCGAGTCTGTAGATCATACACCCCTCCTTTTATACCACTAGAATCACTGCTTATGGTGGTCATGTAGAGCACCTTGGGTCTTTGATTAGGCAGCATCATGAGGATGAGTGCACGTTGATAAGCTATCCAGTTTAGCTGAACTCAGGGACGCAATTTATCATTTGCCGCTTTCGAAAACCCCACGACCTTATTGTCTTTTTCTTTTAGGAAAATTTTATAAGACATTTAAATTTCTTTGGTCAGCTTACTTACTGCAAACATTTGAACCCAGTATTTATGTGCGATTTCTGTCATAGTCTTGTCATATTGTGTTAATATGCAGAACTTCTGACGAGAACAAATTCTGATGTGTTGACTGCTATGCACACGTAACATGCGTTCGAATATTGATTAAACGATTCGATGAAGCCCTTTAAAGAAGGCTGCACTGGGCAATGTCTAAATTGATTACAACTCATTAGACACGTGGCTCTAGGGGCCGGCACAAAATCGAACCTACGCGTGGAGCGCGCAATTTTCTAGTATTACAGTGGCGGTCAGGAGAAGTTGGTACAACTGCAAATTGACCTGGCAAAATAATTCAATTGGGTCTCCCATTCGTTCCTCTCTTGTGTATTATGTCGAGAAAATCCTGGTTTAGTTCCTGCACGAATTTCCCTTAGTGACAAAGGACGTTCCGTGCATGCGATTGCAAATGATTGTCTCTCATAACCAGTCCCGATGCAGTCATCTTTGTAGAATGAACAAGGGCGGTGGTAGTGTTGTCGCCGCTCTTGTTCATTTTACAATTGAAGCAAGTTCGCATACATTTTTAAGCAGCACATTACTTAGTAGATTTTGCATTTTGGATCATTAGCTTAAGCAAATGCTATTACGTTCTTCTGAGCTGAAAAACAGAAAAAACAAAGAGGAAGTTAGTCGTCGAAAGAACGACAGGTTCAGGATCAGATGCTCAGTATATTATTTCGAAAAGTTGCAGTCGCTGTTTTGGCATGCAAGGATTAACATCAGCTGAATATGCGTTTGGGGCACTCACGTCGAAGTCACCCAATTACCGTGGAGTGAGTCCCTCTGATGGGCCTGTAAGCACAGGGTGCATTGCCTGAATGATGGTGTGCCACCTGCTTAGAGTTGCACTGAGAGTTGTGTCTTTTATGGTCTACAGTTTTGACATGGATGATCACCTGTGGGCTCCTTATACGCACTTCAAAATATTGTTATCCAAGTAATTCACTATTCGAGTTTATCTCCAGTATTTCTGCAGAGGGCTGGTAAAGTTTTTGAGGGATTCGTTTGAATCTTCGAGGAGTGGTAACCATTTTCAGCCTGCAAGCGCTAGTGGCTTCGGTTAGTTCACCTGTAGATTCGGCAGATGGTTTCACTTTCATGACATTTTCGACAGTATAGTAGGTGCATTTTTGACAAGAAGCTTAGTTCATGCTTACCGGGTCTTGCATCTTATAACGTTTCTCATCGCCCATGATTATGAGGCGTAAGACATGAACGGTAATGTTCTGCTCGATTTCTACATGTTTGTTTTCTGCAGATTTCCTGTTTTTAGTGTCGATGAAGCCTTCACCAGGATTTGATTCCTATGCTCTTCCCCCTATCCATGTACTGTTCTTTCTACGTCAGTTTTTCGCGACATGATGTGCTCTAAACAGTGCGAAGAATGTCCCTCTCACCAGGGTAAAAGACTTTTTTTTTTAGGTACATACTGAGGCTCTTCGAGTTGAAATGTGCCGATTAGAAAAACGGCATTTTTGTGGCCGCGGTAAATTGACGCCATTTTGATTCTCCAAACAACTTTATGCATTGACTCATTATATTTTAAAAATGCAATACTCTTCTGGGACGGCATTCAAAGCAGATCGAAAAATTGTTTATTTTATCCCGCAATCTGTACGATACCCCATTGCACTACCATAAATTGATGAGCTAAAACATGCCCTAATTTTATTACGTAGCCTCTGCAAAACGCACATGATGAACCAAGATAATCTACTTTTTTCTTCAAAAGACATACCAAAACACCGTACAGAATATAAGTGTCCGGGGAAATAAAAAGCGGTATAAAGGCATTTAGCCCCTGATTTTGGGGCGAAACTTGAGCGTACTCCTGCTTTTTGTTACTCTATATTCGAATGTCAAGCCCAGTGAATCACAGCACATCCATGTTGTGTAGTCTATCTGTCTCCAGCTCTGGTTTGTAATTTGCTGCACTCCCACATAATTATCAAATCGTTTTCTTTTTTGTTGGGCATGTCAGAGTGAGACTTTTCTGACCACCGTTGTAGTCCCAATACGTTGGTGACGGCTTGCAGTGTATGTAAGTCGTTATTAAATATAAGTCACTAGATCATTAGATAAATCTCAGCAGAGATTTTGTTTTCATTTTTGCGTTATTTTTTCGAGCTCTCCAGATCGACATTGTACAAGTGAGCGTCAATACTTGGCATCCACAGAATATTCGTAGCGACGCTTCCTAAATTTATTAGAAGATTATGTTCGTCACCATCCTTTGAGTACCAGGCGAATTCTCTGACAACCACCACAACCGCTGGGGTTGGTGCAATTGCAGTCATAGGCAGCTTTCTTTCACCATGCTTTCTCTGTGCGAGATTAGATATCGTTGGTCGTCTATCAGTACTATGGGAGCGGTGAAAACGAATGGAATGCAAAACAACTTCTTTCAAAAATCTTACCCATGCTTGGCAAAGCCAGTATACTGCGTGCATACCCGAATGAAGCATACTAAGAAAGCACTACAAATTGAAAAGTGCAGAACACAATTTGTGAGCACATAAGTGAGTGCTTGCTTTCTCGATCCTTAATGTTCACTGTTTGTGAATTGGACAATGCCGTTATGAAAGTATTTAAGAATAATCAAACATTAAGAGCACTGCAAAGGCTTTCTTCAGTTTGGCTTCGTTCGCTAACCGTAAATATAAAGAGAAAAGATTTCCAAATATTTGTACTAATATACTAAAATATGGGGACATCTCTACAGAAAAGCGAAAAGTTCTACCCAGCAATAACCTCACACAATCTTATCAAGTCGCATAGACTCTCATACGGTGCTCATCATTATCATAAAATACCATCCATAATTTATGGTAATGTACAAGAAACTGTGGGATCTTACGCAGCTATATGCGACTTGTGTGTTATTTCGTACGTGAAATGAGTGAGACGTTGCGAGAAAATGTGAGGTTATTGCCTCATACAATTTTTTTCAGTAGGGATGTCAATAATGGTCTTGTCTATTTTACGTTTACCATGGTGAACATAAAACAGAAGCGACTATCATCTTATGCTGCATTATACCAGTAAAGGATAACGAAGGAGAATACTATAGAAACCGAATACCGAATTCAAATCAGTTCATCTTCGAAATGCTCCATTGCGCTCCCGAACATAAATCGCTTTTTCCTTTTGAAAATACGAACATCTACGACAGGCGTGTTAATCTTGTAGGGAAATGACGTGCCAAACTCAGCACAATGGGATTTCAATCGACAACTGGGAGATTTTCGCACGCACAAAAAAGGAGGCATAGTTTTCCGCCCTCAATTTAAATAACAATTCCGCGGTATCCGCAGATTGTTTAGGAGCTCTCTTTATTCTGTTATTAAAAAGAGCACACCAGCTTTCATATGGCCTTGCCGACAGAATAAGCACATGGCGCCGTTAGAGAAACGTTCCTTTCTTGCGAGCCGTCCGATTCAGGGGCTAGAGGAAAATGCAGGCGTACATATAACCTAAAAAACTTCATCGAATATTCGCTTCACCCAGACGTTCAGTATTTTATTTACCAATTATATTACCAGTGTACTATTCATACCAGTTTAGTGTATATTTACAAGTGTATTGTTTATTGGTGTTTCGCATCATTTGTAAATGCATATTTATCTTTCCCTACCCCCGTGTTGTAATGGGATGGAGGATACTAAAATACTAACTGAATGAGGAGCTGCATATTTTCTTTATTATGGCGGTCATAATGATTTGTCCACTACAGCGCAGTTCTAACTTAATCATGCCAAGATGAGGGTAATGTATTAAGGTCTATTGACAGGGTGAATTTTCGTTCTGTAATCGATCTGCTTATGCTTACATTCCTGGTGATGGTAAAAATGACAGCGCATTCTGATAAGCATTATATCAACGCACAATGCTACAATGCTCCCCGCTTATCACGCGAGAGGCGCATCCGCTTCCTCTTATTAGAGAGGCAGTGCGTTAATTGCCATATAAAAGGCTGTAAAGGGAGTCCTATTACCGTGTCAGCTCTCTTTCACAAGCGCAAAAGGCAATTAAAAGCAAAACATGGAGAAGAATTCCGTTGACCTATGTTTTGAGTCACTATTCGACGTCTTTATCAGTTAACCGGCTTCGAAACGAGTGGAACAGTTGAAATCAAACTCTGGCCTTTAGGCTGAAGTAATGCTATATAAAACACTAGGAGGCTAAGTACAATGAAAGGAAAGCTGACATGAATCCTACTCCTTCCACCTCTTTGAAACGAATATACACCAAAAGTGTCCGGGTTCCGTGCGGTCTCCTTCGCCAATAAAATATAAGGGAGGTAGTGTCTATATTTGGCCATATTGATGACTCCCATAATGCACGTGAGGTCCCGTGTCAGCGGTAGTGTACGTCTTCAAGCTTTCCCTTCGTGAAAGTGCGTGGTCATCAAGCCTAAACAAATTGGCGTCTGCCGCTCACAAGCATCGACTTTTGCAGTGTACCCCGAATGGTTACCCTGCTTTTTTTGCCCTACAAGGCACATACTGCAAATAAAATAGTTTCTTCTCAAACTACGTGGTTCGCCTCTCGAGCCAAGGACTAGGATAAACGCTGAGATATATTTTGCTTATGCTTGTGAAGCATCCTAAGCTGCATAAATAGTGTCGAGTGAATAGCGCATTTAGTTCTGCGAGACATTTTCTTGCTGTGGCCATTCACAAATGGACGTTGCAGTCTTTTCATGCAACCGTAAAAACTCTGGACTAATTCGACTGCCGGTAAGGCGATAAGCTTTATCTCTGGCATGCATTGATGAGTCGACTTGGCGAGAGTAATTGTACATTTTCTGCTATGGTTGCATGAATGCACTTATGTTTGGTAGCCTCGCCGTTTGTTCGATGTCTTGACCGGATTGAGCCGACTGCTGTCACTTGCGGCCACAATTTATTATAAGGAGAAGATCCCCCCTCGTTCGATCATTTATTACCAGCCGCCGAGTGCGCAACATTTCTAGCTGAGAGATTCTGTTTCGATCGTCATCTTTATTTTTATTTTTGCCTTTACGATCCAAGATGACACGTATCGTAATACGTGATTTTTACGTGGTTTTGGCAGGCTTTGGTTATCTTAGTACGCGCAGCAGAAACTTATGCACAAATCGAAATAATCAGGTTTCCCCAGCTGCTGCACTATACCTAACATTTATTTTCTTTCAAGCAAGCTTACATTTCAGGAACCTATACAGTTTATTTACTTAAACAAAATCTAGCGAGCGCAGTAAATAATAAATAAATAGGTGGATCAATAGCAGTATATTCATTAAACAAGTGTTAGTCACCAGCAACTATAGTATAGCTTTAAATTCCCATTTGAGGTTACGTACATCGTCGATAGAAAAACTATTTTCAGGGCCTCATTTTTTTTTCAATGATTATAGTTCGGTATTTCGGCGTGTGAAATCGTATAAATTTAGCATATGTCGAAAAATGTTGGGTATATTTCTTAGACATGACGGGCCTTTGGTTGTTTTGTTGAGTTTAGAATATCAAACAAATCTTCTTCTTGAAGTTTCAGTCTAATATTTGATTTTTTTAGCACATTATTCGTTTAAAACTAAACTACGGGAGTCCGGCGAGCAACTTTCTTAGAGAGCACAGGAGTACTGTATACCTTGGGCTGCTAAGTTCCTGAATACAGTATTTAGCGAATATCTATTCGTTACTCGAAAGTTCCGAATTTGCAGTTTGCATTCCGAATGTCTAGATTTAATAAAGTGCTAAATTTTAAGATTCCTTTCTTCGTTAATAGAAAACAAACTGTCAATCAATGAGATAATGATCTTGAAGGTATTGCTTAGAACAGCTTTATTCAGTGTATAGGTTTTGGATTGCGATTTCCTCTTTTGTTTTCTACGCACCTGTCATGTATATATTCCCTGAGGTATGAAATACGGCCATTTATTTGTAACCGCTAATGTGTGGCTATTCCTTCCTCGCCTTGTTTCGCTATCTTTTTTATAATGATAACATTTTCTACTTGCTGGTGAAATAGCATAAAACAATGATTTAGTTTAGTAAGGTAAAACAATGAATTAATGTCAATTCGGCGCCACCTTGCGCACCGTTTCCCATTTATGAAATATACTGGGAAATATTAGGTATTTTAGGCTATTTTATGCTCTTTACTGATTTTCTTGCAGGGTGAGGGAGGTTAAGGTACATATTGGAAAGTCGTATAGGAGTGGCACCATCATGAACGATATATGTATATAAATCCTTCAGGGACAGCTTTTTTTTGCCACTCTTGTTGCCCCATTCTTCAAGCGCCTTTTACCCGAGATCAACGAACAAAAGGCGTATCACGACATCAAGTGTAGCAACTCCTCTATAAAGCCCGACTGGCTAAGTGCATGGAGCGTGAGCCGTTTGTGTACTTTCTGGATTGCGACCTGTTTTGTCTAATAGGTTGCGTTACGTTTGGGCTCTGGGTTATACTTAGTGTGATAGGGTACTCACGCACAATAAAAAAGAATGCTGAGAGAGCTCTTAAAGGGCAAACCTGTTTACGCTACCTCAACACGGAACACTACACGCTTCAAACCACTCGGCAACAGCAGTCATCCAGTGCCCGTATTCCGAGTTTGCGTCGTTATCAAAAGTGTCGCTATCTCAAGTGACCTCAAGTCATCTGATTGGCGGAAACGCAGGAACAAGATTTTGCCACTTTTTCCGGTTCTGTAGTGGCAACACCGGTTCCGGCGTTTCAACCAATCAAATGACTCGATGTCACGTGAAATAGCGACACTTTGGTAATGACGCAAACTCGGAATACGGGCCCAGGTTGATGACAAACGGCAGCGTCATAAATGATTGAAATATAAACAAAAAAATGCAGGGGTCGAGCTATATGAGACCTTACCTAGGTGAAATAAATTTACTGTTTGTGACGTGCAGTTAAATAATACCTTACGTATTTTAATCTAATTTCTACGCGGCCTTTTGAAGGGTTGGTAGTTGGAGTGTGGACAGGGTATTTTGAATCTTGGATGGTGGGAGGTGCAATTTTCAGGCTCACATGCAGTAGGCACAAATTAAACGGGCCCATTGAAACATCCCCCGGATCAGGCACCCCCTTCTTAAACTGGATAGCGCACAAATACACTCAAAACCGCTCCCACCCCTTTATTTCTGCATTTGCCAACTCATAGTTCTGTATTAATATAATTATTTCTTCTTACATAACTTCACTATATGAATCAATGCAACAACAGGTTGCTTCCCTGCAATGGAAATATTCAATTTCTGCAATTCTATTAATGGCGTGACCTTGGCACAAACGGGCGCATCAGACTATGCGCGTCAATAAATCATTGAATCATCTTGCAATATTCCCTAATTTTCTTAAATTTCAAAATTATACCCAAGGAAGCCTAACTCACACAACATGGATGAGTTCTGGAGAGACAAAATGTGTTGAATGATGATAATAATATTTTGTTGAGTGTAGGAGCCTCCCGTAACCTGTAGATGAGTATAATATTTAGTTTAGGTTATTGGTTTATTACGTAGGGTTTAAGGTTCCGATAAGACGTAGGGTATTAGAGAAACCGTAGGGGGGCTACTGAAATTTCGGCCAAGAGGAGTTATTCAAACCGCACTGACGCCGACAAAGCTTCAGTGTCTTTCTTTTCGTGTCCACTGAAAAGCCGCCGCACAGGCCAGGTTTCATCCTACGTTCTCTCACTCAGAAGTTGAGTGTTTTAACCATAGTGCCAAAGCATGAAACTAGTGCGTGTAGTTTTGAGCTACTGAAAGGTTGGAAGGTGGGAAGTACTGAAATTGTAGGCCAGGTGGGTAGTAAGTGGCATGAGGCTCAAAGGTTGCATGCGTATCTTGTTACCCGTGAGTGTTATTGACACTTGCCTTCTCTGCCCAGATGCAGTGAAATGCCTGGCGCTCACCATTGCTGACTGGATGAAGAACGTAAATTGTTGTAATAGCTGTTCATATTGACAAATGCGGAACCAGCGAAGACAGACGAAAATACAGAGGAGGCACATAAACAGCCCCGGTTAGCTTGCATTTTATTTATTCTGAAGAAGAATCAGACAAAAAAGAACACTTATATATTATTCCTGCAAATGCGCATGCCCCGACTGTAGATAACGAAGCCGTTTATTATAAATACATGAAACTCTTTTTGATGATAACATAGATATCATTGATGCATGTTTGCATATTCTTTTTATTAAAGACGCTTTCAGCAGCTCACGCTCACGTCTTAAGGCGAAAGTCTTTAATGCCTTATCGCTGTCATCAAGAGCGGTCAGCAGAGGGTGTAACACATTCGTAGAAAATAGTTAGAAATAAATAAACTTTGCCTCCACTAGGAATCAAACTTCCATTCCTTGAATCTGCAGCGGAGCGCTTTACCAACTGCGCCATGCTCCGGATCGTGAAACATTCATCCTAATTCCCCTTGTCTACTGTGAGGATAGCGTAATTTCAGAGTGAAAAATACTGCGCCTTTAATTTCTTTGAAATGAATTATAGAGCACCGGTGAACTTGGATGCGTTCATGGAATGTTAGTTGTGTTCGACAAGGGGTGTGCCATGTACCGGCACGACTGGTCATGACGTCATCAGGGGTCAAATTTACCCCTGCACTGTCAGAAGTGCAAGTGTGAGCCATTCTTTAGCAGGCTTAATATTTTAGGGAAGAGTCGGGGCACGATGGGGCCCGCGAAATTTTAGCGGCGTTCTGGATACAGAAGAAAGAAGACATATGTGTTAGTGAAGCCTCGCTGTGTTTACGCAGGAAAGAATTTACTTTTATTGAGGAATCTTCTGGAGCAATGGAAAGAATGGAAAGAATTTAGTTTATTATCAGCTCTGAAGCTGTTATTTTTTAGATACCGCTCTTAGTTGCTCGCGTACCTAAGGGTACGTGAGCAACTCGTACCCTAAAGGTAACGCCACATCGCGGTAGCTAAATTAGGCTCTAGTAAAGATATGTGCATATTCCAACTAGCCTACTCAGAAGAAATGTTCCGACCATTCCGGAAGTGCGTCCTGCACTGCGGCAGAAGGAGGAGGGATAACTTTATTTAGTGTCTGGCCGGGTTTAACGTGACCGGGCCTCGGTCTCAAACGTGGAAACGTCGATATCATGTCTCTTCGCCGCCATGAGGGTCTGCTGGAGGGCCCAGAGCTGGTCATTGCAGCTGGCGCTGCGCAGACCGATGGACCACCTCGACGAAAGGGCTTTCGGGATTAACGGCTCTAAATTGGGTTTTGTACATCCAGAGTATGTGCTTAAGTGTTGCTATGTTTCTCTTGCAGACCTTTCATATGTTGGTGTCATATATGTCGGGATAAATCCTCTTATACTTCAGCGGGTTGGGCTATGTATTTGTTTGTAATCGCTTCCACGCGACTGCCTGAGCTCTAGCGGGACGAAACAAATCACGAAGACTTCGTAACAACTTTGGTCCAAGTGACGTGAGTTTCTTCCACGCAACGTTACGATTTTCATATCTAGAGGCGGATAGCATTGCCGCCGAAGAACCCGGGTTTGTCATGATTTATAGCTATAATAAATTCTGATGACTGCCCTAAATAGACAGGACAAATAGGTCATATGAAAACAATAACATCAGGTCCCGGTCCTGTTGTTTTTGTTTGCGTCATTTTGCTTCCGTCACTGTTGGGCTAACATCCAATGTATTTTTAAATCAATTATCCTCAACATAAATCTGCCTTCCTAGTTTCTAATACAATGTCGTGATTGGGGGTCCTTTTCGAACCATGCTGTCTTGTTTCTGCCTCCTAGCCTTCCCCTGATCTTTTCATTTGTTTTCATTTCACCCCTGTGCCACCTTCACTGTCATTTGAACCCTTTCTGTAGGCCTCAGAGTTCTCCCCTTATATATGCTTAGCGGTCTAAATAACCTTTAAATACTTTCTTAGCAAGAAAATGTTAGCACATTGAGAATTAACCGTGAAAATCAAGAAACTCAAGAAAGGAGGCCTATATCGAGTACGCGCAGGCGCTGTAAATTAAACCGCCAAAGATGCAAAGCTCACTGAAATGAGCAAGTGCAGTCCCTGTCCAAAGTACACAGCTCAAGGAGTGCTTCTTAGTCCTCCAGGGTGCCTAATTTGGTATCCTCAGCGACAACAATCACTAAAATGCGTATGGGCCTCGCACCCCCAATCCTCCCATAAAATGGAGAGCTAAATTCGTTATGGAGCTCTCCTAGACTGATTAAAAGCAAATCTCTTTGCAGCTGGGCTGTATATTTTTGTCAAGATAATACACACGCCCTTAATACATAGAAAATTTTCCGAGAACGATCAGGATGCATGCAGAAAGCGACGCGGGATAGAATGTTGAATACTTTTGTTTTCTTCCCGTGACAGGCCAGTATTTTCCACTCGAGGTTCCATCCTGGTGCGCGCTTCATCTCAATTCGCTGTTGTGATAATACTCACTTATTATTGGTAAAATCAATAATTTGTTGACATATAATTCATCTAGGCAGGCTTGTCTTCACATGGGACATTTCGTCTTTTGCTTAGGGTGAGATCCCCTCCGGCAAAATGACCCTATGATAGAGGTCTCCGATCATTGGATTGTTGGATTGCCTTCTTTCACCTGAATTTCCCTGTGATAATGTAATCTATCGAGGCGGAAAAATAAAACTTACCAATTAGGCCACACTGTTTTTGTTTCTGAGAGCCCTCTAGAAAAGCCGGTCATATACATGCAGTTCCTGTGGACTGCAAAGCATTGGTTTGTTTGCCTCTCTAGTAAGCCTTGTGCTATCTTCCTTACATTTGCGGAAATGGAATTTATCGGGAATAGCGACAGGTAAGGTAAAATTCTAATCATGGAAAGTGGAGTGTATTGACATGGACTGCGAAAATGAAAGCATTCGTTTGACACAGATCTCAGTGGAGGAATTATCCGCTGTCAATATCCGTAGAAAACGCATATATAAGCGCCGTTTCTTCCATAACCTGTGAGACGGAAAAGTAGAGACTAATGCATAGGGTTAAATCTAAATTGAGCACAGCGCGTCAACAAATCAAATGGAAGAAGAGAAGGGTAACATTCAAAATCGTTCAGAGAAGAATCTCTGGTTAGTAAAATTCTAATTGAAATCAATGTTAGGAAATGGTTATGACCAAGGTCCATATAACGAAGGGAATATAAGGGGTGGTCAATTAAGTGCGAAAATTATTTAGAAGAGATTCCAGTAACACAGGGATCAGGAACATAGTTTGGCGGATGAAATTAAGACTTTTGCCAAGTAACGGGACCAGTGGCTTTTACTGAGCAAGGTAAGTTTGAAGTGTATTGCAGCTTTTTGTGGCCTGCGGTGAGACGGGCTTCCCAGAGTGGGCTTCACAATAGAAGGAAAAGGGGGCACAGAGCACGGTTCTTACTAAAGTACCACGAAGAGTGGAGTTACGTTAACCGCACGAGTTGGGCTAAACGGTAACAGTGGGGCACAAAAGACGGAGTCTCGTTGAGCGGACACGTTCTCATAAATTGCTGCTGACTATATTGCAGGCTCTGTTACAAGTTAGTTTTGTGTGGATGAAAACGTATGCCCTCATCAGGACTTTGCATTTTTTCCTAATGTCAGCAATTCCATTTAAACATCAATACGAGTCTCATAGAAAATACGGATGTAGAACATCACTTTTCCTCCATACATTTCTTCTTTACGGGGAAATGTGGATACATCTACAATATCGTGTGTCTTCATATAGCGATATATTTTCATTGTGCACCTTAATAAAAAGATTTTCAGGACACGGTAGCAGAGCATTAACGGATTTTCGATGAGTTTCAGTGACCATAAGTGTGCAATTCAGTTTCACATGAGCCACAGCCAGCCTAATAGGCAGAAGTTCACGCAAGAGTAGATTTATACACAATCCTGAATTTATTCTGCGCTACTTTAAATTTTCCTTTTTAGGCTGCGGTGGTGGGCTCTATAAAAATAAAATCATTTGAGCACATTTAAAGATCCTCTTCTTCATTGACTCTCTACATGAATTCCTGCATCATTTATGCGCGCATTTATTTAGACATAGTACAAAACATTTTTAATGCAGCCTTTTGTTGACAGCACCAATGATTGCTTAGTATAAACTCGGGTTCTTTCAACGAAGGCCTATAAGTCCTCTCATATCCTAATAACCCACCAGCGACGTCTTCGGCACGCTCTGGAAGCCCTCAATAGCTATATATGCCCGTTCCAGCATTTTTGGTTTTGACAAAAGAAGAAAGCAGCAGCTGAGTAAGAACCTCAACCCCTTTGAACGTGCTGGTTGTAAACAAGTGTAAAAAAAACATACGAACTAATGTAAAAAATAATTGACTCTTGTTGGCCCGCGTTGTACAAAAGCCCACAATCAATGCCAAAGGCAATTTATTGGGCTGTGCGACTATTGCCTGCCGGGCAAAAGCGCGTAGTCTCCGCTACAAAAGAGAAAAGGAAGGGAATTTAAATCCCATCTAGTTGAAGAAGAGGTCGGGGCCGTCCTCTGCTTTTAATGGTAAACGACGACTGCTCAACGAAATTATAATGATGAATTCATGCATTCAGTGAGGAATAAATAATTTTACCTACTAATGGCGATTCGGTTCACCGAGAGACATGATTGCAATAAAAAACAAAAGCTGTTGTTTTGGGGTTAGAGCTGTAACGTTGCTTATATGGGAACCGTTAGGTTTTCTGTTCAGATATGCGTTGACGGTGGCGGAATCCATGCTCAGAGTTTGTGTTTGGCCAATAATTATTTGCCTCACGTTCGATCAGTAAACGCGGAAAGATTCGCGCTAGATGGCAAATTTCACTATACCATGACAATGCAGCCTAAGCTCATGCAGCAGACATTAAATATATTCAAAAATATAATTAAATACATCGTGTTTGCTTTGCTACGGTAGAGAATTTGTGAATAAAAAAGCAAATCATCGTATATTACTTTGAAGAAGAAGATTTTAGGCTTCTATTAGATTTCTAAAAATGTCTAGATGTTAAAAAGCCAAACTATACAAGATGGGTAGTTTTTTCCTAGGAGGTCTCTTTGTTATACCATGTTGATGGCGAGCAAGTCAGTACACCTGTGAAAGGGAGGAAAGACGACTATTTAGCAACGGAGTTTACTGTTGCGATGGCTGATATAGAAGGCTAAGGCGCAAAATAACTGGTACACTCTTAGGCTCCGACTTTAAGCTTACGACATAATGAGTAAAGTATACAGAACCCATTATTGATCCTCGTTTGCGTATATGTACTTTGCGAATCACTTAATTCCTAATTCCTTATTCGTGCCTTTGTTCTCTGTTATCACGCTCATATATTCCCGTATACCGTCGTGAGATTCCCAGTTGTGAGAAATACCACTTAACAAGCATTGCGACCGTCCTTCCTGGGCGGTTTTAGTCTTATCTCACCTATAATTATCGCAAAAGGTAAGCACTAGTTCATAGCTCCTGCCATATCCTCTGATGTTGTGAAGATCTCACAAGCTATTAACCAGTCGCTACCTAGGTTTGCTACTCCTTTAGGCATGCATCATTTCTTCTTTTTCCTTCATTCAAAAAATAAGCCGCCAGCGGTAATGTGCGCTTCATCTATGTGGTCTTCTTTCTTAGTTCTCTCCTGTGTAGGTGACGAATAATGCAGCGTGAGCAGTTGACAGATTCAAATGAACGTTGGGTTAACTTTGGTACCTCGATTCTATGCAGCAACCGCGAACCCTATCAAGCGTCAGCTTCGAAGCCAATGCGATCACTGCTGCACCCCTCGTAACTACTTAGTGAGACCTCTTTTTCCTTTAACAGAACGCGCGGCAAGGCATAAATCTACTGCGGCCGGGTATATGCCGACGCAAATCAAAAGTAAACAGTGGTCTGTAAAGACGCTGCCAAGAACTCAAATCATGATGCACTTGGCTGCTTCCGGTGAACGCGCGCAGCGTAGTGGGCTCTGAGGAAATCAGTCTGTAGGGGCCTTGCACTCGGTGCTTGAAAGCTTAGTAGCACCGCTTCGTGACGGCCAAAACAACCTGACTGGCCAGTAAAACGCCTGCTCAGTAAATTCTACAGCGCGCATCTCGCAGACACTGTGTCCGCTCCCTCACAGGTTTTTTTTGGCCCATTCGGGAGCTTGAGAAGACTGGTCATGTCACACAGACGTCATTGTGAGCCTGCAATGGCATAAAATATCAAAAGAACCTTTGTGAGCGCCTTCAGGCGAAATGGAGGCATGCGACATTGATGTTGCCGTATACGCACCATGTCCCCCCCCTCGCCCCCCCCCCCCCCCCCCCACCCTTCTCGACATATCATCAATGTATCATCAATGTCGCTTTTACTGTTTGTATCGGAGGGCACCACAAGCAAGTTAAAAATTCCAGTGTTAAACTCTACTGCTGTTTTTCATAGCCACACGAAGCGGAGCCGCGTTGCGATAAGTACGGGAAATCCAGTGCCCTGGCTCTAGAGAAAAGCCCTTCGCATTATGTTGGCTACTTCCTGGCTCAAAGCTGGAATATAGACAATACAGTCAGCCATATAGGCGTGTTCACTGGTGATTGCTAGAGAAACTCATTAAGCTACTGTTTTCAACAGCGGCAGAAGTGAAAACTGCGCGACAAGCAGCTAAGGGCAAGGACAATAAACCAGAATTCACCTAAAACTTTAGCTATCGCTTTGGAGTCAGCAATTTATTTTCAAAAGAAAACAGGAATACCCGGTATGTTGAACGTAATTATGATTACTAAGCAACCGAAAATAGCATTCGACCATAAAATTCACCGCGTGCGTGAGCTGTGAGCGGTTTTGAAAATGCAAAATTCCCCACTCCTTCAACAGAAAACAAGGCTAGTTTCGGGGTTTAAAACGCATAGTATAAATAAAAGGCAACACATTCGAGTAGTAGAAGGAGGTCAGTGCGTTTTCATTGGTATCAATGCTTAAGGATTAACGCCGCAACTCCTACCGGAGCGTGTTTCAAACGTTGCTAGAACCTGAGCTACAGCTTTCTGTGTTACTTTTCACTTCATGGAATATATTCCCCAAACTACCAATGTGGCTTGTCTGTTGAACAGGATATATAAAGCAAGTAAAAAACAGCGATGGACCAAAATAAAATTTCACACTATGCACGCAGTGAACGCAGCCGAAGTGATTCTGTATATACTGCACAAGGCCTCCATCGAATGGACTGTTTGCTCTTCGAAGAGGTTATTTACGCTCCGTATATATATCTCTGCTGCAGCGTGATTTGCACTCACACATTTCGATGTATTTGAGTTCAAAGCCTACGTAGAGTTCCCCTTGTTGTGAATGTAGGAAGAAGGAAAAGAAAATGCACTGGGCTGCTACTGGCTTTGTAGCTGAGCCACCTCCGCTGCCACGTGCGAATAGAGGGGAAGATAGCTTACCTGGCTATCGACCGGAAGTGCGCACAGACTTCGTCTCCTTTTAATGCACTTTGTGCAACCCTTGATATTAGGTTATATGTAGCCCTTATTACATCATTATCTCTTTAAACGCATTTTCAGTGCCTTGCGTTCGCTGTAATTCATACCGTAATAAAACAGAAAGCTCTGGGTCCACACCGATTACATGTATTCGGATGCAGACGCCAGAGAGTTCTTTAGGCACAGCATGCATATACCTAGAATGCGCATTTTAGCGCGTTTTCGTGGCGCCCGCTGCATAAATTGGCCTGTAGCCCAAGCCAAGAGACGTTTGACATTCCAACAAGCAATCATTGATCTGGCATGCCAGCCACCTTCCATAGCTGTGCCCGTGACTTTTCGCTTACAACGCTGAACAAGCAGACGTCCCCCTACTGAAAAACCAAAAGTTCTACGGTGCAATAACCTCATAAAATCTCATCTAATCGTATAGACTCTCACACAGTGCACATCAATATCATAATATATCGTACATAATTTATGATAATGTACAAGAAACTAGGAGACCTTATGCAATTATACGCGACTTGTATGTGATTTCTTATGTGAAATGAGTGAGATTGTGTGAGAAAATGTGCGATTATTGCTTCATACAATTTCTTCAGTAGGGATCTTATTTCCTTGCGGATGGGGTCATCACTATTATAGGTTGATCACATGCTGTGCAATATGGAACGTGCATATGGAGCATATGTACAGACATTTTGAATGCTTGTTCATAATTTGTTAAGAACATTGACCTCTGTTTAGCAAGACAAAGATATCGCATATATAATAAAAGTCAACGTTCTGGTGCCGCTCATCATCCACCTCTATGCTACACCGCGAGAGAAAAAATGATAGAGTTGCGCGATATAAGCTATAATATCGCGCAACTCTATCATGGTTTATACACATGCCTAGGTTGCAGCAGCGGATAATGATAATCGTTGAGGAATCTTTGAGGAATATCAATTATAAATGTCTTCTCGAAGCTCAGCAAAGCAAATAAAAGGGAGCATGCTTTAGCGCGAGGTGACATCTGTTGGAATCTTTTAAATGTTTTCTTAAAGGAGCGCCGAGAATATTTCAAGTAATGCCTTTATTTTGTTTGCATAGCTAATAGGCTAAATCCAGGCAAGCGAGAAGTTTGGCATATTTGTTTGTCATTAACGAAAAGCACAAAAGACAAGGGCGAGACGTGTGCACCGAGGTGGCGCTGAGTACACAGTCATCGGTGTCGGCGTGTGTTCTCTCGTCTTTGTCTTTTACGCTGTACCAATAATGATATAAGCAGGGCAACAAGACACCATCGTAAAATCTTTTTCTTGACTTGAGCAAGGTCACCATCGGCGTTGGTGTAACTGGTTGGAAGGATACACACGGAGACACCCTGTAACACTAACAATTCTACCTGGCCTTCTGCAACGCTACATGGGCATCTGGGCCAGTTTAAAGCAGCTCTGATGGCAGTCTCCCCATTATAGAACCTGTTCATGCATTGTTCACGCCACTGACGATGAAGACATCACGTTTGCTTCGACGTCGGTAGCTGCTGAATTTAGGAATTTCGAATATTTCAATCCTTGGGGTCAAAGTTTTTGTTCACAATTATGTTGTCACCACCATGGCAATGAAATCTAGTGCAGCCATGAAAAGCGGGGACCAATAAGGAATGCGGGAAGTAAAAAGTGAAGAGCCGCCATACTGCTCTTGTACCATTGTGTACCATGCCTTGTCTACAATGCGTCGCGAACTGTTCACAGGAATAGCAGATTCTCATACCGATGCAGATAAGGCCCTCACATATGTGCTTCTCCGTCCGCTGTCCATGTTGACCGGCTTCCTTTGCGGCTTAGGTGCGAGATTCGATTTCAGAATAAGGAGCCTATTTTACCGTCTTTTCCACTCTGGCAACCATGGCGAGGTCTCCCAGAGCCTATTTCAATGGAAGGAGAAACCGGCAGCACCGACCAATTTTTAATGTAAATGAAGTACCATTTAATTATGTCAAGCCTCCCTCTATACAAAACACTGATTGGAGAGGCATATTTCGCAAGCTCATGCTCGGACTGCAGCTTAACTTGCAAAGGTAAATTAATTTCTGAAGCGCCATTGCCGTACAGACGCGGAACAGATGCACACAGAAAGCAAATATGTTTCAAAAACATACTTTTTCCAAGAAGCCATATAATTCCTTGGGGATCCATAATTTGCCTTGATGAAATGTCACATGAATATTTTAGGCATCACTGAAAACTCACAGTGGTCATAATTTTATGTTATTCCTTGTATTCTGCATTCGCCATGCGGCATTCTAGTCACTTTTGAACTCCGCCTCAGCTATTGTCTCTGTTCCTCAAAGTAGGTGCTTTTTTCGCAAGCTCTTGGACGCGATATTTACTGGCCTGACGTGACTGCAGAGATTGATGTTGTTGTTTTCAGTTGTGCACAAATGCTTTCTTATCAGCGAGAGCCGACGCCGGGCTTTTAAGATCACTTGGATATTTGTGAAGAGCTTTGAGAAAATTGCATACAGTTTTCAGGCTGAAGTTATCAGGCGCATGTTTCATAAAAAAAGTATATTTGCATTGAGCTGCTTATTCTGTACCTTGGTGTGAGCACCACAGGAAACTGCCGCATCGCCTATTGTTATTTTGCTCAGAGTGATTAAGGTTTCTTCTTGAAAGAGCTACGGGTTAACATTGTGGCTACACGATATAAAGGATTGAGAAAAGAGGTTTTGAGCGTTCACGACATTGAAGAAACAACTATGCGTCTCTAGGACACATCCACGTATTTTATACACTGCATGGTGATAGCAGATCTGTCGACCCGATCTGCAGATCCTCAGTTTATAGGTAGTGCTCGGGAGCGAGGCAGGGCAGATACCGAAGAAAACAGCATAATTCATGGTGTACACCAAAACAAATTTGAAGAAATCGTACAAGGATCATTCGAAATGCTTGTAGTGCGAAAAAGAAACAAAAATGACAAGCAGAAAGGGGCAATTAAAAAGGGACTGCTTCCTTGCTGAACAATGAAACAAAAAGTGGTCGAATCAACACCGTGTGTACTTTCAGCCTTCGGGAGTCTCCTACATCAGATGTCCCCGAGAACCCGTCTAATATCTTACGTTGACGAAGATGAACCCTGTCGGTACCGATTGCGAGGATGTAGAAATTTATAGCCCTTCCGGGGCTGAATTAGATACACTACGGGAAAGCTCCGCTTCTCTCGGTTGTCGAAGAACATCGTCCGGAAGCATGGTTTTCGGAAACGTCGGCTTCTTTTCTTGCCTTTTAGGATTTGATACATAAAGTGGGGTATCGCCCAGCAGTTCTATTCAGGCACAAGCGATAAATATTTCACACTGGTTTAGGTTGTTTCGAGCGTAAATAGTGAATTAGAAATCAATGTAGGTGTGGAGAGTTTTTCGAAAAGCTGATCTTTACATTTGAATTGAAACAATTATAACCTTAGTTATTTGAGGCGCAACATCACTAATGCTCCAAACGAGGCTAATTTATTTATGGAAAATGATTGAAATTTAGTACTACTTTACAGCTCACCTGTGTAAAATCATCATAAGCATTGTGAAATACTCTCCCTTAGAGCATGCAACAAATATCAACGGGGTTAATATATCGTGACTATGACCAACATTTCTCACCAACCCGAGCTTTGTCTTCTATGGACTTAAATGTTTATCAGTGCGCCGTGCGATCAAGTCATTGATATTCCTGACTGCATCGTCAGTTTGTTTATCGTAACTCTCACAGCGCCTATATTTTTCCAGACATTCCACGATCAGATACGAATGAACATAACCTTAACATTTAGCCTTACGTTTTGCGGTTTTCTAATAGTTTCTAATAATTTTCTAACAATGTTTTTCGCTCACTATGCAATACTCGAATGTAATTTGCGGAACATTTGGATTCCTGCCATTAAACACCTTCCGTTTAGAAATCGAATCCACAAATTTTCTGTTGTTGCGTACTGTTACAGTCTTTTGCTGCACTCAATTCGTGCAAATGAATATGATTAAAGTTTTTGTAATGTTATCCTAAGTTACGTTTATTGTGCTGGCCTTTACTTAATATTTATTTCTTTCGTTATTGTTTATTGCCATTGTATGCAGTTTATGAAACATTTGTTTCACCCACTCCTGCATTTCCGAGCAAAATAGGGTATATTACATGTAAATAAATAATTTATTAACAACCCTCCGGGGGAGAAGAGGCCCAGATAACTCGGGTAATCACAAACCTGTCCTGCAAGGTCGAAATTCACCGTCAATGTCACTTCTATCTAAAACAAATCGAGTGGGAGAAGCTGTAGCGATTACCTAATCAAGCCTTGCCGACACACCTCTATGGAGGTATCATAATTGAATCTTCTGCTAGCATACAAGACGCTTCCTCTCAAGCTCCGTTCACATACAGCGAAGTCCCCGACCTCGCCATTACTTAGTCCGATTGAATAATAGGCAGCTCTTTCTGCACGGTATCATCAAATAACCTGATCATCTATCTTTGCTTCTGGTGCGCAGTCTAGGATTTCCTCTATATTTGCTGCCCTAAATGTGCGATGTCAGATAAATGTTTGTAAAATATACAGACCGAAACTAGGCTACCTACCTGCATAAAAATGTAATATTCTAACTGGTCTCTCACATCATATTAGAGCTGCTTACGTTTTATAACCATTCCTAAATGTGCTGAACCATATATTTTGTCTGTTTTCATATTTTTACACTGGCTATGACAGAACAAACAACAATGGCACAATGGTTTCATGCCATCAAAACTCATTTTTTTAACTATTTAAAGGTGGCGATCGCAATGTTGTGCGATCATGATGTAAAATAATAATATCAAATTTAATACAGCTATCTTGGGCTCTCTACATCAATGTAAAATAAACGTGATAACCATACAACAGGAACGAGCGCTCCCGTCAGTTATGCGACAGTAGGCCGGATCCTATTCCAATGCCTTCGATTAAAAAGGTATAACTCAATGTAATCGCGCTGAATGCGATATACCTGCTTTAACGAAACTTAAGTCGTTTCTTTTTCTACTCATTTGTTAAAGCAATTTGACGGAAAACCTCGATCTTCATTAGTGCTCTTTCGTTCCTGTGAAATGACATGGGGCTCTTTTAGCCACGACACTGTTCTCTTTTCGCTGGCCAAAACTTTCTTGCGCGCCGAGTACTGTTATTTGCTTTCCTTTGTGCTCTTTCTGGCAGCCTCTTGGGACTATTCTTCCCCACTAGATAGCCAGACAGACGCCAGGGCTGTCAGCAACACCGACCTGCATTCTACCACTGTGTCTGGGCCTGCACAGAGCAACCCGGTGGCCTTCTATTGATAACCCTCCTCACTCCCTCCTCTAGATAAGACGCGTCTTGTCCAGCACGGAACTAACCTACTAGCGCCAGTTTATCGAGCGGACCGAGAGGATAGAGTGGTAAACAAGATCATGGACAAGCCAGGACGAAAAGATTACAACGATTATTGACAAAGAGCCCTCAATTGTTCCTGAGATTCTCTTCATCGTGTATCCGCAAGTACAGTCAAAGCAGCACTAGAGGGCCTGCAGCTTTGCAGCGGCAGATGAAGCCCTGGACTGAGGGCGTCACCCACGAAGACGAGCAAGCCCGAAACCTTTCCTAGCCTACCTGCCGGGCTCGGGCGCTCTGAATCCGTCTACCTCATGCTCGGGTTGGTCGTCCCAATTAGCAATACGTTGTTAAAGTACCATAGAGAAATAGTATGTGCGCTATGGGTCAATATTGCGTGGCAGCAAGTGTTCAACAGCATCGGACTCGAGCGAGAAATTCCAGTTCTCTCGCTACGTCGATCCCATTTTCCTTGTGTATATAGACATGCGCACTAACTGTGAAAGTACAGTCGCCCAAATCTTTACCTGACGTGCGTGATGACAGTCTGCTTCTTTCTGTTGGCTTCTTTCCTTCATGTATTATAACGAGCACCCTCATTTCCCCTTAATTGATCTGCTGGCAGTCTTTTCTGTTATTCTGCGCCTTAGGGCGAATAATCATGTCGAAAGTTTAATATTAGGCAAAGACTCGGCGAGCCTTTCTCTGTGCTTGCACTTTTCACAGGTTAGCTCCTCAGCAATGCTCAGAATCACAGAACATACGGCCTTCGATCAATCCAGTTTTGGGAGTCTCTACCTTATGTCATAGTATTGACCTAACCGTTGCGCCGCTTTTAGGATGTTGGTTTTAGACTGTGGCGTCTGCTGCTTCTAACACAAGCGGAGATGTTTAGGTGTCCGCCTCGAGATTCACACCAGGCCGTCCCCTCTCACTTGTCACTAATGTGACTCACTGCTGCGTTCGACATGCCTCGTTAAAAGTGGTGTAATGCACCTTGCCAACGCATCGACGCCGCATCCACGCTATTATCATCTGTTTCTCGACCCAGACAGTGCAGCAGCGGCGCTTCTCCTACACTGTACAGGCATACGTGAAAGGCACACGGTAAGCGAGACGAGCTCACCGAGTATTTCACCACAAAATCAACCTCTTGTTCAGATTTGAGCTAGCTTACATTTAGAGCAGCAAAAAAGCCTGGTATGTACCTAATTTGTTTCTTTTTTTCTAAGCAGGCTTATCAATTTGAGGAACCAGTTAGAATTTCAGCAACATAAACTTAAGCGCTGTCAAATTCTTAATCTTGGACCCCTACGCATGCCTCAAAGCCTTTATCAATGATAAATTTGACTTTAAATAATAACTTAGAACGATATATTATGTGTAACGCGAAATGTATTTCAACCGTTTTCCTCACAAATGAGAGAACCACAGTTATGGCACTTATATAAACTTATCATTCATATGCACGTTCATCGGGCCGGGCATGGCCTGGGTTTTAGATTTCAGCGAAGGGCCTGTACTGGCGGAGCTCAGTATCTTTCACTGCCTTGCTTTCCTCCAGTACCGATGTCGGATTCAATATGAGAGTGGGGGCTCATAATTTTGACGCGTGCACAACTCTAGCGCAAAATACTTTATAAACGTTTTTACCTTCGCCTCTTGGTATAATGAGAGTAACGCGTCTTCTTCTATGACTTCTTTGCTGCTTGGATATTGGGCAAGCAATTTCCGGAGTCCTCCATTACGGCGTCTATCATAGCCTTAATCGCTTTGGGACGTTAAACCCCAAAAGCAAACCAAATCAAATCGGAATTCGGTATCTCGTGCTTTCTTATGTCACATCCGCTGTCGATAACGCTATCCTCCAAACCACTGAATTTTTTCTTTCTTCTTTACGGTCGTGACCCTTATTCTACTCTATAAAATGTTCTCCCTTGCCAAACCAGATGCAAGCGAGCATACGCTTACCTGTGTAGCGGCCCAACAAGCAAGAAACTGTCGCTACATGGCGTGTCGAATAGAAGACCGAGAAACTTCCAGCTTTGCTAATAACGCTGCCCAGCAATGGAAGGAACGCCGCTCAGTATCTTGTAAGATGGATAACAAATATAAGCCTGTAAGTTTATTTCCTACTTAGACTACTAAGGGCCCCGTGTATGTTCACTCTCAAATTATGTGTAGATCAAAGTTAAGTGGACAAACGTGAAAAGTTGCAGTAAGGTGATCTGGAAAAAGTATTCACATGCATATTTCAGTGTTTCACGCCATGTCTGCGGGCATGGGCGAGCCATCGCAACTAAGATCACAGTAATTTTAGTGAGCACTCTGAGAGCGATCGCAATGCCGCAACCGTGAATGGTAAATTGAACATGTCGCCAATGCAGGAAGAACAAAGTGCCAAATTGCGGTCTCTACCTAAATGTACGATTGTTACTCGATTTTTTTCAACTCGCCCAACAGCATTCCAGACCCCAGGTGGATGCAAGCTTTACCGTCTTCTGAAAAGACTATTCGCGGCTATTCGATTTTTTTTTAATCTGAAAACTTTGTAAAGTAACGCGTGTGCCGCCAGGCTTGTTTTATATTTCTAGCAGAGTTATTCGGCTAGTAATAATTGTTTCACGAGCCACTCCCCGATGGGCGCGCACGCAAGCGATTGTTCTCAATAAAGTCGCTTTAATGTCCTGTTTTATGTAAAAATGAACGTTATTTGATAAATTCTTGTGGGACGGTACATCTAACAAAGTGCGCGCTCTAACACATTCAAGGTAGTCGCACAAGCTCCTAATCTGACTTCTAAAACCACTACTGATAGGAAATATTGCTCGCAATAACAACTCCTGAGAACTGCGACTGCCATTTTGTGCAAAGGAGTCTCTCTGGCGCGTGGAAAGGAAGTTTGGTTGGCGCGCTTACAGCCTTTCGGTTCGCTGACATGCAAATGGTGTAGTCAGTGCAATCTATGCCAGCAAACTTCTTTCCTCCCCTCCTTTTGGTCTCGAGTACGTCGTAAGCAGTCAGTTCCCCACAGCCTTCTTGTTTTGATTCAGCCCTGGAGAAAGCTCAAAAGTAAGCCCCTATTGGGGGTACATCTGTCTTGTTCTTCTTACGTTATCAAACTAATTGTGCAATATCCAGCTCATTTAAAGTTTTGTACAGCCTAAATTCATGAAATATTGGGTTTTAACTACGATTTTGGACCGAGGAAAGGAAACAGTGCGTGTATATAAATCACTAACATTTCTTTAAAAGCATTAAGCAATACCAGCAGGCCGCTTTGCGTATTCCGCGACAATTCCCTAGGCATTCACGGTATCTTTTTCCTCACTGGCAGGAAGGATACATCTGACCTCCGCAGTAGCCAGTCACATATTTACGCGCAATGAAGGACCCTGAAATAATTTTCCTACGTATCGGAGCCTTCGCATCTGTACTGAATCAACCTCAAGATTGGACCATAAAACAACGTTCAAGTAAGAAGCGTAGGCCTCCCATCAGCTTCATTAACACGACACTCATGCTTCTAAAATATTGAAGTTTGTACCAAGCAACGTATCAGCTGCGCAAGCAAACGTGTTCGGTGTGGTGAGTAGACTTCTTTTGTGGGCCTCATAGACTAAAATCAACGTGCAGCTATAATTAAATCATACGGACTCCGAAAAAATATCTGACCAAATGTAAAGCATATATCGGGTAAGAAAAGGGTGCCTTCAGCTTCACTTTTCTATATACAATATATAAAAGCACTGTGCCACTCAAGCTTGCAGAGTCTTTAGATAGCACACTGTTGATAATACCCATCGAGAGAGATATAAAGCTCTGCTTATACAAGACTAGACTAAAAAACATGCCTGCGAGGTGCTGGAGTAGTGTGCGTTACTCGCAATCGAAGATCCAGGGAAGTTAATATCCCTTCACTCCAAGTTATTAAAACAATGTATAATCTAAACTGCCTGCCTTTTCCGCCTTATCATATTTTACAGTGTCTTTAGATAGCACACTACTGAAAATACCCATCGGGAGAGATATAAAGCTCTACCTTATACAAGCCTAAAAACATGCTTGCGAGGCGTTGGAGTAGTCTGTATTACTCGCAATCGAAGATCCCGGGAATTTAATGCCATTTCACTTCAAGTTAATAAAAAAATCGATAATATAAACTGCCTACCTTTTCCGCCTTATCATATTTTCTTGGACGTTATAACAACCGCCGATAGGTAATTCCTGGCCACTATAACGCTGACAATATAGCCTGCTGGCGTAAGACTTGAAATTTACCACTCAGAACACTATTAAAGCGAGCAACGAATTCGGATTCTCTAAGGAACAGCCCCATTAAGGCTATCGTTTTGAACAATCATTTGCGGAAATTTGTGAAAAGGCTCCCACAATGTTCTTGCATTAATCAGAATCTCTTTTTGTTTACAATGACAGCAGCCTTTCTCATAAGTTTCTGATGGTAATTAGATCCACAAAAGGTGTTTTGTAACCGTTTTAGCCGAGCTTGGACGTCGCACTAAATCAGTTAAATATTTAAGGCTACATTGTGTGTTCTGATCTTCGTTTCACTCGTCGAGCTGGTCTTTCATGAGGTTCTACATTTTGAATCACAAGTATTGTTAAACTGATGTGGTCCAATGTAAACCATTTGATTCCCTATAAGAAAAAGAATTATTATACGAATCGGTACGAACACAGCAGATGTTAACACAAAGTAAAGTTCTCTTTATAATCAAAGTTTAAATGAAAGGAGGGGGGAGGGGCGAAGCGGTCTATGTTGCTGTGATTGCGTCATCTATTTCACCGTTTTGTTTTCTATATACCTCGTGTTATGTTTAGCTGCTGTAACCTAAGTGCGTTTTGTTCAGATGTTTTCAATTGACAAGGGCCTCCAGGTATCTTCCTTGCAATGTTTCAAATATGGGGAGTTTCAGCAAATATGGATGAAAGAAAAAGCGCGAATTTGAAGAATTCTGAGACCCATGACACCCTATATCCTCCCTCTTAAATACGTCTGATCCGAACACAAAAGGTATTTCCTTTTTAAAGTAACCATATGCCCTCTAGCCAAATACAATATGAAAGTAAATATCGCTTACTGCAATAGAAATGTGAGCCCCCGATCTGAGAGAATTACTTGTGCATTAGAAGCCACGAAGAGAATATTCGCTATATCAGTTTACGCCTCACTGTATAGCTTATTTTAAAGCAGTCGCATATTTTCTCCTTATGATACTCTATATTAAATTAGGCTGCACTTTCACGTCAATACAGTACTTTGTATGCTTCTGCCTGTCCCCTTATGTAACACTTCGTCAGGGGTATTTATGGACAATAAAGTGATGTGATGGGATGTGTAAGATATCTGACAAGCACGGCACAACGCCCAGTTTTGTCTTCCTAAATATTGTATAGAGGTCTAGCGAAAGCTATTCAACTTCTTGCGCAATAAAAATCCTCCATATATGTTCTCAATGGGATGTACTCAATTCTTTTGTTTGTTTGTTTGTTTTTGTCTTTGGTGATCAGTGACGGGAAAAATGCTTGATTGTTGTGAATGGTTGGTAATGGTTATAAAGGCGGTTTAGTGCTCCAACAAAAAATTACTAACAGTGCAAAAAACAATACAAAAATTGCTATTTTTCATGCCATGCTTTCGAAGACAGATAGAGCTAGAAAGGGAAACTTGTTTGGTCAGCCAGCCTAATGTCACTACAGGAAATTGTCCGAATCGCCTTTTCAGCTTTAAACATTACAACAAGACAATATTCTTAGACATGTATAAGACACAGTCAGCAGAAAGCCTGGTTTATATATCAGACGAAGGCCTGCTTTAGCTCACGGTGAAAATATCACGTGTACGAGATCTGTTCGCTAGATCTGTCCGCGAGATTGTGCAAGATGTGTTCGCCTTATATAGCGTTCTTGGCGTATCCGCGGTAAAGTAGGGGACGTGACGACGAGTTATGCATTACTGTAATACCACATATTTAGTAGCACTGCAATGAACGCTCGGCAAGGAAAGAACATTTCCACTGTACGACAGGAGTCCTGGTCTTTCTAGCTAAAGGCATGCAAGAGGCGCTAGATGTACTGCATGGGGCAGCAGCACCCAGGATTTCGTATTTCTCCAGTGCAGGTACTGTCGTTCTCTCTGTAAATTAAGTGTTAGCTCTTACTACTTACATTTGCCGGTTTCTTGTCCATTTCTCCGTCGCTCTCAGATTCAAGATGGCGGCCAAGTCATTTGATCATAGCTACAGCATTGCAAAAGGTTCTTCATAGCGATGAGAAAAAGAGAGACAGTCTCTTTCTCCTCCTCTGACTTCTTTCCCCTCATCCTCGTTGGATAACAGAGAGAAGGATGACTGAAAGATGCCCATAATGGGCCTTCTTCTATCGGCGCTTTGCCTTTTATCCGAAGTGTCCACCTCTCTAGTTTCTGAGTATGTTGTTTCGGAAGCCATTATTCTTCGGCGCACAGTGGGCTGATAGGTTACTTGGTTTGGCTTGGTTGATGGATTTTAGCATTCATATTGACTCATGCTATGAGGGATGCTATAGTGGAGGACAAAGGAGATTGTGACCACTTGGGGTTCTTCAGCGCACACTGGCATCATAAATATAATTTAATTATAGGGAAGTCTTACGATGCTATAATTTTAGACCGGAGTTACCGTTATTGAGCCAGGCTATAATCACGGAAGCTCACTTTGATGTCCACAACTTCAGTATTAGAGAAATGTTCGTGTAGGGAGACGAATACTCCTTTTTTGTTGGTAGACTTTTTGGCAATGTTTTCTGCTTCATAGCCTGGATGGGTAATCTTGTTTTTTTATACTATAAAATGAAGTTGCTCATTTCATTCGAATGTTATAATTTTTCAACTTTAGTATCGCAAATATTGTGAATCATTGAATTATTTGTTCGCCCTGCTTATGTGGCATGCAATATGGGATCAATAACATTTGAGGTTTATTACCTAGCACATATGCAAATTTAAACTGACATGAAACAAGGTTTAATTTTGTTTGAAGTGATCTAACTTACCGCGGTATAACGTGTATTAGTGCATTTTGAAAAAAAAAAAAGGGTGTTGAAAGTACATACTGCGTTGCCTAATACAGAGCGCAATGTTCAGCTTTAGCTTCCTAGTACTGAGAGCGCCCAGATAATCAGATTAGTTTGCAGTAAGTAGTACTTCATTGCTAATTGACACCTCTGTTCATCTTTTACCAGCTTCTCAAGCTTATTAAATTAGCATTTCTAATGCGGCACATAGCCCTTGATAGGTCCTCGCTAAAGCTCGAGAATTTCGTTATATAAGAGGTACCAAATTGTATGTGTAAAACCAGATGTATAAGTAAGAACATGTACAAAATACTGTATGAACTGTGCGCAGTATCAATGTAGATGGTACCGTATTTCTTCACTTGGAAGTGTTCAGAGCATAGAGGACGAGAGCGAAGAAAAAAGCATATGAATGTGTAGATTATAACCAGGGAGAAGATGAAGAAGAAGACCTGCCACATGTGTGCGTGCTAAAATCCCCCAATTTCCAATATGCCTCTGAGAGATTCACAGCTTCCAATGAGAAAAAATTATTTTATTTTACCCACGACGCGTACAACTTGTGCTTTTTTCGTCCTCCTCGTTCTTTTTGTACTGAAAGGGCTGAAGATTAGAAGATTTGTTCGCGCTCTTCCTCAAAAATTATGCTTGTAGTATAAAAACAGTTCCGGGAGCACTGCAAAATCTTCAGATGAGAAATGCGAAATCCTAAGCGTTGCTGCTCGAAACGATACGTCTGCCCCTTCTCGAACACAGCCTGCGTTCAGTCGAACGCATCAAAGTTCAGCGGCTTTATATAATTCCTTTAAAGGAAGATAAAGGCGCTGTATCTGTCACACTTGCTTCTTTGGACACCTGAACGTCATTTTGGTGTACCATCGAGTCCACATGCCGAGGACCGGATTTTTGCGTAATAGGGATATTAAAGTTTTCGCTTTAATATTCATGCCCTGCCTGACATCACGAGGCAAGTTAGGTGAATGGTGCAACCGACAGGGAAGTTTGCACTAGGTCTGCTAACTCAAGCACCAGTTTCTATGCCTTACATCCAGTGGGTGAAGCGTAGCTGTTCCTGTCTTCTGATTCATTTTCACCTATTTAGGGCCTTTTGCTGAAGTGCTAGGAAAACACATTTTACTGTAGAGTACGCCCAGTAAACTTTTACGCATAGTTTAATGTTAGAACTTTGATTGAGAGGCCACACTCCTAAGTAACCTCTTCTGTGCACCCATGCTACCGCAGGCCAGCATGCTAAAAGAAGGGAATCCTTTGCCTGGGGTTATGAAGTAAAGAAGGCAAAAAGATACTTGCGTCATGCCAGCTGCGCTCACGCCGCCGTCCCTGGTAACGAAGCGGCTCACGAGCTAGCCCGAGCTCTCTACTTCCTGGTAGCCGTCGAGCCCCCCGAACACCGCGCATACGACGAGCGTCTGCAAACTTACGGGGAAATCATCGACCATTATAAATTGGGACGTAGACTGGTACCCCCGCCAGATTTTAGACTAAATAATAGAGAAGCTGTCGCGTGGAGGCGGCTACAAACTAATACGTTCATGAACCCGGTCTGGGCGTTTCATGCGCTACCAGACCTTGGTGACAATTATCTCTGCAAACACTGCGGGGCGAGAGGGACCCTCGACCACATAATTTGGGAGTGCCCACAATCTCCAGGGATAGGACAAAATATTACAAGTAGGGCAGCCTGGGATACCCTGCTGCGAAGCGCGGACCATGCGATCCAGCACCGCACCGTCCATCTGGCGGAAGAGGCCGCAACAAGCCAAGGGCTACCTGCCAGCCTTTAATCCGCGGGCGCACGACTCCCCGTTTCCGATGAAAATAAAAGTTGTATAACCAACCAACCCAGCCCTGCCAGCGACGAAAGCTTCTTCGCGGGCTGTTATCGGTCCTGGTTACGATAGCGTCCTGGAAGCCGGCAACATCGTCACATATCTTGCTGCGCTAATTACTTGTGTAGGAATATAGCTCCGACCGGGTGAAAGAACCGAGATACTTTCCTCGCGTGACCAGTTATGCGGCACGGAAAGGAAAGCAGAAAACTCGATTTATATCAACTGGTGCGTGTGTCTCATGCTTTTTTCAAAGATCAAATGTGAGTGTGAAGATGTTTTGCACAGCAGACTACTAAGTAGTCTACACGCTTTATCTCAGACTGGATGCCTAGAGGGGGAAACTTAAAATGACCTCTATAATACGATGCTTATAATTGTGAATATATTTTATTGCGAAATCAATGCTACTCTAGGTTTCGACCCTTCAGCGTTGAGCGGACGGTTAGTACGTCTTACCCAAGTGACTCTGTGACGCCACGCCCCACGTGATGCTAGGGTGAGAGCTGGGCTACCAACTCAACATTCCTAGAGCAAAATTATGCCCCCCATTTCGGCGCAATCGCAACCTTTAGTGGATATACGTTTAAATGTATTCCACTCAAATAATCATTCTTAGCTGAGCGCGAAAAAGTTCGATGACACAATGTATACATATCTATTGTGGTGCCATTAAATCACTTCATTTGTATACGATTAGGTTTCACGGACATGTGGTACGTTCGCTGCTATTATAGTCCCATTTTCCTTGATGACAGCAGCATCCACATTGGCTGCAAAGTAGGTGGTGCGTCACCTCTGATCGATACAGCCGTGTTATGGTTATTACCATGTACACATGCTTTAAATATCTATTTTATTGTTTTATTAATAAATGTTTTCCGTGTACAATCTAATCTAAAATGCAGCGAAGCTAGGAAACAGATAAAGGTCAGTGAAACACTAAGGATTTAAAATAGATCCAATAGTAAAAACAGAATGGAAAGATGCCATAAGTTTTGTAATAAACAAATGCAATAAGCGTATCTATAATAAAGCTAAGAACATCCTTTAAAGATTTGTCGGGAAAACATAACTTGTGCATGCCGTTCGGCGCTGTTTTCAAGAAACAGTGGCAAGTGCCAGATTGAAAAGAAACTGCAGAGGCTCGCTGGCGTGACTCTTTGGGAAGTTGAGTCATTTGTGGTGCAGAACCTTCGCACCAGATTTGCGTACGGGTATGCCTCTTATAGTAGCACATTGCATGTTTATTTTTATTATGTTGTTCCCTTGTTCAAAACCTCGCACTAGTGTTCACGCAGTAGTATTTCTCTTTGAGTACCATAAAATGGTATGCCCGATACACATTATACGTTAACTTCCAAAACTCCGAAAAATAAAAGCTGAAATCTTCATCACCAAAACGATAGAAAACACGAAGTAGGATAACTAGTGGGGTATATTTCTTCGGAAACATAAAATTGTATACTCTCATTTAAGTTTCATCAATGAGAATTACCGCTGGCGATGCCTTTATGTAAAAGTTGACTTTTATATGTCTAGCCCGGTGGCATGCTTTATTCCCTGTCCATCGCGTCGTCTACAGCTTTCTGACTTCCGTGAGATTTTAAACCGACGTGTTTCTTTTTTGTCCATGCCACCTTTATAGATAGGTTCTAAAAAGTATAGTTACCTTGAAAACTTTCTTCAGGCACCTCTTCGCGACTCTGACAACAGTTAGGCCTGCAAAAGAACAACATATAATCCAATGAGGACCAATAGAAAATTTATTTTAAGCCCTACAAATAACTTGGTGTTATCAAGGAAAGCATATGGTTTCATAATTATTTGATAGAGGGCTTTGTGAGCATTCTCTATGAGTTACTGGCGACATGTAGTTGCAGTTCCCAAATGTTCTACAATGGTGATACTTATTTATTAATATATTCATAAACAGTGCCCCTTGCTGGGTCTGTTGTAGTAAGAAAAATTGATAGCATACATCCTGACATTGGAGTGAAATGAGAATTGATGAAGCAGACAAGGATATTGTATTTTTTCACACCTATGAAGTTAGACAGCTCTTATTTGGAGCGGGCTCATATTTATAGTAAGAGAATATAGACGTTCAATAATACAAGGAAACAAAAAAAATTATCGCCCCCTTAATATGACGGTGAATAGGCAATAAAGTCAAAGAATGGTTGTTTCTGGTAGCTGATGCCTTACACAAGTAAAGGTAATCGAGCAAAAAAGCAAAGCAGCACGAATCGACAGGAAAGCAGTAGAATTTTAAACGTTGATTCCGAGGCAAGGACCAAGTAAGCACTGCTCTAACAGAAAATTACTTCTATATACAGCGCAATCGACGCGGACGTTAAAGGGATGCTGAAAGGTTTCCCAGAAAAATTGAGTGGAGGTGCACTTTACTATTTTCTACGCTAGGAATTCGAATTTCTCATCGAGATTAGACAAAGGAAAGCGCAAACGTATTTTATTTTGGCAAAAATTCCAGCAGGAGCCGCGGGCTAGCTCGCGCGCCGCGCTGCCTCCTGTGATTGGTTGGGTATCTCTTGACGTCAACAAAGGTGTTTGCTCGGTCGGCCCAGTGCGGTCACCGCCGCAGCACATGAAGCGCGGCGCATGATGGTTTGATGCTGCTGGTTTGTTTCTTGTATGACAATGGAATGCATGGACGATTACCCGGAGGATTTTGTTGTCATGGCCTATATGTTCGAACCAATACACCGATCCCACCGGCCAGTTTCACGATGCCACCGCTGTTGCGGAGCATGCTGGTACACGTAGTCAACCGGCTGCTCCAGCCGCCCGGACAGCCTGCGCGCTGTGTTTCCGAACGATCTTTAGTTCATGTGTATGCCTTAGTGCCTTGAAAAAAATCATGTTTCGTTCCTTGGCACTCTAACAGCACATAGCACATATATTACTCAATTTTTATGCATTTATACAATAACTTATACAGCTCGTTCGGCCGAAAAGCCGTCGGCGTTGTTGTAGTATAGAAGTAATAGTTGTCGGCACCGCACGTCGTAAATAAGGAGTGCTGCGTAAATTTCTTACGCTCGTAATTTCTCCTTCTAATGATTCATAATTGATTGACATTTGATAGGCGACGATGATCTAATGGAATCATTGTGATTAATTGATTAAATAAGGAAGAAAAGAAATTGGAAAATTAATAGTTCTTAGTCTCAAACCGCTCAGATGAAAAGACAATTTGATGACGCTTAGAAAATTTAGTGTATTTTGCCATTTAATTACTTGAAATAATTGGAAAATGAAAACTTGTGCGTCCTATTATCTGAATGAAAGGCCAGTACTAGATAGTTCGGTTTATGAAATTTTAGACTGTGTAAATACATTGAAAAATAAAAATAAAAAAGTGGGCCTCAAAGGTGTCAAAATTAATTGCACTCAAAAGCCAATGCTTGATCATGCCATTACGAAAATTTAGTGTGCAATTAATCTATTAAGTATTTGAAATATTTCAAAAATGAAGTATGAGAAAAAGGCGGTTGAAAAGTGTCAAATGCTCTAAATAAAAAGGCAATGCGTGATGATACTAAATAAGAAAATTTAAAGTGTGTATTTGGTTAATTACCTGAAATAATTGAAAGAAGTCTAAATCCAAAAAAAAAGGGGGATTCAAAGGTGTCAGAATGCCCTGGATGAAAAGGCAATACTAGAGGGCGCTAAATGACAAAATTTACAGTGCATAATTGATCAAAAATAATTGAAGTAATTCAAAATGTTGTGTTATTAAAAAAGGTGGTTCAAGGTATTAAAATCAGTTTGTGTCACGGCTCCGGAAGGGGTGCGAGACGCCTTCTCGAACCGAGGCAAAGGTAGTTGGAACTTTGACGCCCAGCGTTAGCCGGTTACGTTCAGCGTTGTGAATGAGAACAGAGCCACGAAGTCAATGATGGAAAAACAACTATATATTCTCAGTATTATACACAGGATGATACGAAGAAAGCATTTACAAGCATTTAAAACAACACAGTTAAGGTAGCATACATGAAAAAAAAAAACTAGCAATTACAAATACATCAGTCAAAGTTCTCACTATCAAGATACATGCAAATTGAACACAGACGTTTAAAACAAGATAAGATGAGCGTAGAGAAAGTTCAGAAGAAACTAGGAAACGGGCATATTGTCCGACGAGCGCGGCGGCACTCCACTCACAAAGACGACGCAGATGGGGAGCTCTCGAAGGCGATGGTCCTTCCGGAGCCCTGGGGCGAAGTCTTCGTGGTGCGATGCGGCGGCGGTTCGGGGAGCCCGGAGTGCTTGGAGGCGAGAGGCGCACTGCCGTTGGGTCGGAGTCGGCTTCTTTTCTAGCCTTCGGTTGACAATGCGTAAGACACGCCCACACAACAGTTCCCTCCCCAAGTCAGGGTCCGTAGAAACAAACACGCACAAGTGCACACGCAGGAAGGGGCACGTAGGCCCCGCAACTTCCACACTGCATGGCCGCCATGTTGCGGATGAAAAAAACGTAAGGCCCAACCAAAACAACCAAAAGAGGATGTACGTACGCCAACAACTTCGGCCCTGCTAGGGGTCACATTGCAAAACAAGCTGGGAGGACACCTCCGCTCGCGCACTGCGAGGGGGTTTCTCTAACTGCGCGGAAACTACCCCGCGAGGAGAACGTGCACGTACGCGTGCTCTTGACATTACCGACAAGGCAGAGGCAAAACAGAATACACTGACATATATCAATAAACTCTTCTAGAATATACTACATATGGTTAATTGCCATATTATGAAATATAAATGCGGCCACTTTTGTGACACGGCCCCCCACTTTCAGAATATTATAGAATAATATTCTAAAAACAAACAAAACGTGGCACGCAGGCCGATACAACTCATGGACATGCACTATACTATAAGTAACACATGACAAGAATGAAGTTCAGGTAACATAGAGGAACATAACCATTAATCCATAATGCATGCAAAATCCTATGAACACTACAGTCGGCTAAGGTAGTCCGCCCCGACGTTCTGACTACCCTTAATGTGTTGCACGCGGAAACTATACTCCTGGAGGAGCAAGCTCCAGCGCAGAACTCGGCTGTTCAGTTGCCTACTCTTCTGTATATATGCTAGCGGCTGATGATCGGTCTGAACAAGAAATTCGACACCATATAGATAAGTCGAGAACTTTTGGACGCCCCAGACCAAAGCGAGACACTCTCGTTCAATCGTGCTGTAGGCGCCCTCCCTAGCGAGCAACTTTCGGCTCGCATACGCAACAGGGTGCAGCGTTCCCTCGTATGGCTGCAGGAGCACAGCACCTAAGCTAGTGTCGGAAGCGTCGGTGCGCAGAACGAAGGACTCGTTGAAGTTCGGCAGCCGCAAAATAGGGGGATTGGATACACATTGCTTGAGCTTGCGGAAGGCTTCCTCATGTATGGGGTCCCACTTCCCTGCATTACTTCCGCCCTTCCGGGTCAGCTGGGTGAGGGGTGCGCTTATCTCCGCATAGTTGGGTATAAACTCTCTGTAATAGCCGGTCAATCCCAAGAAAGCTCGCACCTGGCGCTTGGTCCTTGGTGGCTCGGCCGCTTGTATTTTATCCAGAGTTTTTCCCCGGGGTGCCAGCTTGCCTGCTCCGATTCGGTGACCGAGGAAATCAATTTCCGTCATCCCGAGTTCACACTTGCTGGGTCGCACTGTAAGCCCGGCCGCTTCGATTCTTGCAAATAGCTGTTGCAGTGTAGCAACGTGTTCCTCCCAGGTTGCGCTGACGACGAGTACGTCGTCGTAGTAGTGCTCTACTCCGTGAATGCCGCCTACCACCTTGCGCATCAGTTTGGCGAAAACTGCGGGCGCTGTCTTGATGCCGAACGGCATGAAGCGGAACTGGTAGAGTCCGGACGTAGTGGAAAAAGCCGTTTTAGCCTTGTCGTCGTGAGACAGCGGGATCTGCCAATATCCCTTCACGAAGTCCACCTTTGAAAAATATCTCTTGTCTCCCGCTGTGGCAAAAACAGCATCGGCTCTGGGCATGGGCTCCGAGTCTCCGATCAGAACATCATTCAGCCTCCGAAAGTCGATACAAAGGCGATTACTTCCATCCGGCTTTTTCACCAGAAGTACGGGAGAGTTATATGGGGAGACTGACTTTTCAACAATTCCCAGCCTCTCCATTTCTTGCACTTCGCTCTCGATACCTTGCCGTGTTGCGAACGGTAGAGGATACTGTTTAACGTGAACGGGTGCGGTTGTCGTGAGCGGTAGATTGCATTCCATCCATTCTGTTTTGCCAGGGACATTGGAAAAAATAGCTGCGTGCCTCTCCATCGTGGATAAAAGGAGCTGTTTCTTCGCGGCATCGAGGTGCGGCGATAGCTTCACATCTGCTACTCCCTCCGTTTTTTCAAACTCTGGAACAGGCAGCTTACTGTCCTCCTCAGTTTCAGTCATGCTGCTGATCACCAGGCACTGTCTGTTGGCTGGTGCGTCTCCCCTCTCTTCGTATCTTTTCAGCATGTTTGCGTGAAAAATCTTTGACCCGCTTGCCGTGTCGATGACGTAATCGGCGTCCCCTTTCCTGGCGGTGACCTCGAATGGGCCCTTCCATTGCAGCAACAGCTTGTTGCTATCAGTTGGCAGCAGAACTAACACCTTGTGACCAGGTTCGAAGTTTCGGTCCTTCGCCTTGCGGTCATAGAACTTCCTGTAACGGGTTCCTGCCTTTTCAAGTTCTTCATGCGCCAAACGACATGTTTCTTCCAATCTGTTTCTGAGATCGAGTACGTGCTCGTAAGTGGTCTTTGCCTCTTCATCTAAGCTCTCGTTCGTCCACACCTCCCTTAGGATGGCCAATGGCCCACGCACGTGTCGACCGTACAGGAGCTCAAACGGCGAAAAACCGAGGCTGGATTGGGGAACCTCCCGGTAGGCAAAAAGAAGAGGGGCTAGGTACCGATCCCAGTCTTTCGGCTTCTCGGCGCACATTCGCTTCAGCATTAGCTTCAACGTGCCGTTGAATTTCTCCACCAGCCCGTTAGCCATGGGATGGTATGGAGTGGTGTGCAGCTGACGAATGGAGAGCAATCGTGCCACTTCCCTCATCAATTCTGAGGTGAAGTTTGTGCCACGATCGCTGAGTACCTCGTGAGGGACACCGAATCGCGAAAACATCGCCACCAGAGCTTCGGCAACACGCTCAGATTCTATGCTTGGCAAGGCTACTGCATCCGGGTAACGTGTGGCATAGTCAATCAGTGTCAAGATGTACCTGTTGCCCTGTTTAGACGGGGGGTAGATTGGCCCGACGATATCAATGGCCACCCGTTTGAAGGGGGTGTCAATGACTGGTGTCTTCCCAAGGGGCACGCGTGGCACTCTCCCCTTCGGCGTGGTACGCTGACAGATATCGCATGATGCCACAAATCTCTTAACATCCGCCGTGATGCCAGGCCAGACAAACTCTTCTAAAATCCGCTCTTTTGTTTTCTGAGCACCCAGATGTCCTGCCATTACGCTGTCATGCGCCATCTTCAGTACCGTTTCTCGGTGTCGTTCGGGAACGACTAGCTGTCGCACCTGCCGTCCGTCCTTCTCTGTGTAGCATCGGTACAAAAGGCCGCCTTCCTTCTTGAACAAGATGCCGCTCTCCCCATCTCGACACTTTAAATTCTTGCCAATTTGTGTGAAGCATGAGCGCAATGATTGATCCTTCTCTTGATCGGCCGCATAGCTTTCTCCATCCCCTAATTGCCTTTCCGCGTCCGGAGTGCCAAGTTTCTGGAACTTCTGAGGCCTCTTTGCGGCCTGAGCACGAGTCACTACGGCAGCGGTGGTTTCAACGACCAGATCCGTTTCAATAGTAGTATTTTCGACTATTTCAACGGGATCATCAGGAGCCCTGGCACCCTCTATGTTACCCAGGATCAGGTCATATATTGGATCCTGCATGCACAGTGCTACAAGATTTCCGCTGTAATAAGGGGTCTGGACCTGCACCTGCGCTTCGGGGAGCATCTTGACTGTTCCGTCGACGAGGTATACGGGATTACTCGTCCCCGTTAGCTGGTCCTCAGCTACCAAATCTCTCCGGATAATCACGGTGTTGCAACCGGTGTCACGCAACACAGTGATTGTTTTCCCGTCCAAACTTCCCGCAACCACGGGCAACCCTTCTACTAAAAACTTGTGTCGCGCCGTTCGCACCGCGCTGACAACGGGAATACGGCTACCATTCCTCAGCTGAACGTATCCGTCGCAGATATTTTCTTCTACTTCCCTCGGAGGGGAATACACACAGGCTGCCTGGGTTTTGTCAGGCGCCCCTTGCCGACACACATTTGCTCTATGCCCTCTTCGGCCACATTTGAAGCAGTGGGGGACATGGTTGGCGGAGTCGCTGCTCCGGCAGTGCGCGGCATTGTGTCCCGCCCGGCCGCACAGATAACATCTCAACGCTCCCCTCTCGACGGCCTTCTTTTCGGCGCCTCCTGCTTTGTTCGCTTCCTCCCGGCTTTCTTTCCTTCCCCTCGCTAGGTTGACACCGCCTTGCGCGCCCAGGAATTGATCAGCGAGGTTGATCATGTCTTGTAATTTTTCTGCGTTCCGTTCTTTTAAGTACAGCGACATGCTGGCGTGACAACTGCTCAGAAATTGCTCTTTAATGAACAGCTCACGCAGCGACTTGTACTCTAGGGGGATTTCGGACAGCTCCGCCCAGCGGTCTAAGTAATGGCTTAGACGCGCTGCATATTGTGCGGCTGTCTCGCCGTCGGCTGGTTTGCCACCCCGGAATTTCTCACGGAAGCCCTCGACCGTAAATCTGAAACGCTTCAAGAGCGCCGCCTTCACCTTCTTGTACTCGGAGGCGTCTTCCGGCGTGAGTCGCCCGAAAACGTTCAGCGCCTCCCCGCTTAGGCATGTGCTTAATGCCATCGCCCATTGATCTTCAGGCCACTTCTGGCTACGGGCTATGCCCTCAAACCGCCTGATGTAAGCATCTAGGTCGTCCTTCTTCTCGTCAAATGAAACAAGCAACCTGCTGGGGTTAAGGCGGAAACTGGGTTCCGCTACCACGTCGCGACCATCAGCTCTAACTACGGACTCATCTCCCGCCTGTCGCAGCTCTAACCTTAGCTGAAGAAGCCTGGCTTCGAGTTCACCAGCCTCTTTTGCTGCCGCGCGTTCCTGTTCCGCGGTTTGTCTAGCGAGAGACCTTTCCTCCCTCTGCCTAGCTTGCTCATCCTCTATCCATTTTCTCAGTTCCACTCCTGAGAGACCTAACTGTCCACCTATGGATACTAATTTCTCTAGATCCATGTCACAAGTGCATAAGAACTACCAAAAAAAACCGAAAACCATCTATCAGCAATGCACACTTCTCAAATGTCACCCTTCGAGATCACTTCATGATTCGAGGCTCGGTCTCCTTCCACAACGCTTACTTGTTACGTCAAAGTCCTGTCGCGGACGCCAGAACTTGTCACGGCTCCGGAAGGGGTGCGAGACGCCTTCTCGAACCGAGGCAAAGGTAGTTGGAACTTTGACGCCCAGCGTTAGCCGGTTACGTTCAGCGTTGTGAATGAGAACAGAGCCACGAAGTCAATGATGGAAAAACAACTATATATTCTCAGTATTATACACAGGATGATACGAAGAAAGCATTTACAAGCATTTAAAACAACACAGTTAAGGTAGCATACATGAAAAAAAAAAAACTAGCAATTACAAATACATCAGTCAAAGTTCTCACTATCAAGATACATGCAAATTGAACACAGACGTTTAAAACAAGATAAGATGAGCGTAGAGAAAATTCAGAAGAAACTAGGAAACGGGCATATTGTCCGACGAGCGCGGCGGCACTCCACTCACAAAGACGACGCAGATGGGGAGCTCTCGAAGGCGATGGTCCTTCCGGAGCCCTGGGGCGAAGTCTTCGTGGTGCGATGCGGCGGCGGTTCGGGGAGCCCGGAGTGCTTGGAGGCGAGAGGCGCACTGCCGTTGGGTCGGAGTCGGCTTCTTTTCTAGCCTTCGGTTGACAATGCGTAAGACAAGCCCACACAACAGTTCCCTCCCCAAGTCAGGGTCCGTAGAAACAAACACGCACAAGTGCACACGCAGGAAGGGGCACGTAGGCCCCGCAACTTCCACACTGCATGGCCGCCATGTTGCGGATGAAAAAAACGTAAGGCCCAACCAAAACAACCAAAAGAGGATGTACGTACGCCAACAACTTCGGCCCTGCTAGGGGTCACATTGCAAAACAAGCTGGGAGGACACCTCCGCTCGCGCACTGCGAGGGGGTTTCTCTAACTGCGCGGAAACTACCCCGCGAGGAGAACGTGCACGTACGCGTGCTCTTGACATTACCGACAAGGCAGAGGCAAAACAGAATACACTGACATATATCAATAAACTCTTCTAGAATATACTACATATGGTTAATTGCCATATTATGAAATATAAATGCGGCCACTTTTGTGACAGTTTGACATTGTTAAGTGCACTTTTTCATTTCATACAATCATTGAGACATTTATTCGGTCACTTTTATGCTTAAATTTTT
Organism: Amblyomma maculatum; assembly: GCF_055883805.1. Lineage (NCBI taxonomy): Eukaryota > Metazoa > Arthropoda > Arachnida > Ixodida > Ixodidae > Amblyomma > Amblyomma maculatum. Next base: position 88,128,680 of record NC_139348.1, on the reverse strand, counting down.
TCATTATCGTCATCAACCATTTAATTTCATTTTGTGTATTTGACCCATCTTTATAATCTTTCAGTTTTTCCTCTATTTTGTTTAAATAACTGGTCAGTTTCCCCCTCTAAATTTTCTTGATTTGTATATCAAGCACTGACTTTTCGTTTTATGAAATGTAGCACATTTGAACCCCATTTTGCTTTTTTTTGTTTTTGTTACTTCAATTATTTGAGCAAATACATGCTTTCAATTTTCTTTATTAGATCATCAAACACTAGCTCTTGATTGTGACCATTTTGTCAACTTTGGAACCCCTTTTTCTAATTTCTAATTTTTTCAATTACTTCACTAAATACTTAATAAATTACATAATCTAAAATTTGTTTTGGCCTCATTATGCATAGGCTTTTAATTAGGAGCATTTTGACTCCATTGAACCCTTTTTTATACAATTTATTCATTTTTATTTTCTTTAATTCATCAATTCATTTCAATAATTTCTTTATTTCGCCATCGCCTATCATACACCAATCAACCATCAATTACCAGAACCATAAATTACCGTGATATGATTTTTTGCACGCAGCCCTCGACTATTTCCGACAAGCTCCTCACAACTGAACGAGGCTACTGATTGAACAAAAATTAAGGCCCCTAGAGCGCTTGCTTTGCATCAACAGTCACTGTAATAATTACAACGAATTTTTCTCGGCAGTGAGGTATGGGAAGTATGTGTTGAGTTCCTATGAAGCGGAGATCGCGGAGAGTGTAGCCACATGTGCTCGCGCTAACTCGTCGACTACAAAAACATGGCGGTGGTGCAACTTCCGGAAAACCGGTGCATGCGCAAATCGGTCGGTGGGATCGGTCTATGCAAAGAGCAAATCTTCCCAAGAAAGAAACGATGCTGGCTCAAGCTTTGATTTTGTCTCGAACGAAAACGAAGTGTCCGCATCTCCCCGTATTGGAAACGTCCTTTGGTCATTATATATATATATATATATGTATATATATATATATATATATATTATATATATATATATATATATATATATATATATATATATATATATATGCGAGCAAATTTAGTATAGCACTGTTGTCTTTGATGGCTTGAAATCTTTTCTTTTAACAGCAGTGACTAACTTCGCGGAAAGCTTCCTATTTTGCGGGAAATAATGAAAAATCCCATCGTCGCGGCCGCCGGTGTTCCTGCAGTCGAAGGCTGCGCAGAACGCCGGCATGATGGGTCCACCGCGCCACGCAATACTGTACACGTTTCTGTGCCTTACAACAAAAACTCACAGATACAGAAACGCAGGGCAGCTCCAAGCAGCTCATGCAGACACACACGCAGAAAGAAGTACGGTCGCGGAGGCTGCGAAGTGACGATCACCAGTTTTGACGTCACAACTCCGCGATTTCCGGTTTCGGCTCACATCGTCAGGGTCATCAGCAGCGCCTGGCGGACGGCGGGGGGCGGCGCTACAGCGCATATTTAAACGGCGATTACGTCGCTCCTAAGTAATGAATCTGCAAAAGAAATTCACCCGCCTGATTTTAAGGGTCCCACATCCACACGTAAGCATCTTAATGAATTCGAAAAACTCTTCAGCTTCCCTTTAAGCGTGGCCAGCATGGAGTGTTCTTCCGGGCGATTCCTCGGCGTTGCCGGCAGCTGAGAATTTTTGATTTTTTTTTTTTTTTTTTTACCGCCTGAGAAGACGACTTTGGCAAATCGGTCGGAGCCACTCCGGCCGAGAGACTCGCTCGCCAGTATGTTGCGCGTGAGAGCATCAGTTCAGCGGGTTCAGTTCATAGATGCAAGAAGAATGGGGGGGGGGGGGGGGGGGGGGGGGGGGGGGCTTGATCTTGAGAGGCTGACAAAACCAACGTTACTAGACTACTTTTCTAGTAACGTTGCACATTCACAAATCAGCGTCTCGCTTCCCGGAAAGACAGTGGTTTTTCGCACTCCGACGATGCCGGGGCTCGAGTTTCGGGTTTCTCGGCCACAACGGCCGAGAGCGTGTTGTCTTTCAGAGTCGCTCCGCGCACGAGGCGACGACAGAAATGTGCGGGTATCGGGCACCGTGCATTTTTATTTCTTTTTAGGTTAGCTAGACGAAGCGGCGAGCAGTTTTTTTTGGTGTGTGATATTGTGTCCTGTTTTTCTTTTCTATATTAAGGGCCCCTTCCGGAGAACAGTGCACCGAGCCCTCGGCGCATTGCCGATGGATGAGTTCTATGGCATTTTCAAGTCTCGGTCGGACACGTTTGTTGCAGTAGGAAGATTTCGGTGAAGGTTAGCAGCCCGCTGGAACCACGTGCGAGTATCTACGCTGAGCTCGGAGGCTGTTTATGAGCTACTAGCCTTGCCAGGGGACCTCAGATACCTCATTGTGCTATGGCTTCTGTATTTAGATTCATAGTGGTTGGAAGTGATGCCTGTGCCTGTTTTCTTGATACACCTGACCAAGAAGAAAGAGAGACAACCACAGTTTGAAGCGCGCGGCGACAAGCAGATAAAGGTGCGCGCGACCTCGAAGCACACGCCCGGATGGGGGCGCGTGCATCGCGCAACTGGGCAGCAAAAAAACGCCGCTCGGCTGCTGACCATGTGGGCGTGAAATCGTCGACGCCGGCGGGGGGCGGGGGGGAGGGGGGGGGCGGGGTAGACGAGTTTTCGCGTGCACAAAACACTCCATGTGGGCCACGATTTAGAAGTTGGCACAGATAAAACACACATGGGCGCTGACTTACAGCTGACGGGTCGGGCACAGAAGCCCATATTTTTCTAGGCAAGCTACGCATTAACCAGATGAAACAAGAAAAAGAAAAGATAGCCAAAGAAGCTTATCGACACTTACGTTTCACCTGCTTACGGAACGAAAAATGTTGTCCGATAAAAAACCAATGGTGCGGTGACGCATGTGTCTTTGCTAGATATGATGTTAAAAGCCTTAATCACCTCCTTGTCAGCTCGGCTGTGACTTCACAATCATCGATTTCCGGATGATAATGGGAACATTTTCTGCAATGAGCCACTAAGTGGCCCTTGCAACTTTTACGTCATTCATATGTTCACGCAATTGGTAATTTAGATACCTTCCCGTTTGCCCAATGTACATTTTGCCGCACTTCAAAGCAATGTCATAAATCAGTTTCTTATCAGACGGAACTAAACGGCTTCTATGATTCTTATTACAGATATTTGTTGTTTCGTGCCGAGAGTTCATGCGATATTGCAAATCTTTGATATCTTCTCTGGTGCGGAAAAGACCACTTTCACTTCTACCCGGCCTATGATGGTGATTTGAGAGAGCGTGGCAATACGAAAGAAAGGCGTCTTTTTGTTTCTTTTTCCTATGACAAATTGTTGACTGCTTAGCCTCATCATTTTGTCCGATGTTAAGTTTTATCTTTTTCTGATTTATTTTGAGCAACGGAAGTAAAAAGATATGAAGGGTATCCTGCTGCCATTAACCTATCTCGCTGTTTTTCACAGCTAGATTGCATGCTGTGCGGGCAGCATTTCCTGAGGCCTTTAAAAAAAACACAAACTAGCTATTGCACGCTTCACTAATTTCGAGTGAGCGGAATGGTAAAGAAGCACAGGTTTCTTATTCCGGGGTTCACGTGACCAACAAGGTGTGTAGGATCCCGAAGCGAAGCTTGATATCAAGAAAACGAATGCACTCATCCTCTGGCAACTTATGCGTCAAGGCTAAAGGGGACTTTTCAGAACTAATAAACTTCAGAGCTTCCTGAATGGTAGAGTTAAAAAAGTGACTTCTATTGCTCATGAAAACCAGGTAGTTACCTTCTTCACAACAGGTAAGTCGCCAAGAAGTGGAGTCAACACCCTGCCTACTGACGCTATGAAGATATCACTAAGAATAGGTGCGATGGAAGATCCTACAGGTATTCGATTTTTTTTTAATGTAAATATGTTCATCCGAGGAGCTAAAAGTTGAAGAGAGATATAAAGATTATAGCTTAACAAAAGCTTGGAGCGAAATGTCCGAAGCGTTTTGGAAAGCACGCTGTTAAACGATCTATGCTGTCTTTGACACACTGAAGCAATTTGTGCTGAGGAATAGAATAAGAAAGGTCCTTATTATCAATAGAAAAGGCCATCTAAGCTTCGCTTTTGTGTGCGTCATGGAATTTGGTAACTTCATACGAACTTTCGATTAGAAAGGGTCATCTATAGGAAGCATTTGCTACTGAGCCTTCAGAGAAAGGAAAAACTACTTTTGCCATGTGCTGTTTTCGGGTACAATTAAACGAAGGAGGCACTCTATGTTGTGAATTTTCGCCGAAAAGACGAGTTTTCGCGCCCAACGTGTCATTTGCAAGTGAGCGCCCTTGGATGTTTTGTCTTTGTCCACATCTAAGGTTCGCGTCCGTTGCGCTGTATCAAGAACTATGGAACACCAACTGGCCCAAGCATTCACATTAGCTAACAGAGAAAGATTTGATGGCGATGCTAAAGTTGGTGCTGTGCGGCCTATAAATACAGCTCACAGCTTAACTACGGACTGACGCTAGCTAATTGACATCGGCTTGCTTGAGAGTATTCATATTTCCGAATGATCCAGAATGTGCAATTTTCCACGTTAACAACTTACCGTCTTCACTGCTAAGAAAACTATAAATTTAGACTTTCAAACGTGGTCAGAGCACTGCAAAATATCATGGTTTCGTGCCCAACAAAGAAACGCCAGACGAAATTAACAAGACCTAGATAACTGCTTTTTGACAGACACGTCGAATATTTACCGCTGACTAAGCAGGATGAAACGTTAAACCTATGCTGCTTTAGAATTGGTAAAACAACATAAACCAGAGGAAGCATAGTCATACCCTATGCGGCTATAAAATAGGTAAAACAACGTAAACCAGATGAAGCACAGTCACATCGTATGCTGCTTTAAAATTAGTAAAACAATGTAAACCAGAGGAAGCATAGTCACATCCTATGCTGCTCTAAAATTTATAAAACAACGTTGACCTCTGTTGTTGACCTCGATTGAGGATTTCCCAGATCTCACACAATCACGAAATGCAAATCACACAGCCCTGCCATAGCAATCGAATAAAAAACTGGCACCTTGGCCACCCGAACCTTGGCGTACTACATCAACCAACGATTTGTGCCCTGTGCTGTAGTCACGAATGGACGAGCGAAACGACCTTAGAAACACAATGGAAATATAGCGGGACACGGGAACGCTGTTGTTTTCTCTCCCAAGGATCTAAAGTTGATCATAAAAGTTTTGCCTTCTCGCAATTACATTCAAAACTTTAGCTCCGTCAAAGGTGATGGTAAATCTTTGCAGTCTGCAAGTACAAATAGCATCGAAATCTTTCCTTTCTCCTCCCCATCTAACCATTTATAATCAGAAAGCATGAAAGGCTAGACCTAATTATGTGAGAGCTACAGAGTGCTACAGGGTAATTACACTAAAAACTCTGATTATTGGAGAGAGAGAGAGAGAAAGCCTTTATTGTGCAACAAGAGGAACATGAGGATATCTGCTGAGCCTTCCCTCCCAGTTAGGATTCGAATGACAACAGTGCTCAACTGACAACGGAGAATGGAGGCAGCTTACGAAGGCACCCTGATTACTAATTATGTTTTGTTGCTGAAATCAAAAAGTATATACCAGATACCAAGGCCGAGACTATAACGGAAGTTCACCATAATTTCATTATGGTGAAATTCATTCACTATAATTTTTCAGAATTATGGGAACAAAAATAACCCTCAGAGGTCTATAATATTGTGAAGAAAACGCAGTATGGAAGTATCGATAAGCGGCGAGGTGCTAATCGAACACATCACAATAGTGTGAAGGAAAATCAGGTATGTTATTTATTGATGAATTGTGCGTTTCAGGAATAGCAAATTTTCCGCGACCCTCATGTGACCATTGCGTAGCAGCGCAAAAAGAAGATGAGAAATCCATTTTTGGAATATCGATATGTGTGGAATGCTTCAATAAGTATCTTGTGTGAATTCGCTATACCATTAATAAAAGTGCAAGAGCAACATGGTGGTAATCAATCACGCGTGATCACACATGGATATATTTTTCCGGTTCAACTGAAATATTCCTTCTATTCACCCCACTTCAAAAATGTGGCGAAATAACCTTCCCAGAAAAGCACTCATTAGCCTTCAATCTCCGATCTGAAAAAAAATTGAGCATACCTTTTTCTAAATACACAATGTGTCTGACTGATTCTTGAGTATTTTAGTTGAACGTGCAATGTTTGAAACCAGGCAACCGCAGAACTGAAAATACCTAAGGAACATGGTGCTAGGGCTTTCGTACAATGTCGTGTCGAACTTTTTTTTTGCAGATCTCGAATTACTGTTCGCAGAAAGCCTTGAGACGAAAGCTGTTCTAAAATTCTTAGCGACTCAGCAATTTATATAAATCTCCCGGACTGGCAACACTCATAGACACGTAAAGAAGTGGATGACGTCTGCGGCGGCCACCTTGAAAAGGGCATTATGCTTGCAGCTATAGCCAGTGCAGACTCATCACGCGTGTTGTATTTGCATTCTAAATGCGTCGACTTTCGAAAACACCCCGATTATGTCATCCCTTTGTCAGAAACCTCTGGTGGGAACCAATATTTCATGCCTATGCGACATACTCATGATATACTTGATGCGATGGGAATTCCTTCTTTTCTGAAGTCTTCTTAGCGTAGAGCAGGTTTTTGCGCGGTATCAAAGGCAGTTTTCACAAAGCGCATAATCCAGCTGTAAATAGGCTATGAAATTATAAAGAACACCCCGCTCAATTTGCACCCTCTTTGGGATTCATGTAGGCTTGCATTGCGTCCTATGAGTGGCTGAGAGCATGCAAGTTCATTCTGTAAAAGAGCGTACGCTTGCTTTTGGCGTTACAGTCGATTATACAAGTACTGTCGCTATGATTTTACAACTTTTACAGCATCGGCGTAATGAGAATGAAGTTGAAGAAAACAGAAGAAGACGGCACATAGACCAAATACGATCCTGTGGGATTTGTGACTAATCACTTAGTTTCTCTGTTGTGCATATTGCTTTTCGGATGCGTTATCTTTTGTTCTGGCAAATAGTCGGGAGATCTCCTTCTGAAAAACTCCTCCACCAACTTAAGCAATTTTCTAACTACAAAAAAGCAGGATATGTCACTGCATCGTTAGTGGTAACCAATTTCCCCAATGCAATTGCTAGGACTGAATTAAATCAATTTCAGGCGATTCGATTAAACTTGACACGTTCTTTTTTATCCGTCGGCGCACATCCTATATTATTTGGCCTAAATAATCCGCAAATATATTTAATGAGCCATGAAGAATCAATTTTCTTTTTGTTTTTTGAGAGGTTGCGGCCAATTACTGCACCAGGGTGGCCAACTCCTTTTCTGGTGAGGGAGTGCGTTGCCGGAGGTGTTCACCGGCATCAGGTCACACCCCAAACCTGTTTATGCAATTCCATCGACACGCGGATATATATATATTTTTTTTAATCCGGTGGAAAATTACGCGGTACCGGGATTTGAACCCCGGTTCTCTTGCATGCGAGGGGGATGTTCTACCGTCGCTGCACCTCTAGTGGAAATTAAGAAGAAGAAATGGACATGGGCAGGACATGTAGTGCGAAGATAGGATAACCGATGGTCGCTTAGGGTAACAAACTGGATTCCAAGAGAAGGAAAGCATAGCAGGGAGCGGCAGAAAGTTAGGTGGGCGGATGAGATTAGGAAGTTCGCAGGGGTCAAGTGGATGCAGCTAGCATACAACCGGGTTAAGTGCAGAAATATGGGAGAGGCCTTCGCCCTGCAGATGGGTAGAGTCAGGCTGATTATGATGATGATGATGATGATGATGAAGAATCAAAATTTTCAGAATTATTATAAAATATGTTTTTAGTTTATTAATATAAGGGCTAGAGGATAATTATTGAATTTTCACAGTTGCGCTAAAGGTAGAGAAAATATTGGCATTTCAGATGTTCTAAAAAGCAAGAATGATAGGGTTTTTATATTGAATTTTAATTATAAGCTACAAAAAGAAACTTCGCTTCGTAGATCATTCCACCTTATACCAAAGCTTGTTATCATGGGAAGAACAATGTGGCTAAGAGTTTCGCGAAACACCAGATTTTAGTAACTTTTCTAAATACTTAATTTTTTAGCACCCAGACGCTAACATTGAATAGACTAAAGTGCCCGAAATGTGAGTTCGGAAACATTTACAGCATACTGTTTTCTTAGTGAGATTTAAGAGCATACAAACGTTCAGACCAATATGGAGCTGTTTAACGCCACGTATGAGAGGTTTAATATGGAGTGAAACTATGCCACCACACGTTTTTCCCCCTCTCAAATGGCGGAAGCTGGCTTTACGTTTTAGGCGCCACTTCCAATCGAGAAGTTCCATGGACAACCTCTTTGTTAGCAACCCGCTTCACCTTGCAGCGTTGGCTTTGTTGTTGAGCTCTGCCGCCACCCTTTAGCTGGTGATGCACTTTTAAGAAGTTTAAAACTGATCACTACTCAGGGAGGCTCGAACAGTCTGGTGGACACAAAAACAAGTGGTTATATACCATTTCTGACACGATATACGCTTTATCTCGAGAGTAGGATCAAACTGAGACAAGAAGAGACCTAGAACTACAAAACCAACAGCTAAGACATAGCCTATTTTTTAACCCTCGCCTGCATTGGAAAAGTTAATGTGTTTTTTGCTTTAATTGTCCACTCTTCTGTGACGTTAACATCTGTGACACGCCTATCTGGTTGCTGCCAAGTGTCTCATATCATCGATATAGGTACTGTCAAGTGCAACACACGACCACGTATTGCAGGTCACTCCGTCAATCCTCAAGAGGTCAGAGTAGTTAGCAACTTCTAGGAAGGCACCCGCGTTCTTTTCGTAAGCGTTTCAAAGCGCCCTACAGCTTTTCCAGCATGTTAATAAAGTGCTTAACCTTGAACTTCCGTCTACAGCTGCAAAGTAAGCCGTGTCCATCGTACACTCGCGTCACCAAAAGTCCGGTCTTCTAATGTGATTCAACCTTCAGTTCACGTCGCCGCCACGGTGCCTTCATATGTGAGCAAAATCAAAGAGACAGTTCTAGGTAGGACGTTGGAAACATACAGCTTAGCAGCCTGACACGAAAAAACGAACAGGTCAAAAGTGTCCTAAAGATGCAACCACAGGCGTCACGTCACGCTGGCCATTCAAACACCACACGGCGTGATTCCGTTCCCTCAACGGTAGGGTCCTATGAGCAGCGTCACCTGTCGACAGATAGCGGAAATATAGTAAAAATGAAATAATAGTGGTTTAAAGCATTGCCGTACTCGTTGCTTCAGTGGCGCAATGTATTGTCCCTACTTACCTCAGCACTAACCGAATAAAACATCTGCTCGAATCCCGTATTAGCAATTTTTTTCCTAAATAAGCTTCCAAGCTCATTTCTGAGGAGTGTTCCACTTTAGGTTGCAATATGTAGTGCATTTATCTATTAATAGCCGCAAAACCAGCCGTGAACACAGCTACGAGGTGATGGCATGAAAATGGTACCAATAATCAATTACCTTCACCGTAATCATTTCCTGCCTTCAGTGAGTGTATGCTACCTTTAGGTTGCGTTCAGAGAGACCTTTTAGTGACTATCGCCGTTTAACCCGCTGATAGGCAACCAGTGAGGAGGAAGAAGTTGCGGGACCCCACCGTTGAGTAGACGGAATTACGCCACCACACGGTGAGCACGATCTACAGATCCTGTGTTGACAACACAAAAATTGCTCATTAGTCTACAAGACCTTCGCGTCCCACGGAAAAAAAATTGAACATCATTCAAACCGAGTATATAGATTACAACGCGGCTGCGATATCACCGCATCATTTAAGAATGCGTTGCACATTAAGCTCGAATAGAGATTGCGATAACGTGGCAATCTAAGCGAATCCCCTATGGGAGCGAGATGCTTTCAGATTCGGTTTATTCTATACGTTCTATGTGTTTCGGTATTTAAATCCATTACACAATCATGCGATGTCTCTTTTGACAAGGTGATAGGTGGTTCTACATCAGGCCGCTGAGGGGAGCCGTTAAAAGCTGTCACGTCGTACTGTGATAACTCGAGTTACTTAAAGTTGTCCTGGGTCCACACTGGACATTAGGAGATGGAGGTACAGACTCGGGATATAGTTTTCAACATATTTATTCAAACCAACTGCCTCAGTTTCGCTTATGGCTCGCTGTCACTGAGCTGCGTCGTTTCATCGGCGCAGTGCGATACGGGCTCCGAAGAAGGGCTGGGTGTTCGTCACGGCCAAGTGGGGGAATGCCGAGGGCTGTCACTGCTTCCTTCGTTTCCAACTGGCGGGAGGAGAGCTGCCAGGCTTGGATGGAGGATGACAGGGGCCGAACTTGAACTGCAGCTAGATCACGGGCTCCCAGATAGTGGCTCAGCCCGTCTTCTGCCCCGCTTGCCTTCTGTTCGACAGCCTCGCCAGCTGCCCGCGATTGCTGCCCTTTGCTATCCCGCTCGCATTCTCTTTTTAAGCCCTTTCGCTAAATTCTTGCGCGACCTTTCCACGGCTTGATCGGTTTCCGCGGCCGCCAGCTGCCGTTGCTATAGCTTCCTCGCGGCTTTCCCCTTTCGCAGGTCCCGTCACAAGAAAGTATTCGGTGGCTTTCCATATATGTGTAGGTTTTCGTGCCGCGACAACAAATACGGGCATGCCTATAGAGTTTGGCCACTCGAAGCCAGCATGGCACGGTCAGCAGTGTCCATTAGTCACTGACCGGGGTCCGCGGCCTCGTGCCGCGCACCAGCCGTATCAGTACTCATTTGGTGGAGCTTATATAATGTCCTCTTTTTTCGCAACGAACCGGTGTCTTTATTACATATCTGTGTTTCTGCAAACCCCGGGCTTACGAATGTGCGGCTTGCAAGCCGGCTAAATAGTTGCAAGCTGGTGTGTTTGCCTAAGTGTAATGATATAACCGATACCCATATTTTGTGACGATTAGGATATCATGTCACCAAGTGATTTTTAAATTGATGCCGCTACCACTCTAAATTATAAATGCAATCTGACGGACGGCATTGTGGAGGATAACTGATTTTTTTACCAGCTCAATTTTGTTACATGTGCTGATATCGCACTGCGCACGGAAAATATTGCATCTCAGCTCTCTCAGGACATGCACACAAGGGAAGGGATTCACCTCATGAACTTAGGGGAACAGCCCAGCACCTCATCCACTCCGACAACACTACTGGTTGCTTATCGCTTATCATACTGAGGGTCTGAAAGAGCTACCACGAGCCATTTTTCTATTAAGCTGAATATTGTGTGACTGAAGGTGTTACTGGGATTCGCGATTTTTATTCTCAAGCCTGTTTTAAATGAAGTAGCCAGTTAATTTAAAGCTATGCAAGTGAGCAATTCTCAATTATTTTAAGGCATTGTGATGGTAGGGACGTAAGGTTCGAGGGCAGTGAGAGCATTAATCCTGATAGACGGAAAAAATGCTTAAAAAAGGGAAAGCCTTTAAATTTCGAGGCACTGTTCGGGCACGGAGAAACAGATAGAGCACCGACAACTCTAGGCGGAAATGAAGCCTATCAGACCAATGGCATTTATTTTGTATGCACAGTTCGGGGTCAGATAAACACAGAGAGCTAGGGCACCAAGTACTGTAGCCGGGAACAATTCCTATCAGAGGGACAGCATTTATTTCAGAGAAATAGTTCGACAACAGCGAGAGCACTAAGAGTTTCAGGAGAAAATAAGCCTTTCAGAGCGATGATTTCTATTTTAGAGACCAACGTCGGCTACAAAAATAGCAGCAGGAACACTTTGAGGAAATAATCAGAGCGATGGCCTCTATCAGCCGCCTTGCCAGGCACTGTCTGGTTGCCTTGCTGCAGTTCTTGCAATTGAGTCTTAGAGCGGGAGCTATACTACCCCCATGTCAAACCTGAATGTCATTACCTTACAACAATGACCTTCAAGTGCAGCAGCAGAGGTGTGGCTATGCCGCCATACGATGTGAATCGCCGTGCCCCCTCGTTGCACCTACGGCGCGCGAAGCTGGCGGCACTGGTTCGAGTAGCAAGTCGTTTTCATGCCATTCACCGTTCGCCTCGCAGTTGAACTCAACCTCCCCACTCGCGTGCTAGTCTAATAGAACCACTAAGCGTTGCTGTGACGTTCGAAAACAGACCAGGGAGGAATCTCGCTCTTAAAGCAGTGCATGGGCGCCGTTTTCATGACGCTGGCAGGGAGGCACGGAGATCTTGAACTACAGCAAACCATTTCTGGTCATACTTAATCGAGCTTTCGCTATCAGCTAGTTGCAGCCAGATTGAAGCCCAGCTATTTTTATTGTACTGCTCACTGTTAGCATGAACGTGCAGACACATATAATGCTGCCTTATTCTACTTTGCGTGCATTCGTACAATTCTGTGAGGGACCATGAAAAAAAATCATTTATGAACCACACGCTGTAAGTTCTCCAATTATTTCTGCATTAATGCTGCAGGATGCGCCACCTAACTTTGTATTTTGCACCAATGAATAATCAAACATAGAACGCCTTTACAGCACACCTCGGATTCCTTCTTTTCCCTATACTCAAGGTTTGACAATTTAAACACCTGGGCTTTTCTCACACGAAAATGAGACTGCTCACTCGATCTCAGAAATTGTGTAGAAATTAATATTGTAGATTTCATGATTACATTTTTAGCACTGAATAATATTGCAACAAATACGAAAGCACCCTATACGCAGTAATGTGAAGATTTTGTCCTGCTTTTGAAAGCAATCATGAAATTTAGAATACTGCAAGTTTGAATTAGGGACGTAGTTTCATGTTCACGCGTGCCACCGCATCGAAGCTCTATGACTCGACCGCGACCACATGTGTGCTGAAGATTGATGGTCGACGTCTGGCTGCAGAAAGAGTTCGGGACGGCTCCTTGTCTCAATGGGTCGAGCGAGCCACTGCCGTGATTTTACAATAATTCAGGTAATCTTACGAGCGCGCGCCTCCCGCCAAGCGTCATTGCCTATTACTTCAGTATGGGCCGAGCATACATCCTTTTATATGGCCTTTCAGCATCCATGGACTATGCCATTCCGTAGCCGAAAGCTGCAGCGAACGGAATGAAAATTTGGCGGAACATTTTAACCTCCATACTTAAGTGCATGATATTTAGGACAGAGGTCCCAGACTGAGATCCCATGCCGATTCTTTTTGGCGTACATGGATTGGCTACTCACCTATTTAACTATCTTTTACTTTGTGGGCTTATTACATCGTATACGACTTTGCTAACACACAGTCGTCAGTTGCCATTCACGCTAGACCTCAAGATAGATAAAAAGCCGCTTTAACCAAACCTTACCTACTTGGCTACGTGCCTAAGGGCTAGCTTGTATGACTCGGATTCCAAAGGTCCCTGGATCGATTCCCATCTGACTCTCTTATCTCGAAGGATCACCCGGGTTTTGTGTCTAGGATTTCGTGATGTCACAGAACACGAGAAATCGTAGCCGACCAATCACAGCATGGTCGTGTAAACATCCCAACGCCACTTTCCGGTGGCTATGCTAATGAAGTTATCGTTCTAGCACAAAGGCTTCATCTTTTCGTCTAGGATTGGTTGTCTCGTGGTCTATTACTTCTGTACGAAATAAGAACTTTCAATCTACGATCGGGAGCGAGTTTTGATCCCTCGCCGGCGGGGAATATGTGCCTCGTTGGCAAGTTCAATATGCCATCGCCGTAATTTTTCTTTCAACAATACCGTTGCTGACCATACCGTACTCAATGGTCGTTTTTTTTTTACCGCGGTGTACTGCGTTACGCATTTTTTTTTATTAATCTTTAGCAGCCCCAAACGTTTATAGCGGGCTACGATTAGCTTCACAGTTAATAATCTCAGAGAGCTTTGTCTGAAGTGTGCTGAAAATTGAACTGCAAGCCTAAAATCGAAAACGAAGTGAAAAGCGATGTGCTTGATCAAAAACATGCTAAATAGTACAACTTATTTTTTTTTTTCACAGCTCTGTCAACTCCGAAGCCAGCTGCACTATATAACGGTGCTCCTAACGCTGTTTTGTGAAAATGCGCATACCCCCAGATCGCTAAAAATGGAAGGCGAGCGCGTGCTTAAGGATGAACAAATCAGACCAATATCTTTCGGGTCTGTCAAAGCTCTCCAGCTTCATCCTCGCGTTTTGATAGCTAGAAAGGTCAGACCACGGCCGACTAAATGGCTTACAGAGGCTGCTAACTGACAGCCTGAACCTGAGGATTTAAAAAAGGACGCAATTGTGACCATAATGTCCGGCGATCGTTTTTCCTAGCCGCCAGGATTATCTCGTCGCCCCAACACAACCAGTTCGTGTTATCAAAGAAATCGAAGCTATATGTATTATTTGTATAACTTGACATCATTCTTCTACAATCGGCCTTGCATTTGAGACTAGCGTTTGAACTTACTTAGATGTATTTTGCCAATGTATATAAATGCGCCAGGAAGTAAAGTCTCGTTAGTCATTTATTTTCAAAAACCATTCCGACCAGACAGTGCCCCCATATATTCCACTATAACTCAACTTAGAAATAATGACCACAGATGCTTCGCATATAGCCTCATGAACTCATGACTTAGCTTGATCAAATGGTCGCAAGCAAGGAGCTTGGGCTAAATGAATCGAGTATAGAAGATTCATTCTGCATACAGCACGTGCACTGACCTCTCAGGGAATAGCCACAGCGGTTCTGGCTAACTTTTAAAAAAGCATGTCTCCTATATTGTTAGAGTGAAAAAAATACCCAGCATATCTGTAGTCGTCATTAACCATACTGAAGAAGATTTATAATTGTTCGCATAGTTTCTCTCATTGCATATGGTTTTCGGCACAATAAATAGTGCTAAGCTTCACCAGCATACACGTCCGTGACAATCTCCAAATGCATTTCGTTGGTGTGCGCAGTGTCGTGCGAGTGTTTTTATAAAGCCCGGATATAGGTATATAAAAAAAAACCATACCGGTGTCTTGTTTATTTAAGAGATGTATAACACCGTACCGCCTAGCTCCTAGTTCTTATTTGCTATCAGAAATACTACATTGAATCAGAACGTCTACAAATTTACAAACCCCATAAATATTTAGGCAAAAGCTAATAAATTATATTTGACCCCGATTAATTCGTTCCTTTTTGTTCCATTTTTGTTGTGCTGATCGATACTTGGCTATATTGATTTAAAGAAATTTGAAACAACTTAGCCCAGCCAAAAATATATTGAGCAAATAATTTACCTATAGATCTTCTCGCAAAGCAAGAAGTTTGTGCTGTCAAATTTTAGGGACAGGCCAGACGCTGCTGCCAGGCCTGAGAGATGAGATGAATTGAATTGCAGGAGCTTATCTCTTCGTTTTTACGTGTACAACTCTGCGCTTCGAACTGCAAGTTTTTACCAGAATTCTCCACCTTCTGCGTGCGACTGCGGTATGTAGAAGTAAAATAATCAAATGCGCCTTACTAGTAAGGCTGCGTGCTGCAATGCAATGCGTGGTATCTCCGTCGGCGGAGGCGGCTACACTCGTCCAAACGACGGCGGGTATCTTCCCATCGAAACAATTGCAGCCGCTACCAGCGCTGCGACCCAACTGACCTACAAGGGCGCCAATCGGCGCTAGGATGATGCCGAGCTCCGGACCGTAAAGTATGAACCCTTACGACCGGAGTTAGCTCAAAACGTCGTTTACTTTTTGTTACTTTTCTTTCGTGCTTATGGCAGACAGCGCCAAGTATAGTTTCATTTATCTAAGCTTTGGTGTCCGCATGGACTGTTTTTTTTTTTTCGGTATTCGTTTCTGCAAGCGCTTTTTAAGTTTTCTCGATCGGCGAATCCTTATATAGCAAGTACGTCATTCGAGACTTTTAACAATAATGAGGCATGCAGGTATACGCTGTGGGGTTATAGGTCGAGTGCGGACAAAGATAGATTCCATCGAGGTCACAAGCGGCTATAAATTCACCAAATTTCTGATCCAAGGATGTTCCCCTTTTATTATAATTGCGGTCATGGAGGCGGATGTGAAGGGAATATGGAAGGCTGATCGTTATGGCGGAAATATTATACAGTACCAAATAAATATTAGGCGCTTTTGTATAACGATGTCTGCCTAGAGTATCATTTGTTGCTGTTTAGTTAAAATATATCTCCCTGTACATAAGGTACGTGAGGCAGGCTTGATAATAGGATGCCGCAAATTCTGGAACAGCGGAGAATTCTAAGAGAAGCCTTCATGCAATTGAAACACCTATTGAAAGTTAGAAATGTGTTTCTGGACAGCTGCACTAAAGAAGAGCAGTTTTCCGGTTCGATCCTTCGATCCCTGAACGCGGATAAATTGTTTGATGCCGCAATTTTTTCCTGAGAGGTTAATTGTTCTTCTTTGTAGCCAGTATAAAATCACTTCGGTGAATAAATGTATAAGGAGTACCCTTAAACTTTGCATTAAATGCGTACACATGTGGCAGTGCTTTCTTTGCGGATAAATGTTAAAACTGTGACGTTTCAATTCTGTGAAATGTTCTTTCCTGTCGCGGCCGAAGCAAAGCGTGCCCTCCTGGAATCAAACCAAACCAGTTACATCATTATTTTACTGAATTAGTTCCGCTTTCTGAACAGCGCCTATTAGACGAACAACCTCACCAATTTTAGCCGCCCGATTTCTTCCATTGAATTTTGTCACTGATTTGAACAATATTTATTGCTTTCATTTTTAAACCTGCATGCGAATTAATCAAAGTTACCCATAGACACAAATAAAGAGCCTTCAAGATCTATACAAATTGCTACCTCACGAAACCCGTGCACTCTAATAAAGCAACTTCCCTCTTTAGACAGTGCTACCTTAGGGTTGCCGAAACAAAACGAATTTGTTTGGTTAGAAAATTTTCACAAATGTTGCACGGCTTTCCGACGCATTCTATTATTCTTTGGCGAATAGCTTAAATGCTCCATTCAAAGGCCATCACACGGCGATATGCTTGATTGATTGAATAACTGATATATCGATCAATTAATCGATTTATGGATCAACACACGCTCTTTTAACAAGATTTCGTGTCAATATAGTTGGACGCATCCGTGCGTGCCACACTGTTGTCTCTGTAGTCGAGGTGGATATTGTCGGTTGGAGCTGAGGACTGGAGTGGATGCTGTTAGATTATTCTACTGCAAAGTTGCCTAAATTTGTCCGGAGGACGATGAATGTGGAGTGCAATGAAGAGTTTAATAGTAGCCTTTTGGTAGTCTACACAGGCTGTTTTGTACTGGATCTTTCCGTAGTGTACAGACAATTACGTATCGAGCCAAGATTTTCTTTACAGTCAAAAACTGCCCTCACAGCCTGCTAACAATCGAAACATCCCGTGAGCTGCTAAAGAGTCTCTTGTCCCGTTAGGTTTAGAACTTAATTTAAAGTTTCGTAAATATCTGATAATATTTCTTGTGGAAGCTGCTACTGCATTAGGAGGAATGGTATGATAATAATCACTTATTATTATTACTAACGCTAATTAAAATATGAAAAGAGAACGCCAGTTCCGGCACAAGGCACAAAACGTCATTCAAGATTATTAGTAGACAACAAACACGAGGAAAGAAGCAATCATGTAGTTTTTAAAAGCCATGCATATGTTATTCATTGCATTGATCAATAAACAAGTTTCCTAAAAGCACATAATGGAACGCACTTTTCGACTTGTATCCTTACCACCTTTCAAGCAACGGGAGCCAGCAGCGCCTGATGTTAAGGAAATCATATTAAATGTTTTGTCGTGTGTACATACATGTGTGTTTGCCAGTGTGAAATGTAAACTGTATTGTTATTCTTAAGGATAACGAACTAGAAAATTGATGGAAAAAGGAGACCATGCCACCGGTGGAATGTGAGCCCCTAATATTAGCTGCATTTGGTTGTTGATTAGCCTAAGCACCCCCTCGAACCTGCCAGCCTTAATGTTATATGATGCTTTGGTATTTTGAGCTACTGCCCTACCCTTGCATCGACTCTCTGTCCCACGTGACGCTCAAGGTAAAACAGGGCATTCCATTTCCGCCGTTATGAACAAGGATGGCGCTGGCAAACATACTCAAAGATAGCGTACACGCAATATAAACACTTATGAAAACAGAAGCTTTAACAGCCGTCGCAGTGTACAGTCGATGGAGCATCGGACGCCAAATTATGAGGTACTGAGGAGAGATTCCACTGACAGCACGGGGCGTTTTTCTTCTAATTTCCATTATTTATCTCTATAAATAGCACTAATATTTTATATTGAAAAATAACAAGAAACCTACGCTCCTTAGCGTCATTGGCATTGACATTCTTTGCATCTGACTCATATTTCATTCCTCATGCCCACTACCATAGGTTGATTCTTGGAAGAAAGAAGCGTCTTTCAAACGTATTATATCCAATAGAGAAAGAAGAAATCTATATTTGAATGTATTTGCTGTACAGAGATTGACAGGCAATGGACGTAATAAGCAAGACTGTTTAGTCGTTTTTCTGCTGCATTATGGACATAAAGACACCGTCGTTACAAATGGCAAGCCAGTGAATCGAATTCCTACATTTGCTAGACAAAAGGCTTTGAGAGGTCTGCTGAGCATGGTCGATACACTGTGCAGACCTCTCCTTTTAGATTCTAGCCGTTGTATTCCGCGCCATCTATCTCTCTGCTCCTGCACATAGTAGAATAAGAGAAAGATGGCTGAACAATTTGAAAGAGCACTGAATAAGGGTAGAGGTGAGCCTCAGTTCGCAAGCGAAGCCAACGTTTCGACAAGGGGATTTGTCTTCGTTTAGGCCCAGACGAAAACGAGTCCTCTTGTCGAAACGTTTGCTCGACTTGCGAACTGAGACTCTTCATCAACCTTGGTTCAGGGCTTTTTCCTGCACGTATACTTTACTCTCAAGTAATACCAGTTGCATTGATCACAATGGGGCATGCATAAGCAGCATTTACTTCTCCAGTGTATGGTCAGAAGTGTTTACCGGGGATGTTTCTTTTAATTTACGTTTGACCTTAGCACACAGTGGGGGTTAACAGGCGCATTTCCTATTGCCAGAAACGAAACTCCTAGTGGATATAGTTTTTTTTTGCTTGGGGTAATATAAGTTTGCTGGAAATATATTCAGCCAAAGCATGCGATTAAAGACATGAAATAATAATAATAAATGGTTCACAGGAAGGGAAAGGCGCAGTATCTGTCACACTTGCTTTGTGGACACCTGAACCGCGCCATAAGGGAAGGGATGAAGGTGGAAGTGAAAGTGGAAAGAGAGAAAGGGGAGCCGTAGTGGAGGGCTACCTGGGGACCTTTAACGTTATGTTTTCAATCATGTAACCACTTCAAAAACAAGAACAAAATACCTTTTAAAAAGGGAAGAAATGGATGTAACCTTTTAGATAAAAAATAACGTTTGAAACCACGATGCGTGCTGTCTAAGAGTAATAGCAAGAATTAGCGTCCTTATGCAATTTATCAGCATAAATTTGCGGGCAGCATTCGATAGGACAAGTGCGCGAAACTGCGTTCCGGTAGTAACAGTAATATTCAATGGACGCTTCGCCTTTTGAAGCCGCACCAGTAGCAGTTGCAATTTATGGTCGTTTTGAAAGTTTCATACACAGCTAGCCTAAAACACGCAGTGCTTTTATGTGCGATCGTCGCGCACACTTGACGCGGGAGAGTGTGCATCCTCACCGAATCACAACGAGACGGCCCATTCGGCGGCGCAAGCGCTTACCTTCCGCGCCCCCTAGAGTGACTATTCCGAGTGGTGGTTCGAAACAAAGGAACGAATGACCAATTACGAGGACGTCACTGAGTGTTGCCGCCTACCTCGACGGACAATGCCGCCGCCTCACCCGGCACTTAGTCGGGAGGAGTGGTCATCCTAAGGCAAATATAAACCGGGTCACTCCTCGCCCCGGCAGTGCTACACGTCAAGAGGGTCCGACGGACCAATGGCACATCATGTGGGACTGTGCCAGGTTCCCGACCGAAGCTGCATCCAAGACATACACGCCCGAACTTCAAGTGCTGTACAAGTACAGACAAGGACATTCAACTATGGGCCGTCTAGCGGGCCCGGGGTGCGCTCGAGAAACACTAGACTCATGGCCAACCACAAACTGGCCAAAAGGAGGTAATTCAGAGTAGGGCATAACACCGCCGTTTCCCGGCATCTCAATATTTATAAATACATACATAGCTTAAGTTGCTTTGGGACGTTAAACCCCACAAACCAACCATACATACATACATACATACATACATACATACATACATACATACATACATACATACATACATACATACATACATACATACATACATACATACATACATACATACATACATACATACATACATACATACATACATACATACATACATACATACATACATACATACATACATACATACATACATACATACATACATACATACTTACATACATACATACATGCATACGTACGTACGTACATGCGACCGTTGCAAAATAATTGCTTCACATGTAAGCAAAGGCGCAGTATCTGTCACACTTGTTTCTGTGCATACCAAACCAGCGCCATAAGGTACGGAAGAAAGATGGGAGTGTTAGTGTAACAAGATAAAGAGGCCTGTAGTAGAAGGCTGCGAAGTAATTTCGTCCACACTGAGATCTTTAACTTGCCCAGACATCGCCCAGGTCACGGAGGCCTCTTCGTTTCGCCTTCATTTAAATGCAGCCGGTGGCGGTCGGGATCGAATCCGAGTACTTCGGCACAGTAGTCGGGCATACGCCCTTTGAATTCATGCATTTGAACAAACTGACACAACCAGACAAAAACCGGCTCTATGACAATATGTTGCTTACGCGACCAAAATCTATCTTCTTTGGAACGTTTATATAGCTCTGAAACTGAACGCAGGAAATAGGCGATATTTGTTATGGACCGTATGGGGAGTGTTTTTTTCAACGCTCCTCTGGCATATTGGTCACACGCTCTGGGATGCATTATTTTAGGGCGAAACGGAATGTATTGCAAACATATCGCATATGTTAAACCATTTCGTTGCTCATATTTTATGACCGTGTAATGCTTCGCAGCCCATGTGGACCTGGAATAAAAGCTCTATTTAAGAGCTCCGTTACATTCTCAGTGAAGAGCACATAGGCTGTGACCGTGGTTATACCACGTTTTATGCTTGTGTGACAGCACATTCCAGAATGTCAAAATACCCATCTTGAGGAAGATGTAGAGGGTTCGGATTTAGGCTTTTATAAGGCTCTGTCAGCGCACCGGGGCACAACAGAACAACCATGAAATAAAGCTTGTATTCAGTGTGAGATGCTTCATTCCCTCGTAATGCAATTGCCGGATGCCGCACCGCCGCTGTTTTAATGAAGGGTGCTAAACCCGGAACCGTGAAGATCGCTTGCATTTATTTTTGCTCAATTTCTGATACGAAGAAGAGCGTGATCAGCTCTAGAAAGAGTTGATTTTATTTTGTTTCGTATTTTTGTAGCCTTTCTTTCTTTTCACGATGGTCAACAATCTCACCATTTAGACAAAGAAGTTCCGCCCCAAAGCAAGGAATGATGGCCTTTGTCTGCACAGCGCAAGGACAAGTGATCCGAATACCCTGCTTAATAAACCATACGTAGTGCCTAATAAGGTGCTTGATGCTGCTCGACGGACGCGGACGAGAATAAGACACAAACAAAGCACACACGGGCGCCTCGTCCCCTTTTTTTTGTGTGCCCTTCTCGCCAGCGTCTGTAGTGCTTTATCAAGAACTAAGGAACACCAACTCGCCCAAGCATCCACATTACTTAACAAGGGTTTTGGCGGGCTTTCGGTTCATGCATGTGCGTTCAGCTGCGATAACCTTAGCAACCGACGCCCCACTTTCTCTACTACAAAAATAATCTCGCCGGAAAGAAATCGAGCATCACTAAAAAAGGAATAAAACAGATTGCCGTTCTTTAAACTTTTGAGATGCGGCGTGGTTTGCTGTCGAGCATAATTACGTTATTCCTCTGGTGATTTGTTAGTAGGGGTTGAGGGTACTTCAAGACACTCTCTGATGGGCTGTTTGCAGAATTAACGATGTTCGACGTTTAAACGCGGGTTGCGCCTACGTCCACTTTAGCGTCTAATAAAACAAAAACAAAAAAAAACAGGATATAGCCAAACATGAGCTCTTCTTTTGAGAGTGGTTAATTTGGAAGCACCTTTTCCCACGGGAAGAAAGAGCATACGTCTGGAAAGAGGCAGACAACACTGAACCCTCACTGAAGATCAAAAGTGATTACTTACACTTCGATGCACACGGGAGAGCAAAAAAACACACAGCCCAAAGGCACTAGTGAAGCAGTGAATAATAAACACAATTAAGGTGGCAGCTAAGGAAGGAAAACTAAATAACACGTCTATTGTGCTGTTTTTCAATATAGGTATATATATATAAACTTTGCTTCGATGTAAATATTTCTAAGTAGGTACTTGCTTAATACCGCAGACAATTACTGCTTCCCATATACTTGCCTGCGTGGCGTTTTAAGCGAATATTTATTGATTACAGAAATCATTACTTGATTTTTGTAAATTGCTGTGCGACACGGAGGTTAAAATTGGCGCTGTATATTGATGCGGATAATATTTTGGCATTGACCCCATTTGCTAATGGTAAATGTATATTTTAGATAGCTTTTAGCTAGAACAATAAATACAGCGTTGTCGACCTCTTCTAATAAAACAAGCTAGAAATAAACGATGCTTAAACGAAATATTTGACAGCAGAATAATAATAATAATATATATATATATGTGTGTGTGTGTGTGTGTGTGTGTGTGTGTGTGTGTGTGTGTGTGTGTGTGTGTGTGTGTGTGTGTGTGTGTGTGTGTGTGTGTGTGTGTGTGTGTGTGTGTGTGTGTGTGTGTGTGTGTGTGTGTGTGTGTGTGTGTGTGTGTGTGTGTGTGTGTGTGTGTGTGTGTGTGTCAGTTATAATTAGAAAGTAAGAACAACTCACCAAATAAGGCAAGTTGTAGTCGTAGGTCTGCAAAGAAAGCAGCGAAGTATAAGTAAACTATTCTGATTGGTTGTCGTCGGTGAAAGAGAGTTTAAAATCAAGCTGAAGTCGTTTATGACATTTCGACGAAACGAAACTATCTCCTTCCTTCTGCGCATATCAGTGCATGCACTACCTATCATAACCTTCCCTTGCCAGCTAGAAAGCCCCGTCTCGGTGCGTACTAGCGTCCAAATCAGGGTCAGTGTAGTATCACTTGAGGCGTGCAACATGGACCGTCTCGGTGTGTGGTGTAGAGGTATGGCGTGTGGGTTGCAATGGCTCAATTTCGTACGTCACTGGATTCACTTGTTGTAAAATATGATAGGGTCCTTTATAACGGGGCAAAGGTTTTCCGAGAGGCCAACGCGGCGAGCTGTGGTCCAAAGCAGCACGAGAGAGCCACAAGAATACTGGGTGTTGCGATGACAGGAATCATAGCGACGTTTCTGGGAGTGTTGGGAGGCTGCGAGTAGGTGGCGAGCAACAATGCGGGCAGCGTCAGCTCGGGTTATGGCGTCACGAGCATATAAGCTGGAAAAGGCAACTGAAGGGAGCAGGCTGCCAAAAGGAAGCAGAGGTTCATGGGAGTATAGAAGATAGAAGGGGGTGTGCCCGGTAGTGTTGTGACGCGACGAACTGTAGGCAAATGCCACAAATGGCAGCTTTATGTCCAAGTCGCTGTGGTCATCAGAAACGTACATAGAGAGCATGTCAGTCAGTGTCCGTTTAAGGCGATTGGTAAGCCCGTTCGTGTGTGAATGGTAGGCAGTTGTGAAAGAATGACCAACTTTGCACAGCCGTATGATTTCATCGACTATACGCGCAAGAAAGCAACGACCACGGTAGGTGAGCAGTTGGCTGGGAGCTCCATGGACGAGTATAACGTCGTTGAGGAGGAAAGCATCGACATAAGTAGTACAAATGATTGGTATTGTTTGTGTGACAGCGTAGCGTGTGGTGTAATTAGTGGCCACCGCAATCCATTTGTTCCTCAAGTTGGACAGTGGGAAACGCCCTAGAAGATTCAGACCCACTCGAGAAAATGGGTCTATGTGGATGTCTATCGGCTGCTGAAGTCCAGCTGGTAAAAATGATAGCTTTTTCCGGCGTTGACAGCGGTCACAAGCAGCCACGTAGCGGCGGTGCGCGCGGTACAGGCCTGGCCAAAAGAACCGACGGCGCACATTGTTGTATGTGAGGGAGGCGCCCTCTGTGGGAACGTCGTGAAGCTGTTCAAGGACGGCTGTGCGCAGGTTCTGAGTGAATACTAGTAGAAGGTCGGGGCCATCAGGTCGCATATTGTGCCTGTATGGGTTTGGTTTGTAGGATTTAACGTCCAAAAGCAACTCAGGCTTTGAGAGACGCCGTAGTGGAGGACTCCGGAAATTTCGACCCCCTGGGGTTCTTTAACGTGCACTGACACCGTACAGCACACGGGCGCCTTGCTTTTCGCCTCCATGGAAAAGCTGCCGCCGAGGCCGGGATTCGATCCCCCGTCCTTGGGAAAAGTAGTCGAGCGCCGTAACCACTGCGCCACCCCGGCAGGGTAGTGCCGGTATAGGGTGCCGTCGTTGAGCACAAACAAATGAAGGGGACGGTAATGGCGACTGGCGCTTAGGCGATTGATAATTTGATGAAGCTGAGAATCCTGGCGTTGCTCACGGCGAATGTTGGAAAATACAGAAATAGAGAGCACGCAAGCGTCATTGTCACATTCAGCTTGGCTTGGTGGATTGACTGGATGTCAGGATAGGCACTCGGCATCGCGATGCAACTGGCCAGATTTATAAACTACTGAAAACTCGTACTCCTCAATGCGCAAGGCCCAACGTCTAAGTAGGCCAGTAGGGTCTTTGAGTGTAGAAAACTAACACAATGCATGGTGGTCAGTGGCCACTGTGAATGGCTGCCCATACAAGTAAGGGCGGAACTTCGCAATGGCCGAGACTAGGACTAAGCACTCCCGTTCAGTGATGGAATAATTCTGTTCGGCCGCAGAGAGGAGTCGGCTGGCACAGGCAATGACGCGAGGGGAACCGAGCTGACATTGTGCTAGAACGGCACTAATTCCATGACCACTTGCGTCTGTGCATACTTCTGTGGGCGCTGATGGATTGAAGTGAGCCAACACTGGCGGGCCGGTGAGGTGGGCAATAAGAGCGACGAAGGTGGCCGATTGTTCGTTTCCCGAGAAAAAGGAGACCTCCCTTTTCAGAAGCTGCGTGAGTGGTCGGGTAATTTCCGCGAAGTTTCGTGCCCATCGCCTGAAATATGAGCAAAGTCCAAGGAAGCCACGCACGTCGCTGCTAGATTTCGGCATAGGAAAACCGCTTACAGAGCCGATTTTGTCGGGGTCCGGTTGGATGCTATGGATGTTGGCCAAACGCCCTAGGAACTTGAGTTCCCGGCGTCGAAAGCTACACTTTCGGAGTTCAACTGAAGGCCAGCACTTCGGAAGACGCCAAGAATAGCCGAGACACGATGGAGGTGGCCATCAAAGTTGATGAAAATACGATGACGTCATCGAGGTAGCACAGACATGTGGTCCATTTGAACCCGTGTAGTAAGAAGTTCATCATGCGCTCGAAGGTCGCGGGGGCATTGTATAAGCCGAATGCAATCACCTTGTATTGGGAGAGACAGTTCGAGGTGACAAAATGCGTCTTTTTACGATCTCTTTCGTCAACAGAGATGTGCCAGTATCCATAACGGAGATCGATCGAGTAGAAGTAGTTGGTACCATGACGGCAGTCGAGGGCGTCATCGATCCTAGGAAGAAGGTACACGTCTTTCTTTGCTATCTTGTTTAGGTGTCAGTAATCTATGCAAAACCTCCAGCTGTTTAAAGGTTTAAGGTTTATTAAAACGGAGCACAAATCAATCATAAGTGCATAAAAAAGTTTCTACAGTAAGAGGTCCCAAAGTAAGACTTTCTAAGGAACCTCCCATCAGGAATGCATGAGTATAAATACAGAAATGTGGGAAAGGATCTAGAAAATGGTATAATCAAATTGAACCTATTATTAAAATTTCGGCAATGAATAAGTTACACAATAGTTAGCTGGCGTAGGTTTTCAAACAAAAAAAGGACTACAAAAAAAGCAAGCAAAGGCAAACAACAGGGAAAGCGCGAAAACATTGTCCTGTTGTCTTTTTTTTTACGAGTACCATCGGAGACCCCCAGGGGCTGCTCGAGGGCTCAATAATGTTGCTGGCCAACATTTTCTCCATTTGCTGAATGATCCGGCGTTCGGAAAAAGCAACTGCGTAGGGCCGTCGGTGGACAGGGCGGGCATCTCCAGTATCGATGCGATGTGTGACGACGGACGTTTGGCCCAAGGATCCGTGACCGAAATCAACAATGTCGCTGTATGACCACAAAAGGCCGGCAAGGGCGGGGGCATATTCGGGACGCAGGTCAGAGGCAACCATGGCTGAGATGCGGTTCTCCGGACTATGTGACGGGACTGGTTGGGCAGGTATCTCGGCGTGACGGTCGGGCAGCACGGCAGAAATAGTAAATCTGGACAAAGGTTACAGTTCAGCAAGAGAAATGCCCTCCGGGACAACTTGAGAAGACACGCTGAAGTTTAGTACGGGAATGTATGTGAGGTTATTCTCGACGTGTACAATGTTATGAGGTAGGACGATGTTGCGCTGTAGTGTGACATCGGTGATGGGGTTGACAACATAGTCGACGTCAGGAAAGGAGGTAAAAGGTGACATGGGCGCGTCTACTGCCGCCTCGGGAGGTAGGTGAGTAAATGCAGTGTAGTAGAGGCGAGGCTGGGGGGGGATGGTCAGCACTAGGGTCGTGAACACAATGGAGCAGGGCTAGACGCAGAAGTTCGGAGGAACAGTCAATCAGAGTAGAATGGGCTGTTAAAAAGTGTAGGCCTAAAATGACGTCTTGAGGACGAGTAGTAAGGACGCCGAAGAGCATAGGGACTTGTTGTCCGGCAATGCTAACTTGCGCAGTGCACATTCCGATGATTGTAGCAGTGTTTCCATCAGCAGCACGAATTGTAGAGGTGTTAGCGGGCGTAAGAAATTTTTTGAGGCGCTGGCGGAACAATGAACTATGGACTGAAATATGGGCTCCACTGTCAATGAGAGCGGGCACAGGGACTCTATGTAAGAGGACATTGATCAAAGTGCGGCGTTGTGCAATAGTCGAAACACAGTTGACTGTCCGGGTTGGTAATGCAGCTTCGCATCTGGGCGCTGCGTTGCTAGTTTCTCGAGTAGGGGCCTAGGTACGTTGGGAAAAGCTGTGGCGAGGAGTAGATGATCGGGAACGGTGGGCTTGTGGCAATGGCGAACGGCTAGGACGACGGGCTTAAACAATGTTCTCGGTACGAAGCTGTGCTGGGGTGACAGGAACACGCTGTGGTGCATAATACTCATGGCGGACAGGGCTGTAATAGGGGCGAGAGGGGGAGCCCGGCGACTGCGGCAATAGCGGGACGTATGGCCAGCCCGACAGCAGACGAAGCAAATAAGCTTGCCGTCAGATGTGCGCCACTCCGCAGGATTGTGGGCATGGTAGCGCGGTGTGTAGGGCGGGATTGTGGCAGCAGCAGCAGCCACCACTGGTGTTGGCTATGGTGCAGGGGGTGGCTGGGCAGGATTGGAAACGAGGCCCACGTTCGCGAATTCTTGGCGGGCAACCACCTGTATCATAGCTATTGTTGCCTCTGCAGGAGGTGATGTAAGTGTAACAGGATTCAAGGCCTCGATTTCCCTGTGGACGATGGTAGTGAGGTTGTTGTCACTTGATGACTGCTGCAAAGTGGGCAGATTGTCACATGAGGATGTAGTCGCCGTGTTGTGAAGACACTCAAACCGATAGTTGATGCGACGCTGCTTCACCTGTTCGAAACGGCGACACACTTGCAGGACTGTGCCCACCGTAGAGCAGTCTTTGCAGAGAAGTATATTAAATGCGTCATCAGCGATACTCTTTGGTACATGGCCGACTTTATCAGCTTCGGTCATGGAGGTGTTCACCTTTCGACACAGAGCGAGGATATCCTATGTGTAGGCGAGATACGATTCGGTTGACTATTGAGAACGAATTGCCAGGTCTTTTTTGGCTGCTAGAGCTCGGCCAATTGGCTTGCCGAAGAAGTCCTGAAGTTTTCGTTTTCAGATGTCCCAAGTAGGCATCTCCTGTTCGTGGTTGGTAAACCAGGTCTTCGTCACCTACGCATCCCAGACGTGTACCCCCGAGCCCGCATCTCAAGGCATGCCTGACCGTACCCTGCACCAGCCGCAAGGGGCTGCTGCACCCACCGCATCACCGCCGACTCTCGTCCATACTTCTCAGACGCGCACCCCCGAGCCCGCGTCTCAAGTGCCTCCGCCACCGCCTCATGGCAGGCGCCTCTTCTGACCCGACCATGGACTTAATTCCATCCCCGGACGACGGCTGGTAAACGGTCGGTGCCCCTCGCACGGCCGCGAAACCTGTCAGATCTCGCCTGGACGTCATATCAGTCAGGCTCCAGCTCCCGCCTGGCAACCTATCCCCCCGGCTCCGGCCCTACGAACTGCTTAAAACTATAATAGATGTTGCGAGATTCTGATCCCGCGTACCGATCTCTCGCTTGGGCTCCAGGTCACCAAGGTCTTCAAGGGAATGAGGCAATAATGGCAGCGTTTGGGCGAGTTGGTTAGACATGTTAAACCTGGAAAGCGCATAAAAAACAACGGACAACAGTAAGAGACAGACACACGAGCGCGAGCACACGAGAGCCAACGCCGCCGCCCGCGCGCTCTTTCTCTGGGCATTTCCCACGGGACCCGACGCGGACCAGGATTTTGATTTCAGCCCAGTTTACAAATTTAAAGAAATATGTGAATATTACAGATCTAAGCACCAAACTTTGACCACCCAGTACAAAGGGCTGGGGAAGGCTAACGAGCGGGTGCTCCTTCGCCTGCTCACCAATACAATGTTGTGCCCGGCTACTCTAAAACATTTTGATCCGTAATTCGACGGGCTGTGCTCGCACTGTGGGGAGGTGTCTGACACCTACCACATGGCGTGGGCCTGCCAGAAAACTCCATCTTTGCCCCCTATCCCCAACCCCACCCGAGAGAACTGGGAGGCGACCCTGTCCGGCTGCTGCATCCTAGAGGCCCAAAAGGTCTTAACCCAGCGCGCCCGGCCTGCGGCAAACGCCAATGGAGTGCCTGTGTAGGCCTCCCACCTAGTGTATATACCTCTATACATTGTATTAAATGTTTTCACCACCTCCACCACCAACCTCTGTGAACGCTCCTGTAGCGACCTCACCCTCGCGACCAAGCCAGTGCTTAAGCTGGTCTTTCTGAAAACGCACTCTGACCTCACTGCCAACCTTCTATTGCATATCGCCCACATCAACCTCTCCGGTAAGCTCGTGAAACTCCGTCCCTACCCTGTCAAACCTCCTCTTTCCTGCCTCTATGTCATTCATGGTGTCGAAACGCGGCCTTTCGACCGCCGATCTCATCAGGGACCTAGAGATATAAACAGCCGATATCATAACCGCGCGCAAGATGGGGTCCACCGAAACAGTACTAATTGCATTTGCTGGTACTGTCATTCCCTTCCATTGTTTACTTTCGTCGAGCAGCATTTTGATGCCGCCTTCACAAACCCCGCGTTCCTGCATGTACGCGCTATCTCGAGATTGGCCACCGCGCACATCAGTGCTCTAGTGCCACTGCTAACTGGCCCAAGTGCACCTCACCCATCTTCCCTCCGCCCTCTGTCAACGAGTGCATGCAGCCTTGGTGCCACTGCACGACAAATGAGCATGCTACTTTTGCCCCTATGTGCCCCTACTATAAATAGACGAACAAGGAGTGTGCCAAGAACGCCTACCAACAGCGTGTCAACCTTCGCCAGGCCACTCAGCCGGCTCCTCCGCAGCCCCTATAAACGATGGCTATCCTCGTCTTGAAGAGCGTGCGTTATATTCCCCTCCCGGTTCCTACGCAGCAGATAACACAGACACCTTCCCAGCTTCAACTCGGGTGCTCTCCATCTCGTCAATCTCCGACGTGTTCGATTCCCAAGCCTCGGTACGCTCTCGAATCGTCTCCAGAATCACTTGTTTCCCACTCGCCCCCTCCTCCGTCCTTTATTGAAGAACGCTTTCATACCCTCGAGCTCCGTGTGGCAAGTTTAGAAGTGGCCATTCGCCCCCTCAAACAAGATCTCAACAGCATCGATCGCCGAGTAGAAGCTCTTGAGGCTCGCATTGATCAGCTACTCACTACAATAGATTCCAAATCCCACCGGTTATCCTTGCTGCACCTTTCGTATTCATCGAGCCAATCTTCAACATCGTTCTTGTCTTCACCGCTAAAAATAGGCGGATGGCGGATCTTGGATAAGACCATCGGGGCAGGTGCAGTTTCCGAAGCGGTCGAAGCGTCCTTGGCTGCCATGCTTTCTGTGCCACTCTGTAGGGTGAGCTCGGTGAAGTGGTGTTCACTGCGCAAATCCAGGTTTTTGGCGGCGTAAAACGAGGAGCTGTGATAAGGGTGATCGAAAGCGCCTTCACCAAGGTGTTATGAGGTAGTTTAGCTTGAGATTGCAGAGAGCGGACAGGGAAGACAAGGCTTTCAAAAACAGGCGTTTCCGACAGGCACCAGCTACCACCGCTCGAACGTCGCCTTCTCCAAAACTCACGAGATTCTTCTTCCTCCCTTATGCGCATATCAGTGCATGCACCACCTAATGTAACCATATATATATATATATATATATATATATATATATATATATATATATATATATATATATATATATATATATATATATATATATATATATATATATATATATATATATATATATATATATATATATATATAGATAAAGAGAGAGAGAGAGATCGAAGTGGTATGCTTCATTTAAAGAAACATTTTATTGGACTCGACGTTTCGACCAGAAGCTGGCCTTCATCAGGAGTGCGAATGCAAGCGAGGGGGGTAGGTTGTTATACAGAGTGGAAACCGAAACAGGTGCCCTGAGCAGTGCAATGGCATTGTAGTGGTGGGTGGGGTAAAAGGCAGGTGCAGGCGGGGAGTGAAAG
This sequence comes from Amblyomma maculatum, assembly GCF_055883805.1. NCBI lineage: Eukaryota > Metazoa > Arthropoda > Arachnida > Ixodida > Ixodidae > Amblyomma > Amblyomma maculatum. The sequence continues at coordinate 88,097,405 of NC_139348.1, read as the reverse complement.
AAAGTGCAGGTGGGGAGAGCGAAAAAAAAGGGAAGAAAAAGAAAAAAAAAACGGCACATTGAAGGAAGCACAGTAATAGGTATGATCCCAGGCGACAAAAGCAGGAATTGTGTGACCTTCGTTGTGTGTATGGTGGGGGAGGCTGAAATTCCTTTGGGCCACTTGCAGTAAGCTTGACTTGGCCATTTTGGGTGTGTTTGAGGAAAGAATTTACGGGGTAACTGAACTTTGAAGTGGTGAAAGAGTACCAGGGCTCTCATTTACCCGCCTGGAGGGAATTAAATTTATATATAAAGTACGATTCTCGTTGTTTCCGTTCACGGTTGCTATGGAAGCCGCTCTGGAGCAGGAAAACTTTAAGTTTGTCGAATTCCTGACTTTTCTGCTGCAGGTGTTTGGACAGGGGAAGGTGGGGGAGAGATTTGGTGAGCGCGCGATGGTTGTTGAAACGAATTTGGAAGGGGTTCTCGGTCTGCCCTATGTATTGCATTTGACACTCGTCACACTCGAGCATATATACCACGTTCCTGGAGTCACAATTCAAATTTCCGCGGATGGAGTGTTTAAAATCAGAGTGTGTGCTATTTGCCGTGGTCGTTGTTTGCATGTGTTTGCAAACTTGACATCTATTCTATCCGCACGGCATACAACCCACAAGATCTGCTTTAACGATAGTAGAGTGTACTACATAATTTTGTAAATTTTTGGTCGTCTGTATGTAACCCGTGAAACCACAGAAAAAAGTATGGAGAGGCGATCACTTTGTTCGATGATGTTAAAGTGATTTTTTTAGTATTTTGTTGATGTTCGGAAGGTTGTTTGCGAAAGTTAAGATCAGATTTGAGCGGTGTTCATTTTGTGCTGCCGGCCGGCCTTCCCCAAATGTTTCATTAATCCGGCTTTTTGGATGGCATCATCAATAATAGTTGACGGATATTGCTGGTGTTTCAAAACCTCCCGCATTTGGTTAGAATTTTCCTCAAAATATTCAGAGCGTGAGCAGATTGGTATGAATCTTATTGCCTGAGAGTATGGAATTGATATTGTGCAGTGGCGCGGGTGTCAGCTTTTAAAATGAAGGTATTGTTGGCTGTCCGTGGGTTTTCTTTAGACATTGGTGATTAGTGCCCCGTATTCAAATTGAATTAATACGTCCAGGAAGTTAATTTGAGTGGAGGAGTAGGTATGTGTGAATGAGATGTTGGGATGTATGTTGTTAAATGAAGTAATGAACTGGATGAGTTCATGCTCGTTTTCTGTCATATGATAAATATATACATCTAGGAAGCGTTTATAAAAAGCAGTTTTTTTAGGGTACGAGCGTAGGAAGTCACATTCAATTTGATCCATGAATATGTTAGCATAGTTTGGCGCCATTTTAGTTCCCATGGCTGTACCACTGATTTGTAGGTAATACGAGTTGTTGAATCGGAAGGAACTGAGGTTTAGAACCAGATTAGAGAGTGACGCGATGGCGTTTGGGCTAGGGGAGTTTGGGGCTTTGTGTTTTTCATATGATGTGACCAGAGTTTGGATCCCGTCCTCGTGTGGAATGTTCGTGTAAAGGGACACCACGTCAAGGGTCACTAAAAGGGCACCTTTGGGGACAGTAAATTTAGATACCTCTTTCAGGAAGAGATTAGTGTCGCGTATGTAAGATGTATTTTTGGGAGGGATATGTTTGATGAGGGAATCGATGTAGTTAGATATTGGTTCTGTGAACGTGCCAATGCCGGATACGATTGATCGACCGGGTTGATTTTCTTTGTGCACTTTCGGGAGCATGTAGAAACGCCCTGGAGACGGATCTATTGCCTCTAGTGCCTTACTTACTCGCGGTAGTATTTCCCTTTTCTCGGTGAGCTGCTTTAGAGCTTGTGTTATAATATCCTGGTGTTTGGCAGTGGGATCTGATGGGAGTAATTCATAGAAATTTGATTTGTTGAGCTGGCGATATCCCTCATTAATGTAATCGTCTGTGTTTAAAATTACTATACCACCTCCTTTATCGGCAGGTTTGATGACGATTTCCGTTCGCGGTCTAAGTGATGTTAAGGCGTTACGTTCTTTTTTTGAAATGTTAGGGGGTCCGGGCCTGTAGGTCTCGAAAGCGCGAAGGATGTCCCGCTGTACAGCTTTTATGTACAAATCTAGATGTTTTTCCCGATCTAGGGGCCCACTGTTCCTGAGACCGGGGAAGTGAGGCAGAATTGGTGGTGGTGGTAGTGGTTGATTTATTATTTTCTTTTATAAATAATAAAAAAGAAGGCCGCGGCAACTGCTATCTTAAAAGCTGAAGCACTTGAGCTGCGGCCGGCGGGAAGGAAAAGGGGATAGGGAGAGGATAGCGAGAGGAAGTAGAGAGGGAGCGATAGGAAGAAAGGACAGGGGGAGCTTTGTACATAATTTACAAGGTACAGACGGTCAACGAGTTCGCATCGATCGCGCGCAAGTGTCCGAGCACTGTCCACAAATGCCTGCGCGCGAGCGGCCACTGAAATTGTTTACAAAATATATACGTATATAAATATATATAATACCATTAATGTATATACATAGTCGCGCGCACGTAGCGTCCTGTCGCAGACAGATCGCGCGCGCGACACAATGCACCAGCTGCCGGGATGGGGCGCCCGGCAGCATATGTCCAAGGTAGCACACACGGAGCGTTCAGGTCACGCACGCACTACCTGGCGAAGAGTTCAAGCCCGCCCGATCGATGAACGCACAGAGGCTCACCATTGCCCTGTCACGGGTGCACGCACTGCCTCGCGGCCGTAGGAGCGCCTCGAGGCTGTCCGGGATGATTCCGAGCGCCCTATAAGCCGCGAGCATCTCGCGACGTGGCTCTGCGGATGCAGTACAGCGAAGCAGCATGTGCTCCAGTGTCTCCGCTGCATCGCAGTCACCACACACGTCGCTCGACGAAAGTCCGTGGCGCACCCGTCTTACCCCGGGCCACACGCAGCCGACGCGCACTCGGATGAGCATTGCACGCTGTAGGCGCGACAATGAACCCGCGCCGACAGCAGGGATGCGCTCTCCTCGCGCGATGCGTGGGTCCGGGTGTTGCTGACGGAGGTGGTCATAGACTACCGCTCGCACGTCCTCCAAAGCGAGAAGTTCCTCGCTGAGAGGGAGTTGATGTGCGGCGGTGGCGAGTTCATCGGCTTGCTCATTGCCGTGTATGCCGCAGTGGACGGGCACCCACTGCGCGCGAATGCTGCACTTTCGCTCTGCGAGGTGCTCGAGGCGCTCGCGTCGCGCACAGCAGCGGTGTGCCACGGCCGGGAGTCTGGAGGCGGGTGAGTGCGGCGCGGGAGTCACACAGCAGTGCACACCTGGGTGGTGGCGGAGCAATGGTGAGCAATAGGTCCAGGTCCAGCCGACGGCCCAGTAGTTCCGCCGTGGTCGAAGAGCTCAGGTGTGTCACTTTTTGCTGGCGGTGCAACTGCAGGGCGGGGATGGTGGCCGCTGCGGCGAGCGAGCAGCTTTTTCTCGCCACGGAGCCGTCAGGGAAAACAAGCAGGTGGTCGCTTAGTTGCTCGTGTATGACGGCTCTGGCTAGCTGTTGCACCGCACAGAGTGGTGTGCTGCGTTTTCCCGCGATGCCGACGATCTCGCGCTGTACCTCCGTCGTGAGGGGCCAGGGGGAGCAGAGGCCGTAGGGGGGCGTGGCACGCGTCAGCTGGTCATACTTCTGCAGCGCCGCGCCCATTCTAGAGCGTGGGAAATTCCTAAGGCGCTGCAGGAGTTCGCCGCCGTCTGGTGCGCGGTGAAGGCGGTCGATGTGGTGCAGCGCTCGCTGTGTGGCTTGTAGCTGCAGTGGCCACGCGCCTGCCTCGGCGAGTGTACTTCGCATTGAGAGTTACCCGGCAGGCCAAGGCAGGTTCGCAGCGCTTTGCGATGCTGCACCTCCAGTAACCTCCACGATGGTTTGCGCACCGTCACGAGTGGCAGTGCGTAGAGAATCGCCCCCACGGCTGCTGCGGTGTAGAGGCGCAGCGCAGCCTTCTGGGAAATCCCCTGGCCCCGGGCGGTGAGCTTGTGCACGGTGACGGTGGTCCTCTTCATCTTCTGGCATGCCCTGGTCGCCGCGGGGCGGAAGGAAAGGCGCTGGTCGATATCTAGGCCCAGGTACCGCACGGAGCTTTTCCACGGCAGCGACATCCCAGCCAACGTTAGCGGTGAAAGGCGGGCGCCCCTGCGAACGCCGCAGGCCATGGCCGCGGACTTGCCCGGGCAGAGCGCCAGACCGAGATCCCGCAACCGGGCGTCTATCGCACAAAGGGCCCCCTGGAGGCACTCTCTCATGCGGGAAGCCTCGCCCGGCGGCCCCAGGCACCACAGTGCGAGGTCGTCCGCGTACATGGAGATGTACGCACGGGGCCGGTTGACTGCGGGCAGACAGCCCGGCACCGCCGACATCGCCACATTGAATAGAAACGGCGACAAAACCGATCCTTGCGGAACGCCTAGATCCACCGGACGGGGTCGCGAAAGAGCCCCTCCTACACGCACGCGAATAGTGCGCGCGTTGAGGAAGCCCTGCACATAGCGGAACAAGCGCCCGTTCACGCCTGCCTCTTCAAACCTCGCGAGGATCACCGCACGGCGGACGTTGTCAAACGCACTCGACACGTCGAGCAGCAACAGCAGTGCGACCTGCCGCGCCGTTACGGCATGCTCGAGCGCAGAGACCACGTCTGCGATTGAGTCCTCCGTGTAGCGCATCCTCCGAAAGCCTGTCTGACGCTCATCGAACAAGTCCGCCTCAGCGGCCCGCGCGTGTAACCGCTGCAGCGCCATATGCTCCATCACCTTACAGGCCGCCGACGTCAGCGCCACAGGGCGATATCCGCTGAGCTCCGTGGGTGAGCGACCTGGCTTCGATAGCGGGCAGACGCCCGCTGTGCGCCACTCCTCCGGTAGCTCCCCGCGTTCCCACACCAGGTTCAGTTGCCGCAGAAGGTCTTGACATTGCTCCGCGTCCAGGTTGCGCAGCATCTGGTAGGTCACCCCGTCGGGCCCGGGCGCTGAGCGGCGGGTGCAGTGGCGCAGGGCGTCATTCAATTCCATCGCTGTGAAGAGCGCGTTGCACGGGCCGTCTTCCGGGGCGGAGGAAAGGATCGCGGCATCGGGACTCGGGCTCGGTGTAGTCGCTGCGATAGCAGCGGTGATCGCGGGGTGTTGCGGCGCAAACCGGCCAGCGAACCGATCATCTAGTTGTTGGGTTGTTTGGCCGCTTGAGATGGCGAGAGCGGCGAGGGGCTGGGGGTTCGCCGGAGGTGTAGGGATGCGCCGCAGGGTGGCGAAGAGCGGCCCGGAGCTGAGATCTTTCTCCATCGTATTGCACAGAGAAGCCCACTGTCGGCGGTAGAGCTTGTTAGCGCGCCGCCTTGCTGCCGCGTCCAGCCGATTGTAGACCGTCCAGTCTTCCAGTCTGTTCGTCCGTAGCGTCCTGCGTTCTGCCATGTCTTTCTTGTCACGCAGATCGAGCAGCTTCTTGTCGGGTGTTGGCTGACCAGCTCGCACTTCTGCGTGACGCGTGGCTGCGAGAGCGCTCCGGACGAGACTGGTGAAGAAATCGGCACCGGATGCAGCAGCGGCGTCTACCTCGCGGCGAAAGCGGCCCCAATCTTCTATTGAGTAGGTACGCATGGGGCGCGCTTCTTTAGCAGCGGGCTCTATGGTGATGGAGAAGTGGTCCGAGCCCCAGAGAGATGGTGCACGGTGCCAGGTCGCCTCGATGCCGCTGGACGCGAACGCTATGTCGATGCAGGAGCCGGGCGAACCGCGTCGTCGGAAGGTGGGCTGGCCAGTGTTGAGGGCGGCGAGTCCCAGCTGTGTTGCCGTGTTGTGCAAGTCGTCACCGCGCCGATCATTGCGCGCACTTCCCCACGCACAATGATGAGCATTGAAGTCCCCAACGATTAGTTGCCGTAGGGCACAACACGATGATACTGCACGGAAACACAACACGTTCCAGGCCACAGCTGGGCGCACATAAACAATTGCCACTGAAGTGTCAACACCTCCGACGCGCACTGTCACTGCCACGCTCTCCTGGGCGTTGCTCGTCGCCGCCGCCGTGTCGACGAGAGCATGCTGAACGTCGCGCCGCACATAAATATAGGCACGACATTTCCCAGGTCGGTGGTTCGGGTCGCCGCAGGGGATTGCCGTACATGACACCTCCTCACAATTTGTTGGTGAATGGTAGCCAACGTATCCGGGCAGCCGCATTTGGGGCTCCCCTTCCCAGAGGCGGACGTACGTCTCCTGTAGCGCGATTACCTCTGGTTGCTCTGATGTTATGCGCGAACTGAGCTCGGGATATCGCGCCGCGAGGGAACGCACGTTCCACTGCAGGACTGAGGGAATGCGAGTGGCTGCCCGGCGACTAGCCATGATGTTGACTGTTTAGTGTAGGAGGGCCTGTCACTTCCTCGCAGATGCGGTGACCCTCAGAGCCCTCCGGTAGCAGCACGCTGATTTGCGCAGCGCGGGCTGTCGGCGCGCAATTAGGGCATCACGCGCATCCGGAGGGCCGCCAACGGAGGTGGTGGAAGCGGGCCTTGCGTGGGTAAGGGGTTGTTGCTGCTGCTGCGGCTGCCGGGACTGTCGCCTCTGGGACTGCTGCTGCTGGGGCCGCCGTCGCTGCTGCTGCTGCTGGAGCTGCCGCGGCTGCGGCTGTTTGCTGAGGCTCGCAACATGCGCGTAGCTGCGCTTGCGTCCTTGTTGTTGGAGGGCTGGCGAGACCGTTTCTTCCAGAACAACATCGCGCACGGCCCGCCGTGAGAGAGGCACTTCTGACGTAGCCAATATAGCAGCGACATGCCTCTCTCGCTGCCAGTGAGGACATGCCGGGTCTGTGGCCGCATGCCGGTCGCCGCAGTTTGAACAGCGTGGTTTCCCACTAGTGCATGCGCCGATGTCGTGTGGTCCACCGCAGCGGGTACAGCGCGAGGCAGCTCTGCAGGCCTCGGTGGCATGTTCCAACACCCAACGTCCACCGCTACCACGTTCCGGCGTGGGGTAACGCGAACCGCCAGCACACCCGGGCGTGGCTATGCTCTTATGTGGCACTGTGTTCACTTGCCTGAGCAATACATGAATACGTTGAGCAGGTCTGAGTCACTCCCGCCTGACGGATTTGCCTTATTGCGGCAGTCATACCGACATCACGCACGTTTCTTCACCAAGCCTTGAGCCCAAGAGATCGACAAAGGCTCTTAATGGGCATGCCCTTTACAGCGCATCTGCTGTCTTCCTCTTTCTTATGCAGCACTGGACTACTTCCTGATATCAGCTGTATTGCATACCATTTTTCTTCTGTCTTTTTCTTTTCTGTTTTTTTTTCCTTTTAAATCTGTCATTTGGTATTTACTAATGTAATTACTATTACTTTTCTTTTCTCTGTTCACCTCTTTGTGGCCAATTTTTATGTATACATTTATCCGCATTTTCCATTTTCATGTTACCTTAATTATTTTCCATAGACCGGTATATTATATTTTCAGATTTCAGAATTCAGTTTTTTTCTTTTTGTGTGTACGTAATGTACAGTTTTCTCCCAACCGATACGGAAAGAATTTTATTCTATAATTTCATAGTAATGGACGTCTTCTCAAGCTGTCAAGCATTTTATGCGTGATGTTTTGTGTTTCTTTGTGCCTCCATTAGTTTCGTATTCGCGACGTTTTTCAGTACTATTTTTTCTCATTTCATTGCAGACTTTGGTAACCGCTTTATATACATATACTTATTTTTTCTAGACTGAAGTGTGTTTCGAATATTCACTTTAAAGTTATATTTTTTTCGAATTGGCTAATCCTTAATGCACAATTTTTATATTTCTGTTCTCTCTTCTTTTGCAGTTTCTGGCTACCCACGGACATTTTCTTCTCTGCTTCCTTCTTTCCTGGGCTTCTTTATTTTTTTGTGCTTTTCTTTCGCTTTTTCTTTCTTTCTTTATCCTTTTCAATTTCATATGTCTATCTATTGTAACTAGGCAGTTGTGATCTTTGTTTCCTTTTGTATCTTTAATGTACATTTTTTTACATTTTTATGTTCATGTTTTTTTTTCATCTAAATTATTTTTTTTTGGGGGGGGGGGGCGTTTAGCTCCTTTTCTTTTATCTTAAATTGGATTAAGCCTGCCAAAGCTTTGCTGATCCGGGCTCCCTCTCTCTTTCTTTTACATTTTTTTCGTCATATTCTGAGAGGAATAATAAAAAAAGGGCGTGGGCTCAGCTCCACAGCAATCTCCCATCCCTGTTCCTTTGTGATGGCAGCGCCGCGGTCCTCCAGCCGGAACATCACTGTCCAGTGAAGCCCCTCGTGAGATGGCGCAGCAGCAGCAGCTTTGTGGAGGGCAGCCTTGCATCTCCGTTGGGCTCGGGTTGAGACCTGGCGCCAGGGAATCAGGCCAGTGGCCTCCTGTGAGCACGCGGATGCCATGGGGGGTGGCTCTCTTCACTGTCAAGCGGGCGTACGAACGGACGGCCGTTTGTCTGGTCCTGCGTCGGGCTCAGGCTGGCTGCAGCACGCTCACGGGCGATGTCCGTTGGCGCCTGCTGCTCCTCCTCAGCCTGCGTCCTCGCCATCAGCTGATCATCCGTAGTTCTGGTTCCCCTTCCTTCGAGAGCGGAGGGAAGACGGCCGGCAGGTGTGCGAGGGGAGGCAGAAGGGGTGACGCATAGCGCTTCGCGCTTAGCAGCAGATTCCTCCCCACTGCTGCCATTGTCCTCCTCTATCTCCCCTGAGTTGGTGGAACGACGCCTCTTGCGATGGGTCGTCTCATCCATGGCATTGCCCGCATTGTTGAGGTCCTCCTGAACAATAGCTGCCCCTGCTGCAGGAATGTGGTCCCCACTGGCTGGTGGCTGCAGGTGCTGCGCCGAGTTGGCAATGGCGGCTTCCTTGCGCTCACCCGCTTGCGCCGCCATCTCTGCAACACGTGGTGGAAGGGCCATGGTTCGCAGCGTCTCATTCGCCGTCTCCGGAGTTAGGGCAGCGCACAGAGCTGCACGCTGCACGCACTCCATCCATCTCCCCAAAAGCGGGGACGCATCGAAAGACCCGACGCGGCGGGCGCTATGCGAGCGAAATCCACCTTGGTGTATTTTCGCCTGCTTTCGCAGCCCGCGGCGGCGGGCTTCTTGGGAGGGCTCCATGGCCGGGGCCCCCGGGAGGTGATTATCCCAGGTCCAGGCCAAGGGCGTGCCAGACGATCGGGCGCGAGGTGGGGGCCCAACGCGAGGTGCCGGAGCGCGCGGCCAGTCCAGTCCGAAGTCGAGGAAGCATGAAAAACACGTCCTGCTCCGTCGGAGGTCGGCGAGAGTCTCCTGAGGCAGAATTACTGCTAGATTTTTCGAAAAAATATTCCTGTAGTCTTAGGGTTCGTGAAAAATTGTCTAGACCCTTAGTAATTTGTATTCGTCATATCGTCCTATATTTGGGCAGAATTTCAGTCCACGGGATAGGAGTGCTGTTTCTTCCGGGGTAAGTGTTGCGTTTGAGATGTTAAGACTGTTCTGCTGAAAGTGTGGTCTGTCCGGTGTTTGCTTAGAAGCGTTTAGGTGGGTTCTTGAAACGTTTGCTTTATGATTAGACTGATTTAAAAAATTACTCGGTTGTGGTGTCGCGCCATGCTGAAGGTTTATATAAGAAGGGACGTTATCTCTTTGAAATTTTTTACACTTCTTAGTCCAAATTTCTGTAGCTCTCCTGCACTGGAAGACCTCAAGCTGGTTGCGCTCAGTTGTGTATAGTGTAATGTTGTGACGAACCCGCTCCTCCTCCCGACTCAGCGATGCCAAAGTCTCCTCGCAGTGATTTATGGTTATTTTGAGAAGGTTAAAAGATGCATTGTGGAGCTCTTGGCTCAGAGCCAATTTATCGGCATTCGAAAGGTTGTTCATTGACGGAATTAAATATACAGAAAGGCCCTTCGGTACCATATTCGACTGGAGATAATTTTTAAGGGCTTTTACGGGGAGCTGGTGCCTGATTCGTTTGACTAAAATTTTTCTTGCTTTTAAGAAATGCTTGGAGTGCTTGCTATCATCTGAGGAGGGAGCAGTGGGCGGGCGAGCTCGGTCAGTCCGCCAGTCCCGCTTAATCCGCTGGGCTGTGTAACTGCGTCTCCTGAGGTCATACCTTTGTTTCGGTGTAGCGGCGCTCTCTGGACGGTCGTTTTCATTGGAAGGTGGCTGTTGGTGTCCTGTTGTGTCTCTTGGAGTGGGTTTGCTGACGTCATTTCCAATGCCCTGCATGGTGGATGAAGCTTGTTGGGATCCAAGTGTTGCGGCTGAGACTGGACCCATCCATGATCAAGGCCTCGTGGAAGTGGAGACCGGGGATGTACCGCCTTGCCCAGCAGGCGTCGGTAGTAGGGACGGGCGGTTTGATGATGGGCAGGTGTGGTTATCCGGTGTGGGATTTCCTGTTGTTCTGGATGGTTTGGCGGCGGCTGGAGGCGCACTGAAATGTGGATATCTTGGAGTTGGCAGCACAGCTTGGTGAGGGGGTGTAGTTGTCTTCGTGAGTGTGGTGTAGCCTGAACCACTTGGTGGTAGGTTCTGCGTGGCACGGCGGCATTTCAACGCAGATGTCCGTCCTTGGTTGATCAGATGCTCGGCTTCCTCAATGGTTAGGAAATCTGGTATTGCGGGTGGACTAGCATCTTCAGTGTGTGGGGATGGGACCTCAAAACAGCTGGCAGCTATTCGGGTGCTGTGCGCCATGGTGGGTTGGTGGGTCTTATCTGAGGTTGGCAGATGGTCTTTCCATGGGGCCATGCGGTGCCGTTGAGCACTGAGGAGGAGGTTGAAGATATTCCAGGCGAGCACCGAAACACCTCCAAAACTTGGGTGCACTCAATCAGCAGCCAGAACTTTGGTAGCGGGGAAGGCCTGCAAGGAATGATGGAGGTAGAACACGTTTTCGCTTTGAGAACACAATTCAATGAGTCCGTTGTTGAACTGCATGGCGCGTTGATTAAATTGATTCACCATCCGCCAATTCCCTGAACATCGTCGGCGGTTAGGAGCCCATGGTAGTACCAAAGTGGCATATACTGCCTCGATTTCAGGCCGTTTGGCGCGGATGAGTTTCAGTGCACCCACGTAGCGGTTGAGGGCATCATCGATACTTGTACGGGAGAGGTCGTTGGTGCCCAAATGAAGAATGAGTCCACTTACACTTGGAGGCACGAAGTCCAGGAGGCTTGTTATGTCGTTGATTTCAGCACCGGGTTGTGAAATGAAGGCTGGAGAGTATCGGCTTGATTCATCGAAGTGGTTGTAGAGATGTTTCGTTTGGGAGTCACCAATCAGAGCCCATGTTGGCGCGTGGAGTGGAAATTTCCAGAGGATGTTTCTTGAAGCGTTAGTGGCGGCCATTGAAGAAGGTAGGATGCGAGAACATTTAACGTACTTGGCCGCTTAAAATATTATAGAGCGAAGTATACGCTTCATTTAAAGAAACGTTTTTTTGGACTCGACGTTTCGACCAGAAGCCGGCCTTCATCAGGAGTGCGAATGAAAGCGATGGGGGTAGGTTCTTATACAGAGTGGAAAAAGAAACAGGTGCGCTGAGCAGTACAATGGCATTGTAGTGGTGGGTGGGGTAAAGGCAGGTGCAGGCGGGAAGTAAAAGAAAGTGCAGGTGGGGAGAGCGAAAAAAAAGGAAAAAAAAGGCACATGGAAGGAAGCACAGTAATAGGTATGACCCCAGGCGACAAAAGCAGGAATTGTGTGACCTTCATTGTGTGTATGGTGTGCCACCTAGAGTAAGCTTGACTTGGTCGTTTTGGGTGTGTTTGAGGAAGGAATTTACGGGGTAACTGAACTTTGAAGTGGTGAAAGAATACCAGGGCTCTCATTTATACCGGCCTGCAGGAAATTAAATTTATATGTAAAGCACGATTCTCATTGTTCGCGGTTGCTATGGAAGTTTGTCGAATTCGTGACATTTCTGTTGCAGGTGTTTGGACAGGGGAAGGTGGGGGAGTGATTTGGTGTGCGCGCGATGGTTGTTGAAACGAATCTGGAAGGGGTTCTCGGTCTGCCCTATGTATTGCATTTGACACTCGCCGCACTCGAGCATATATACCACGTTTCTGGAGTCACAATTCAAATTTCCGCGGATGGAGTTTTTAAAATCAGAGTGTGTACTCTTCGCCGTGGTCGTTGTTTGCATGTGTTTGCAAACTTGACATCTATTCTTTCCGCACGGCATACAACCCACAAGATCTGCTTTATCGATAGTAGAGTGTACTACATAATTTTGTAAATTTTTTGGCCGTCTGTATGTAACCCGCGGAACCACAGAAAACATTTGGAGAGGCGATCACTTTGTTCGATGATGTTAAAGTGTTTTTTTAGTTTTTTGTTGATGTTGTGAAAACAATCTACTCTAATCAACTCCAGTACTGAAGGTAAGTCTTGACACATAAGAGTGAGCATTTCTCGGCCATGTAGCCAAGGCCATAAAAACACGCCAGGGCAAAGTACTTTAAAGCAGATCCATCACTGAAAGCTACTGTGAATATTTTAGCAGTTTATATCAAAAATAAACCGGCCACTGCAGTGTGCACTGACGTTCACCAATCATACTTTACCAGGACATTCTAATCGATTAATCTTGCGTTTGCACTACAAGCGCCATTCCATGTTTTTTCCTGACACTAAGCGCACAACGGCTCTGGGTTCTTCGTTTTGATGAAATACGGTGGGAATTGCGCCCTTGACTAGGTGAGGCCCGTTTTTCTTCAAGAAGTATTTTTCCTTTATAGCTGCTGTAGTAGTTTAGGGAAACAAATTCATCCTTGAAATGCCCACCCAGTGGTTTTCAGTTCATTTTCGGCCCATCTGAAGAATATTCCGCTTCCACAGCTCGAAAAGCTTGAAATCAGATAGCGCCAAAACTTAAGGACTTTTACGTTTCCTTCGCTGTACCCTGCATTGCAGCCAAAGACAAAGCACTTCATCGCCAACTTTACCATCCGCATCTAAAAAAATTCAGTACATCGTATGCGCTCCTCCCACTTCTGCAATGCTGCGTGCTGTACCGTCCGCGTACCTGTTATCTCGCTGCGTGGTTTGTCATCTGAATGCCCCTGTCGACTTATTCTACGAGGGAATATGCAGACCAGAAAATAAAAATGACACTGGCGGAGCTTTATCTTAAAGTTTTATCTTAAGAAAGATGCATGTTGGTGTACGCGCAATGATTCCATTTCGGCTTTTTCTGCTAGCAGACGACGTGCAAAACTACCACTTCGTTTCCTCTGTGACCGTTGTGCGCGACACGATGGTCACGCGTTCGCCTGGATCGAACCCGGAGGAGTTTTGTTTCTCTTCACTGTCGAGAGGCTGCGCAATAATTACTATCTTTCTGCAAGGACGATATAGAGAGGAGAAAAGCGTGACCGCGTCGGCGAGGAAAGGGGAGCGGAGGAAGAGAGTACAGTCGAGGCTTAGCGCCGGATGCGGGCTCGGCATTCGTGTAGCGAAATCGGCCTACGCCGAACGCATTGCAGCGCACCTGAATCGGCGCTCCTGTCTTATCTTACTCCGTGACTGTGAGCTTCAGAGCTTGTAACTGGTCATACGCAGTTTAAGATGAAATCTGAAGTCTACTTTGGCGGTTTTCGCAACGTTGGCACATTTGCATTGCGACTTGTCTCAGTGTCGCCCCACCATAGGTCGGCGGACTCACTCATGAGTCAACTCACTCGGGCTCACTCAGGCTCACACTCAGATCATTCCCTGAGTCGTGAGCGAGTCCGGACCCACATTCAGATCATGACCTGAGTCTTTAGTGATTCCGGACTCACACTCAGATCACGGTCTCTAGAGTGAGTCCGGACTAAGACCCAGATCATGATCTAAGTCATAAGTGAGCCCGGACTCACACTCAGATCATGATCTCAGTCGTGAGTGAATCCGGACTCACACTCAGATCATGATCTGTCATGATCTTAGTCTTGGGTGAGTCTGGACTAACACTGAGACCTTGAGCTGAGTTGTGAGTCCAGACTCACATTTAGATCATGATCTGTGTCGTGAGTGAGTCCGGATTCGCATTCAAATTATGATCTGAGTGATGTAGAGTTCGACCTAGAAAGTTTCCAAGGCCCGTATTCTAAAACACTCCTTACCTTACTAAGGGCGCCTCACACAGTCTAAGGCGACCTGACGTCAATTCTGAAACGAACCTTACTAAGGGGCCCTAAGTTAGGGCCTCCTTGGTGCTTCCCCGAGCTTAGGCTGTCAGGACGTTACCTTCGTGCATCCTAACGTCGCTCCTGTACCTGAAAGCATGCTTCTCCGCACGGTAGTGCACGCGGTACGCTTCTTTGCGCACGGCGCGGATCGTATGTGCCGTGCGCAGCGGTGAGGTATTTCTTTTTCTTTAGCGGTCTTGCTTTCCTGCACATCGCGACTTCTGACTTGTTATGTCTTGGACACGGTGTTCCCGATTCCATCCAACTGCATCCTTATCCCTAAAGGAACTGGGAATAATGCCTCCGATGCCGTTCGTGTCACAGGATGGTAGCTTCGAAAGCTACAGAAGTTTTTTGCTCCGCGCGAGAGAACTTTTGCACGGCCGGGTGTACGCGCTTCCGCGGCCGCCAATACCGCGGCGTCTCGCCGATAGGCTGAATCCGCTGGAGCACTACAACGACCATGAATTCCTGATGCGGTATCGTTTTTCTAAGGAAGCAGTGCTGACTATTCTGGAAGAACTGCAGTTACGTGTGAGTGCGGACAACAGAGGGTCTCCACTACCGCCCGCGCTGAAGCTTCTGATTACGCTACGGTTTTATGGAACTGGCGCAATGCAGATTGTGGTGGGGGATCTCGTGAACGTGTCCCAGCCCGCCGTGTGCAGATGTATTTGGGAAGTGACGCAGGCGATCTGTCTGCGTCTCTTTCCGAAGTACGTCCGGCTGCCGAATGCCACTGCAGCGGAGTCGAAGTCTACAATGACAAGGTTTTATGCCATTGGAGGGTTTCCCGGCGTTACTGGGTGTATCGACTGCACACATGTGCCCATAAAGAGTCCCGGCGGTGAAAACGCTGAAGTGTACAGAAACAGGAAGGGATACTTCTCCATCAATGTGCAGGTAAGTAACACTATATATATATATATATATATATATATATATATATATATATATATATATCGTTCTTTGAAAGAAATAAGGTTAGCCGTTCTAGTAAAGTCCAAGAGGGAACGATGATGAGGCCCCTGCGCCCAAGCAATGTAAGATGACGGGTTATTTGGCAAAAGACCCTCTGCTGTGAAGGATTCTCTTCGGATTCAGAGCCGGGGAAACCCACAAGTGGTGAATATCTGCCTCACTATTTACAGACAGGACATTTCTTCACCTACCGTAGTTTTACGTACAGTGTAATTCCTGTCGGCAGAAATGCGGATGCGTATCTGTTATTGTGCGCTAGATTGTAACATTGTGTATTTGTAGCTTGTCCTGCTAATTTACAGCAGACAGAGGTGTGAAGTAGTATTCAATAAGGAAATCATGACAAGACAATGTATCTCTGCTTTTGATCGCCGCCCCTTACGTAAAAAATCAGAACTTGGCACACGTATGCATGCAGAGAACACCGCGCAGTTATGTTGGGAGCATGATGCAGGTGTAGCTACCTAGGGTAAAGAAGGCTACGCTGGCGTTGGATAGTATTATGCTCACACAGGCCCTACAAATCACTCTACTTCCCATGTTAGCCTGGCATGCTTGACAAGGGTCAGCGTGCTGGCTGCCTAGCTGCCTGATACGGCTGGCCGAGAAGCTGCTGAGTTGAGCACTGTCCGTCGCTAAATAAAGTGCAGTCTCTTGATCTCTTTCTCTCTTAAGCACCACAGTGATGTGAACTTCTCTTTCTTGTTTTGTTTACAGGCTGTCACAGGACCAGAGCTTCAGTTTTTTAATGTTGTCTCGAGTTGGCCTGGGTCAGTCCATGACAACAGGATCTTCAGCAACAGCCGATTGATGGTGGCGTATGAACAAAAGGAAATGCCAGGCATGCTCCTAGGTGACCAGGGCTATGCATGTATGCCTTTCTTGTTGACGCCACTAAGGAACCCTCAGACTTGTGCACAAAAGGGGTAAGGAAAACAATTTTGCAGCACTGAGGTGAAGTAAGCATGCAATAGTTATTTTGGCTTACTCTTGGCGGGAACAGCAGGGGACATTATTAAAATGCACAGTTCTGTGGAGCGAGCTTGTGGTGCATGGAAGAGAAGATTGGCATGCCCGAGAAGGATTGTGAAGCAAAAAGCGATCAGTTTTTATTACTGTGTGCGCAGCACAGCGCAAAATTGTTGGTTCCAACATTGCACAGCAGATATTTCAATCCGTAATGTGCTGCTGTAACCCCACGTACGTGCTCAGAGAGCATGTCGGGCATGAGCAATGTTACATCCATTCTTTCAAACGAGTTTCTTTGGCTGTGTTATCATGGGACCTCTATTCAAAAACGTGCCATATATATTTTTTTTAATCAGCTTCTGCAGCTGTGTTGTCATGGAAGCTTCAGTCGAAAATGTGCAGATGAGTTTGTCCAGCCTCACAGATGCAATGCCTGCATGCGAAAAGGAAGACACTGCTTGCATTTCTCTGTAGCAGAGGAACAAGGCATTTAAGTATGCACATGTTCTGTCATGTGACGAAAGGCTTTTGATTTTGTGTAAATGTCTTGCACAGGAGTAACCTGCTCAGTCGCACCAGCCTTTGCATTGATTACACACATTCTATTCCTAAGAAGCCAGATGATATGGCAATAGCACCACTTCAAAGCTGCACCTACGGAGAAACAGAAGTGCCAGACACTGCTCTGTGGTCAGGACTATGCATGTTTGCAACTTCTATTGATGCCAAGGCAAGGAAAATGGTTGTGCACGCATTTTTTTTTGCCTTTCTGCTTGCAGGTACAACAAGAGCCACATCAGGACAAGAAACTCTGTTGAGTGGGCGTTTGGCGTTTTGAAGAGGCGGTTTGCTTGCCTGAGCAAAAAGCTTGAGTCTAAACTTGAGCGATCAGTTGCGATCATAACTGCATGTACAGCACTTCATAATATTGCGTGCACTCTAAAAGACCCACTTCCAAACGGGGATGAGCCTGAACCTGGACAGGCAGATGCTGATGGAGCATGCGTCACTGACAGCCTTCTAGGCATGCAAGTTCGAACAAGGCTGATTCAGCGTTGCTTTGCCAGCAATCGAACTGCAGACGACAGAACTAACTAAAAAACTGAAAGCATGAAACAACACAGTGGAATCTAGCACAATATGCCCCTTTATTCAATGTTATATACATAGAAGCATTTGTCGGTTATCTGCACGAGACTTATGCTGCTCCGATCACTGCTCCAGATTCAGAGCAGCCAGCTGCTTTGTCAAAATAGTTATCTTAAGTTTCTGGGCTTCTTCTTTTGCCCTCAAGACGCGCATTTTCATCTTATGAATTGCATTCCGCTTGCTTCTCTCATCTACATGCTGCTCGCGTTTGAATGCATGTTCATCTTCTATCATCTTCATTCTTGACAAGTGTTCTTGGTGCCTCTGTGCCTTTTCATTCTCTGCAGCCTGAAGACGGGCCTCTAGCTCACTGGATATTGCCTCCTCCACAGCAGTGGCTCGACCACCTTGTCGACGATGCACCGGTCGTTCAGCTGCCGATTCCTGGCTGCATGAAGTTGCCAGTCTATCTTCGGCTGCCAACCCAGCAGTGTCCACGGCAGCTGCTGGCTCGCTGTGTACTGTGGCGTCAGACAGCATCTCATCTGCCTGACTGTTCACTGGGAACTCTGCAAGAAGTTTGGATATATAAAGCATTGTAATAAGATCTTCAATAATGACAGCGTTTGGTCGAGTTGGTTTACCATGCTGATTGAAAGCACTTTACTTCCGTCTCAATAAGGAGAGTCATTGATCACTGTGCTGATAGCATTGTAAGCAGGCAACCTACAAGTGTGTGGAACTCAAGTTGTCACATGAAATAGAGACGGAATTAAGCGCTCATGTCAGACCGATGGTGCATCTTTGTCATACACTGCACTTTAACAATCAATACAAAATCTCTAACAGTTTCAAAACAAATACAAGAACTTTACTAGGTGTCCTAATCAAAAATATTGACGGCACATAACTGTTTAGCGCTAATATACAAACCAATGAAATAGTACTAGAGACAACATTCCAAGCATGGCAGCTTGATTGCCGTTACATTTGCTTATGCAGAAAATATAGTGGAA
Source organism: Amblyomma maculatum (assembly GCF_055883805.1). NCBI lineage: Eukaryota > Metazoa > Arthropoda > Arachnida > Ixodida > Ixodidae > Amblyomma > Amblyomma maculatum. The sequence goes on along the minus strand of NC_139348.1, from coordinate 88,079,114 downwards.
TGCTTTTCATTTTGCTTAAGTGCGATGCACAGAAGGAAGTTAAAAGACGCGCTCAATACACACATTCTTGGAAGCCACAAACGTGTACTGCAGCACTGCTGAAAAAAGACATTTGCCGCTTGCACACTAATGTGCACTGGCTTAATGGCTAATATGGGGAATGTTACAATATGCAGCCGACAGCTGCAGCGGTTCAAATAGTAATCTGAATTGGGTTGTACGGAATGTCCTGCTTACCTTCATCACTTGCATCGGACCGGCCGTCCCCTACCACCATTCTGTCTATGATGTTGGCAACGGCTTGGCTGGCTGACGGCTGCACGTCGCTGTCATAGGGGTTCGGAACCCGCACCGCTATATGCGGCACGATTGCCTCTATCTGGGCGAGCCTGTCGTCGAGAGGCTCCGGTGGTGGTCCACCACCTGTAATTAACGTCACAGTAAGAAATACAAAAAAAAACGGAATACAGCACATGACAGTTTATAAAATGCTGAAACTTACCTGTGGCCATCACCTCTCTCGCTTGTCTCGCCTTTTCTTTCTTGTATTTTTGCTTCAAGTTATCCCACAGCTTCTTAAGTTGCTTGACTTCCCGGGGACGCACGTTAGGCATGCTATTATATTCAAGGCACAAGCGCTCCCATGCCTTCGTTTTGGCGTGCAGGGACATCGCATCAGTCTTTTTGTTTTCAACAACGTTCTTGTATTTCCCTAGCAGCTCAGTTAGAAGATCCTTTTCTTCGTCAAGGAATGACATCTTTACCGGAATGTCGGCTGGCGGTATGGCGGCAAACACAGCACGTACAAGGATCGAAGAGACAAAACACGCGAACAGGAAGACTGGCAGAACAGGAAGAACAGGAAGACGGCGCGACTGGCGCGGCGCGACACCGAAATTAGTGTTGCCAGACTCTGTTTGCTTCTTTGCTGAATTCAGTCATTTCAAGAATTTTCAGCCAAAACGTGCATAATAAAATGCATGCCATGCCTAGATATATCAAATAAACTTTAAACTAACAACGCAGCTCCTTTATTTTGTTCATTATTAGCATATTATTCACATTTAATATACATAATCTCGTAACTAGGAGAGTCATATCCGCCAGTTAAACAGGTGAGGAGCTCCTTTCGCTAGGAAGGCTTCAGGAAGCTTTCAGAATTCGGTCAGGCCCTTCGGGCGCTCCTTGTGTTTAGGGAACATGGAGGGCTCCCTACGTAAGGTAGGGAAACAGTCTAAAGCAAGGAGTGTTTTAGAATACGGGGGTAAGAAATCAAATGAATTCTTGCTCAGAGGTTGAAGAATCATGATCTGAAGTGATAGAGTGAGTAATGGACAGAAGTCGCTAATTAGAACCTTGCGGATTCAAATTGCCTGTGTAATTCTAATAATGAATAAGCTTCTTGGTGAGCTGATGACGTAGAGTAATTTCGTTGTTTTTGTTACGCAGTTATTTTTACAATGGCGATAAATGCAGGGTAATTGAACATTTGTTCTCGTTTGCGTGTTGTATTGCGGTGGCTATATAGTTCTTTCTTTGCTGTTTATTTATTTTGGAATATCGCGCAAATGATTTCATGGATTAGTTGCTCATTGGTTCACAGCGATGCGAACTTGCCAGGCTTGCCTTGTATAGCTAATAATATCAGGCTAATGAAGTTCAAAGAGACCATTGTGTAACCACGTTTTTTAACGTTCTTTCTTATTGTAAAAGAAGCCAGGCTCACAACCACGGGCCAAGGATCTTGCCCGTCATTTTTTTGTGTGCCATTGCTCTAATTCTGTAGGCTGTTTGAGGAGGTCACAAATGCGTGGCTACTTACGTGGTTTATTAAACGCATTCCGGTATAGCTGAAATTTTGCTTCGGTCGATTTGGTCCAAAACCTGTCCAACATAAATCGCCTACGGCGACCACGATGATGCTCTCCAGGGGCGCCTTAAATTATGTCCACCCACCGCCGAAATTTGGCCTCGACTGATTTGGGCAAACATCTATCCACTTTAGTATTACTATGGTGAGCAAGATAGTGACCTTCAAATTTGCCCGGGCCCACCCTCAAATTTGGTCCACTTACCCCAATAGATTTACCTCGGCCGATTACGCATCAAAATGAACGTACGTACAGCATAATTCGATAATGGCGAACACGATGGTGACCTATAAATTTTGGTTTGGATCACACACGGTTTACCATCCCTCGAAATTTGATTTGGCCAATTTGCATCAAAAGCGATCGGTTCCTAATTGCATTGACCCTCCTCGACACTATGGTTACGGTCACCTATAAAGGTAGGCATGATGAGTTCCGGAATTCGGCCCAGGCCACCTTTGAGGTTGCGCCTTTACAATTGGTATCCAACCATTATTGACTGTGCCCGACAAGACGGCAATCACCCCATCGGTCATAGCCATTTACAAACTTTTGCCCCGTGCTATGCTAAAAAGATCGTGTTTTCGTACTAAAATCAGCGTAAAAGAGATAATCCCTACCATATTTGTTTTCTTTTTCTGCAACCTTTCAACTCGTTCATTACTGAAAAAAAACCGTATAATCATGTAATGTTACACATATACTTTTTTCTATTGATTTCCCGTGTTTTTCTCTGTACTGCCTTCCGCCTACCTATACAAACTTTAGGACCGTCACTCGTTGCTTGTCGAAAGTGTAAATGAGTGAGTCCATGATGAATGAGTCTCGATGTGTCGAAATGTTGGAGCTCAAATAGGTCGTGAGTTGAAATGAGTGAGTCCAGATGAGAGTGCGTTCAGATGAGTCGTATGAACGAAGATGAGTCGTGTGCACGCAGATGAGTCGTGAGTCAAAAATGAGTTAGTCGAGATGAGTGATTACAGATTAGTCGTGAGTTGAAATGAGTGAGTCCATGGTGAGTCTGAGTTCAGATGAGTCATGAGTCGAAGTGAGTGCGTGCAGATGTGTCGCAAGTCAAAAATGAGTGAGTTGAGATGATTGAGTTCAAATGAGTCGTAAGTTGAAATGAGTGAGTGAGCCCAGATTAGTTATGAGTCTGATGAGCCCGAGTGAGTCACCATAATGCGTGAGTTTGAGTTCATGCGTCTGAGGAAGCCCGAGTGAGTCGCCAGCTTTCGTGAGTTTGAGTTGATGAGTGGTGAGTGAGTCCGGGCCTTGCGAGCCTGAGTGAGAGTGAACCCGCAGATGAACCAAATTTTTCTGAGCGAGCCTAAGTGAGCACACGTCATTTTGCCGACATATGCGCCTCACGACGCCTTGACCATAGACTAACAATATATACTCTATGCCTTGACGGCAATCAGCGTGCCGCCCGATAGGTTCCGCTACCGATGCACGCACTTGCTGACCGACGGCGGTGGGATTACAAAGATGTTATGATCCCACCGAAAGTTGGAAGCCTCCGGTAGCGAAAAAATGCGGCTAGTATGCCATCAGGGTACGACGAATTCGCCAGCAAGCCTCCGTTCATCGGTGAGTTTGTCGACAATTGTCGCACAGCTGCTTCCCTTTCAGCCGGTTCCCGAGTTGTACAGCGTCGGACAGCTCGTCCGGAAAATTGAACGAGTCTCCGTGCGCCGTCCATCGCCGTAGGTAGTCGTACATCGCCGAAGCATATACTTTCTCGCAGTGCACACGGACAAACTGGCATCTAAACTGAGCGTTTCTAGGAAATGACAGGACACACAACGTAATGCCTAAAAAATCGGGACGCATATTCGTAAACATTAAGCTTCCCGTGCGGTTATTTTCTTCGATAATTATATAACGCAGGACGATATACTTCGTGTGAGGAAAGGCAAAATAGAGATGAACCTTGTTTCTGAGTTTCTGGCAAGCTCTTGCCGTAAACACGCTACCAATATTATAATTTTTATTTCATCCAGAAAGACGAATTGTATCTCGCCTAAGACAGTGGTTCTCTAGAAACTTCGATATATAATATATAATCAGGAGAGATAAACCTTTTAGAACTTTTAGAAATGATGGCGTCTGTTTAAATTGACACCGCTACGGAACTGACACAAAACTAAAGTTCTAACACGCTCAAATAATCACTAGTATATATTTAAATTTTATAGATTGCCCAAGTTTACAAATGCAGTATATTTATCTTTTGCATATATTTTTCACTTTAACAACCGAAATACGCACCTTTTATATATCGCGCACCTTTTCTGCTTTCAATTGAAAGGCTAAATTTACATTTTACAAAATGTAAGCATTTCGTTCAACGATACGCCGCTGCCGTAGACGCCGCTCTAAAAAAGGGGAGCGGCGTTTACATGGATCCGGCAGAAGGGGGTTAAGAATTAGATTACTCGTCAGGTTGAAAACTGGTTAACAAGTTCGTGTAAACGCTTTTGGGTCGAGTCGATTCCAGTCGAAACCGACGCAGGAGGTGAGTTGACTCGACTCAACCCCTCTTCATTAATGATATAAACGTGGTCGAGTGACTTGAGGCACATTTTAGAGGGGAACAGTATAAAAACCCTAGCGATTGCGGGAAAAGATCCGAAATCGGGTGCCGCCTGCTAGTTCTTCACGTCGATCATCGACCGTCGATGCGAGGCGCCGCCTTAATCGCTCCTCGTCGGGTCGGGTTCATGTAAACCAGGTCGGGTCGAGTCCACTCAACTTGACTCAACTCGAATCCCATGATCAGGTCTGTGCATAGGGCGAGGGTGGGAAATGAAAATATGGTCGACACTGAAGCTCCGCCTTTAAGTACATGGTTGAACAGCGCTAACAGCTCCCGCTTGGCGCCTTCCAATACGGATCCTCTGTTGCGTGCATACACTTTCCTTTAATATAGGTTCGACATTTAAGCTTGCATGCGGTCGCATCTACAAGGCGAAGCTTAAGCGCCCTTTTATGTTTTTGCAGAAACGTTATATGTTTACTCAATCAAGAAAATATAAGTGTACATTTTTCACTGGAATCAAACGTTTTAAATGGGGAATGCATTCATAAAACATGTCTGCATTTTAATAGAGGCTTTACAAAAGTTAGCGCCGTCTAGTGAAAGAAATAGAAACTGCGCCCGGCGGCCATGTTTTGTTCAGTCCACCCGCGCCTCTCATCGAGTACGCTATCAACGTGCGCCTTCGTAGAACCCGTGCACGCACCGAAAGGTGCATTGGAATGCTCACAAGCGATTGTTTCATTTTTTAACATCACAGCAGTCGCTGTTAGCTCCAGGCTCTATTCGGAATGATGCCTGCATGTTCTTGCGTGCCCTTCTGCAGCCAGCGCGCCGTCGTAGACGCGCACGGAATCAAGGTATACGCGTGTATGCGACCATTCGTTTGCAGTCCTAATCGGCTTTACAAGGGTCACTTGCATCATGTAAATCATTACTGCATGTCCCTCTGACTGGGAGCTAGTTCACAGCGCGTGCTATCACCTAAAACAGCAAGGTTGTTTAGCGTGCGATGGAGAACACGGGAGAAGGAGCAATGCATGTATAACGAAAGCTATTGTGCAAATACGTTCTTTGAAACATTTTGTACGTAGGTTGCATTTACCATTCTGCATTGGATTTAAGACGTGGGCATGATTACCGAAACTACTTTTCACAGTAGTACGAAATGGTAGTGCTTGGTGCAGAGAGCAATACGGTTGTCTAGTGCGCCCGAGGTACGTGTTTCACGCTGCAAAAGCAAGTGGCTGCCAATCCCGCGGTGTCTAGAAAAGCGGGAAAAGATGACATCCCACTAATGTGTTGTAACATGCTCACGTGCAGCCCGTTTCGACCGGTCCACGTCCAAAGCGCGCAGCTCAGGTTTTATACCTGCCAGCGCGGTCGATAAAATAACGAAGAGTGCACTTCACTTTTGTGCGTTTTTTCGAGTCACCCGATGGTTCGCTAATTCACAGCTACCTGAAATTCACTGGAATTTTTAAATATGTCGATTTCTTGTTTATTCCCTCTGTCAGAAAGTAAACATTTGAAGCCGTAATCTCATATGAAAGCGCTGACATTGGAAGCTTCGAGGAACTCGGAGGAGGAGGAACTCGGATGAAACGAAAAGAAATTTCAAAAGTCAACTCACATTACTGCGAAGTGTTTGTGATTTGTGCCACTGGCTGTGTTCATAAAATCAGATTTATATTATATCATATCGTTATAGAAAAATTAGGGGGTCACTTAAGCTCCGTCGTTAAAGGTATAACGCGATAATGTCTCTCTCTCATACACACACATGCACGATGTTTTCTTTCTTCGCGTGTTATATATTAGCTCTTTTATTTATTTATTTTATTTACCAAATACTGCAGGCCCTAACTGGGACCTAGCAGGGGGGGGGGGAGTACAATACAGTGAAATATAAATTCATCAAAAGTAACACACTACACACAAGTGTAGTATGTTATATGTTGTTATGCATGTTATATTTCTATGTTATGCATGTTCTGTTATATTTCATCATTTTTGTATTTATTTCTATTTTATTTGACGTTTTATATTTTATGCACCAATACGCATGCGTCAGCGACAATCGGCTTTCGATTCTAATTTGACACTTTTGAACACATTCTTCAATTATTTCAATTAATCAATTAGACATTTTAAATTTTCTTCCTTAGCATCACCAAGCACTGGCTTTTCATTCTAACACCTTTAAACCCTTACATTCCAATTTTCCTTTTTTGTTTCTTTATTTCATCAATTGGTAAATTAATTACAAAGATTTTATTAGCTCGTCATCGCCTATCACACACCAATCAATCTTCAATCTGTGCAAGCACAAATTACCACGGCAGTTTTTTTTTTTTACGCATCCCCCGATTATTTCCGAAACTCGTGCCAACTACTGCGTGGACGGCATGGGAAAGAAAATGCATATCGCCAGTCCAACCTACGTCAAATTACGCACGATCCTTTTATCATAAAATAAAATGCATCCTCGCTCATTTCCCCAACCAAGTATCTTCCAGTGGAATGAGCTACGGTGATTGCGCAAACCAAGCAAGCACACTCACGATGATCTCTCATAGGCGTTTAAGTGAACAGTAAAGGCGCACAGACAAAAAAAAATCCACATTGCAGAACTCTGAATATTGTACCTAGATAGGAATGACGCTGCTGATTGCCGAGAGGCCCATGCACGACTCGCAGAGCAATTTGTAACTGCGCTCGGCAGCGCTGCCGGTGGGCCCCGCCACGTCTCGGCTCTCAAAATACGCTTCTAGGCGTCGCTAACAGAAACCGCCAGGGACCGAAGAGAGGTGCAAGCACAGCACACTATAGGTTAAAACGTGAAAAGCGCGAACAGAACGGCGAGCGCTGACTGACGGACACGAAGCGAACGGATGGAGCGAACAAAATATGGCGGCCAGCCCGGGATCAGCGTGCCACTCACGGTTGCCAGACGTACTTTTGTAAACCCTCTATTCTACCTTTAAGCGATAGAATAAAGCCATTTATGTTTCTATCTGTTTTTGCATTTGTGTGAATTGAGTCGTTCTGAATATAGGCAGCATATTTGGGCATTTGGATAGGTATTAGTAGTTTACGCTATGCTTTGGCCTTGTGCTTGGGGAGCGTTTTGTCTGCAGGGGGGAATTTGAGTCTGACAAAACCTGTTATGCGCAGGATTTCTCTATAGGAAAACAACCTGTTCTTGATGAAGTTTATAGCGGGTGGTCTGCACGACCCAGCTCGCGGGACAGTTTTCGAGCTAGGTTATGAGCTTCCTCATTGCAGCAGCAACGGAGGCACGAGCAGGAGTCGAGATTAGGCGAATGCGCGTGAGGGCTGACAATTTTACCACAATACGCGCTGCTTGTCGGAAGATTCTTCCTAGCGTGTAATTACGTATCGCCAGTTTTGAGTCGCTGACTATGGTTTTCTGCTGATGATCCCGCAATGGCTAGAGCAATGGCTGATTTTTATCTTTGTGACTTTGAAAGCAGAATTTAATATCAGTGTTTATCGGGCACTGTAATCGAAAGGAAACGAAATCATTATGCAGAAGATACCACAGTTAATAATATTTCTGGTCATAAAAACCTATCACCGTTGGAATAAGCGTATCTAATATTGATAGATGAAGAGATGAAGCAATAACACATCACCGCGTATGAGTACGTTTGTAATTTGATGAAAAAGTAAGAGGAATTTTGTTCTGCAAAGTACAGACGTCGAAACAAATATTGTCCAGAACAACCTTGAGACAGGCGCCACATTACAGCATTCTATTCAAGAAGATCTTAGCATTCACGCTATTAAATCTGTGCATTTCGGACCTACCTGCATATGACGAGAACGAAAAATTATATACGACACAATAACATTCTGTGCAGCAAATGGAGCCCTAATTTGGGCATCCGAAGTCAAATACACCGAACTAAAAAAAAGGCAGCTGAAGCTGAGTGAAACATAACCCGGTTGCCCATCGTTATCGATTATCTTTACGGTTATGAGGTCAAAAATTAAAAATACATAATAACTCCTACTTTTTACTTTAAGACTGCCTTCTTCTGTATGCGGCCTCTTAGCCATGGTGTGCAAGAGCGTGGAGCACGAGTATTTATTGGAAGCATATATATATATATATATATATATATATTGTTACGTGCTTTGTACGCACGGGGGTTTATTTACAGGAATCGGTCCAAGCAGGAATGCGGCAATGCGTACAAACGTCCCTCTGCCCTTCCTCTTCTTTCTTCTTCACCGATCTACCCGACCGTTCTTCTTCATCTTCCGTCGACGTTCTACGAAGGCACGTGACATTTTCCTCCTCGCAGACGAAGCCCGTCGGGCGAGTTACAGAGATCCTCTGGAATGAAATCGCTTGAGGCGGGCTACATGCACCACCTGAGACTGCCGTAACCGTCGACCATTCGCCGTTATGCGTGCTATGACGTAATTCAGGTCAGTGATGCGCTCTAACACAACAAACGGTCCGGTGTAGTGTGACAGCAGCTTTTGACAAAGACGACGCTTACGGAGAGGTGTCCACAACCACACATAGTCACCAGGAGCATAAGAAACTTGTTGGTGTCGGGCGTTGTAGCGGTTCTTAGGACGTTCTTGTGAAGATAAAATTCGAACTCTGGCCAGCTGGCGGGCTTTTTCAGCTCTGCAGAGTGTGGTAGCAAGAGAAGGTTCGTCATGAATGAAAAATGGCAGTATGGTGTCGAGGGCACAGCGAGGCGTGCGAGCATAGAGAAGGTAGAATGGACTGTAGCCTGTTGTCTCATGTTGCGCTGTGTTATATGCATGAGTAATGAACGGTAGAACGCCATCCCAGTCCTTATGGTCTGCGGCGACGTACATAGCCAACATGGTGGTAAGCGTCCTATTAGTTCTTTCTACTACACCGTTCGTTTGGGGATGATATGGCGTGGAGTGGCGAAAACTGCAGGCGCTGAGGCGAAGAAGTTCTTCGACAATGTCCGCTGGGAATTGGCGTCCACGGCCACTAATGATGACTGCAGGAGGGCCGTGCCGAAGAATGACGAGTCGAAGTAAGAAATTTGATACTTCAGACACAGTAGCGGATGGTATCGCGGCTGTCTCACAGTAGCGGGTTAAATAATCAACGCACACAAGAACCTATCGGTTTCCTTTAGAGGACCGTGGGAAAGGTCCAAGAAGGTCAATGCCAACTTGCTCAACGGGGCCAATGGAGGTGTGACTGGCTGCAGTTTTCCATGTGGGCTTGAAGTCGACATCTTAAAGCGCTGGCATTGCACACAGCTGGCTACATATCGCTTGATCGTTGAACGCATCTTCGGCCAGTAAAATCGCTGTTGTGTGCGGTGGAGTGTTCGGGCCACTCCCAGGTGACCAGACGGGGCGTCATCATGCGTCATTTCTAGAACTGTGATACGTAGGCTTTCCGGAACGACAAGAAGCATACGTGCTCCCCCAGAGGCGAAATTTTTTTTGTAAAGCACTCCTTCGTGAATGCTAAATGTGTTCTTCATAGGATCGTTGGCGGAATCAAACAGTGAAGTCAATGTTTTGTCTTTGCGTTGCTCGGTTCGGAAAACTCAGAGATCGGGGAAGGTTTGTGAAATTGGAGCCAAATATTCATCGAAATTGTCTGAGTCGTCATCAGTCGTTTGAAGCGGCAAACGCGAAAGACAGTCAGCATCTGAGTGTTATGGCCGCTTTTATGCACCACAGTAAAATTAAACTCTTGTAGGCGTAAAGCCCATCGAGCGAGCCGCCCACAGGGGTCACGAAGACTCACGAGCCAGCAAAAGGAATGGTGGTCGGTCAGAATCGTGAAAGCATTCCCGTACAGATAGGAACGAAGCGCTGTACAGCGAAAACAACGGCTAGACATTCTTGCTCCGTAACCGTGTAATTTCTTTCACATTTTCTCAACGAGCGGCTGGCATACGCTATCACGTGCTGATCGCGTCCATGGCGTTGCATAAGTACAGCGCAGATACCGATACCACTTGCGTCAGTGTGTACTTCAAATGGAGCTGATGGGCAGAAGTGGCGGAGGATTGGGCCCGAGGTCAAAAGAAACTTCAGATGACGGAAAGCAGAGTCGCATTCGCTGGTCTAATTGAATGGTGCATTTTTATGCAGTAGACTCGGAAGAGGGTAAGCGATGTCTGCAAACCTTGGTATAAAGCGTCGAAAGTACGAGCATAGCCCCAAAAAACTCCACAGCTCTTTTACTGATTTGGCCACGGTAAAACTTTTGACGGCTTCAATTTTCTTGGGATCTGGTCGAACACCTTCTTTGTCAACTAAGTGACCGAGGACAATTGTTTCACGATCGCCAAAATGACATCTCTTTGCATTCAGTACAAGACCAGCTCGTTCCATGCAATTAAGTACGATATCCAGACGGCTGTTGTGCTCACTAAATACTTTGCCAAAAATTACAACGTCGTCCAAATAACATAAACAAATTTGCCACTTTAGTCCACGTAGCATTGTGTCCATGAACTGCTCGAATGTGGCAGGCGCATTACATAATCCGAAAGGCATAACGTTAAATTTATTAAGTCCGTCTGGTGTTACGAATGGCGTATTTTCTTTATCTGCAATGTACATGGGGATTTGTCAGGAACTGGATCTCAATTCAATAGAAGAAAAGTATGAAGCTGAGTGCAGACAGTCAATTGCGTCTTGTAGACGTGGATGCGGGTAGACATCTTTCTTCGTGACTGAATTTAAACGGCGGCAGTCAACACAAAACCTCCATATGCCATCTTTATTTTTAACAAGGATAACTGGAGCTGCCCAAGGACTGCAGGACTCTCGAATAATGCCACGCTTTAGCATGTCTTGAACATGCTCATCTATTACCTTACGTTCAGTTGCTGAGACGCGATACGGCTTCTGGCGTATTGGAGGTGCGGACCCAGTGTTGATCGTGTGATGAATACGACTCGTAGGCAGTGGCATTGAGTCATTCTTGGCAAAGTCGAACACTGTCACGTGTTTCAGTAGTAGTTCCCCTAGAATACGACGCTCAGTTGTAGAAAGACACTTACTAATCATAGCCGTAACTTGGGTCTCCATGCCTGGTCGCACCTGCTGCTCAGTGACAGAGCTGTTTAACGCCGCGACGGAACCGGATATGCCTTCCTCAAAACTGGCGAGTTTTAGGCCCCGAGGCAACACAGCTGGCTCTTCGGAGTGGTTCACTGTCCACAGCTCAGTGCGGCCTCTAGTCACGGGAATGACGCAACGAGGAACAAGGATACTCTTCTTAGATCAGGTGAATCTCGTAGGTTCTACTATAGCCTCAAAAGATTCGCACTGGTTCCGAATAGAGAAAACCCGCACGAATGCTGCAGATAACGCTGGCACAATTGCGTCTTCTTCCACAGCAAATGCTCCAAATTCAGGTGTCGAGTCATCTACAAGAACCGAAAGTAGTGAATGATTCAAAGCAATCTCTCTCGTACCACAGTCTAAAGTTGCACCACCTTCTTGCAGAAAATAAATCCCAAGAATCGCATCATTCGTTGACCGAGGCAGTACTGAAAATTATACTCCAAACTTGAGGCCGCCAATAACATCCGAAGCACGCGCACCAAGAGGAAGTAAAGATTCACCAACGACACCACGGAATAACACTGCATGGTCACCACTGAACATTACTTTTCTACCTAGACTGTTCTTAAAACTCGAACTCATAACAGATACTGTAGCACCAGTTTCCACAAGAGCCATTGTTTTCACACCATCAACAAACATTTCCAATTTGTTCTTTAACATAAACACGGGCAGAGGTATGGACGTCATCGACTCGCCGGCGGCCTCACCTCCATCGGCCGCGCCTCCTAGATTCCCTGAGGCGGAGGGGAAGAACGACGTCGAGGGGAAGGTAACCTGCGCGGGCGCTGGGGTGGCAGCGTCACACTACAATCATATGCAGGAGATGAATTCCGCAAATATGTCGAATGGTGCGAGTCCCCAGTAGGCATAGTCGGGGATCATTGTTGTTCGGCGTGCAGCCGTCCGTGAATGTTCGCGTGGGGTCGATAATCTTGGACAGTTGGAAAACGGCGGCGGCAGTATCTAGCGATACGCCCCGCAATGCCACACCTGTAGCACACAGGTTGAGGGCGCCAGCGATCAGCATAAGAGTCCTCACTAACAAAGTCGCGACGTTGGTTGTAGCGAGGCTCTCGCTGCTGACGAACCACATTTTCAGAGTAGGCGGGTCTCTCTTCTATCGGCTGGTGGTCATAACGTTGAGTACAGCTGCGCTGATCGTCCATATGCGAAGCGCCGCTAGGTTGAACCCACGGAGTGGACAGGGCGGCAAGATTTGCCTGCGGTGCACAACACTGCCGCACATATTCTTTAGTACAGATGGCGTCCCTAGATCTTAGTTCCTCGCGTACCATCTCTCGTATCATATCAGCCATGGAAACTGAAGGACAGGCTTCAACACTGGCTCAGAGGTGACATTGGCCAGTCTCCCGAATTTAGGTGTAATTCGTCGCAGCTTGAGAGCCTCAAATGTTCTACAATGCTTTATTACATCAACGGTGGTGCTCAGGTTCTCTTTGCTAATAAGAAACTTATAAACGTCTTCCGCTATTCCTTTCAGGAGGTGACCGACTTTGTCTTCTTCAAGCATAGTGGGGTTGACGAGTTTGCATAGTTTTAAGAGGGCTTCGATATATGCAGTACAAGTTTCTCCGGGTACTTGCGCCCGGTGAAACAAAGTTTGTTCAGCGCGCTTCTTCTTTGCAGGTTTATCCCCAAAATTTTTCTTGATTTCGTTTGTAAAAATAGCCCATGTACTTAATGAATCCTCGTGGTTATCGAACTAGTCAAAGGCAGTGGCGGCAAGGAAGAACACCACATTAGCCACGTTAGCCAGCTTAGTAGCGGCGTTCCAGTGATTGTATTTACTCACTCTTTAGTAATGTTTCAGCCACTCATCAATGTCCTCCTCAGGTTTTCCGGAAAACGTACGCGGCTCTCGATAATGGGGCCAGTTGTTCGCCGTGGATGATCCTGGCTGCTCGGTACTGCCGTCTTCAGTCATGTCTGATGGCATATGATGGTAGGCCAGCAAGTCTACGGCTTCTTCTGTAGATGAAACGCTCAGTGGTCGCTACCCAAGCACCTCTTACCAAGATATATATATATACATGACAAATTTCTTCATACGATTTCGAAGTGTATTTGGAGTCGACGTTACGGCAGGACTTGGAAACAGTATGAAGCAATTTTTCACTTGTGTATAACCTCTAGCAACCAAGTGGGGGGACCGAACTTTCCGTAGTATTGGAGACTAACCAGTGATAAATAGGTTTTTGCATTGTGCAGTCAGGAGAACTTTTGACCTTGAATATGCAACTTTTGCAGATAAGGCAAACATTGAAGACAATTCAGTCGCTAGGGAACGAAAAATGGTAGGGGTAACATTAAAAGATAGGAAGCGTGTAGAGTGGGTCAAGGAAATAAGTCATGTTACTGACATTATAATGGGTATCAAGGAGAAGAAATGGGCATGGACGGGGCATATAGCACAAAGAGATGGCCGCTTAGGGTAACAGACTGGATTGAGAGGGAAAGGAAGCTCAGCAGGGGCGGCAGAAAATTAGACGGGCGGATGAGGTTAAGAAGTTCGCAGGGGTCAAGTGGATGCAGCTAGCACAGGAGCGGGTTAATTGGAGCAATATTTGAGATGCCTTACGCCTGCAGTGGGTATAGTCCGGTTGATGATGAAAAGAGAACCAAAACAAACAATATAGTCTATCCTTTGGCAGCTAGTGCTGATAAGTGCACTGACGGAATATGGAAATATGGTTGGGCTCAGGGAGGAAAATCTTTAGTTAAAAAAGCCCATCACTGTTCCACCGTCGATTTGTTCTGTCATCCGCCGGGTGTTTTGCGGATCACAGAAGGAGAGGACGAGACGGATGAAAGGACGAATGAGCACAGCAAGGGTTGGTAAACCGTCGAACGATGCAAACGCATTCCGTGAGCGCGCTAGCCTCAAGATGAAATGACGGAGAGTTCGGGAACAAGTTTTGCTGTCAGGCGTCTTCAGTGCTTGAACAGGTTGTGGTTGGAGGAGGAGGAGTTAGGAGACGTCCGTCGTGTGCTGCCGATGGTGAGTGGATTGTTGGCACCGACTCTCCTCCAAAATCTCCCGGCAAGATTTTCGTTCCACCTTCAAATGTACCATCCTTGACGGATAGCGTATGCTCCAACAGACCAGCACCTGGTGTCCTGAAATGGGCTAGGTTTGGAAATTTAGTTACGAAAATGAATGAAGACTTTCCGAAGCTTTTTGGCACCTCTATAGAGTGCATTCAGTCAGCATGAGTGGCGCTATATATTGTTGTGGCATTTATGGAACACAAAAAATTTGTACCCGGATATAACTTCCCCAGCTGAGAGCCTTTAATATAAAGAAATGTGCTAGAACATGGTTTAATATACTGTGCCTCTACATTCTACACAAGCTTATGTAATAAATTTTACTGACATATTTCTTCTGAATGATTTTAGCGTTATCCGCACACTTGACTGAAGCAGTGAACAACAGAAACTTAGGCGCAAGTAGTACAAATACCTTTTTATTTAGATGAGGTGCCCAGCCCCAGATTGCAAATACAGCTAGCAATAATTGCAATCTGTATTTCTGGAAAGCTGAAGAAACTTGGTTGTATAGCGCACAACTAAATATGCGCAGAGATATCTGAGACCTCGCTTTTCTTTGTAGGATGCAGATGCAATGCAGGAAGTAGTTTTTGCTACCTTGACATCGGGTGTGAGGATCATCGAGACGCACAGTCTGCGATAATCACTCCTATGTCTTCTCTTTCTTCATAAATAGAATTGCACAAGTAGGAATAGTTCCTGAATGATTTGTCACTACAAATTTTTTATTACGAGTAATGATGTTCGTCATAGCCTCTGTAAGAGTAACTTTCCGGATGCAATCTTCGCGTCAGTTAAACTATGTACAGCGTGTTATTTAACTTCATGTGTAAAGCGCATAGTCAAATTCAACCTGCCGTGACATTTATAGGTGTGAAAAATAGACAAACTAAACAGTAAAATAGTTTGCAGCGTTGATCTATACATTTGGCCATTGTTTAAGAATAAATGATCACAAGGTCATCAAAGTTGTTTGGCAGGTAGGCTATGCAGACAGAAAAAAAATAAAATGAAACAATTGCTGTTACTAGGCACCTAATTCATTACAAATTTTGCAATAAAATAATTACCCTTTTCCATTATTAGTTCATAAACTTGGGGGCGGTCACACTTCTAGACTGCTCAACAGGCAGAACTCTTCCAGCAACTTGTATTAACAGAGCATAATCAGCCGTCAGGATAGGCCGCTTCTTTCTTGCGTGACATACAATGTTGCATATATCCCAGCCAATATCCTTGACAGAGTCCCGATAACAGTGCTGATACATGGTGCCCTTGGAAAGCGACAGTCATCAGTTCGAGAGAGGTGCGAAGTGTCCTTGACGTCACGTGGCTGCTTCGTGAATCGAACGCATGTATGATAAAGCTGGGAAAAGTCACGAATGATACCCCGTGTGCGCTGAGGCCTTCGCGAGGTTTTGTACACGCTGCCTTATCTGGTGAGAGATTTCACCCGGGTCAATTAATTACCTTTGTCTCTAGAGCAAAAGCTGGTGATATAACTTTTAATATTAATACAGGTCGGTGTATTCATTGGCACGCGGTATCGAGACGCCCCATACTTAAGCCCTTGACTGCGGTGGCAGTTTGCAGACGCGATTACGCTGCACTGCGTCGTTGTCGATCACCCATAGAATCATTTTTGAAAATCGCGAGCAAGATGCTTCGCTTCGTCATTGCCGTTGCACTGTTCGGCTTCGCCATGGGACAGCGCAGCAACATTACGTACGAGGACTGTGGTAAGCAGAACAAGCCCATTATTTCAAGTTCGTCCCTGCTCCACGAAGTGCTCATTCAATTCACACAAATAATCATTTTATTATGAAGTTTCTCTGTGTCCATTATGTGGCCACAAGTGTCACAGCTAGGCCAGACCTTCTTTAAAGTTATGTGGCCCAAGATTTAATGACGGCGCCCGCAAATACTTCGCTAAATTATTTGTTCTTATGGTCGAACGTGGTTCCTAGCTACTACCAGCAGAGGACTTCGAGTAGCGCGCTATACATGTTTTGATGTCTTGCGTGCTATCGTAGTCTAAGGGTGACCTAAGATGATGCTGCTGCCTGAAGATCTGCGCACCTGCAAGGGCGACTGTTTCCTGGTTTAATACGGCTGCAATAGCCATAGGACTGTTGTTGGTGTATAGTTCGAAAGGTAACAAAGTTTTGTTTTCGACCTTGTAAAAGCATTTATTCCCATATCTTTCCATCCCAATTCATAATTCTCACACATTAGACAATTCCGAGTAAAACTGCACAACTCTGTCAAAATTACGACGAAATATTCTGGAGTTTGGTCATAATCGTCAGAACTTTAGTTCTGTAGTACATTCCGGTAGTTCTGCAGTTTTTTGAGCCGTACTCTTCTGTAATCTGTAGTTCTGCAGTACTTCTTTGTTGTAAGGGCAAACAATTCTGACGTTACTGACGACATGTCTGTTGTCAGAGCGGTTCACTGTTGCAACCAACACAGAAATTTCGTTGTGACAATAGAAAAATCATATTTAGTCTTTTCCGGCTCAGTTAAGCAAGAGATATAGAAGACGAGAGATTGAAAACAACTCGAATGCTTCGCAACCGCACCACTCATGGCTAAAGCGATAAGTCGTGCTGGTGACGGTGCACCTTTTATATGCAGCCGGAAGATTGTCTGAAACGACCTGACTCTTTCTTCACTTGCAGGTAGCAAGGGTGAAATCCTCTCGGCCGAAATTGAGCCGTGCGATTCTGACCCCTGCGTCATCAAACGTGGCGAGCCAACCAAGATCTACTTTTCATTAATTTCAGGTACCATTCGTATCACCAACTAAATGCTTTCTTAAGAGAAGACTTCGGCACACGACGTTTCTGGGTCAATTTAGGCGTTAGGAGATAAGGAAGATAAAAACGGATGGAAAAACGGATTTTAAAAACGGATGGAAGAAAGAAATTCCATCTCGTAGAGCAGCATATTATCACGTTAATTCAGCGTTGCTTTATGGGTTCTCGTTTCTAAAAGGTTTAAAAACTGGCACCGATTCACATTACAAAAACGGTTTCTATAAGGCTACAATTAGTACGGTTAGGATATTAATTTTATTACATGTGGCAAGTTCGAGTCCTCTTTCGCTTCTTGTTGCATGGAGGAAAGTCACTTGTTTTTTTCTGAACGATAGAGACAAAGTATTACTTTCACATTAGTCAAAAAATGCGATCAGACTTGGACGGTTTGCATGAGGATTGGAGCTGAATGATGAGGACCGCCAGCCCCACAGCTGAAATTTTTATGAGGGCTCTATTTCTCTGACGGTTTAAGAACCTAATGTAATACAGCTCACCCAAGTCAGAAATTTACAGAAGAGGCTCTTTTACAAATTCATATGACATAAAGGGGAACCTAAAATAACAGCGTGAGGGGCTAGTTGGTGCCACATTTCTGGGTATTACGCATTTTATGAGAATGTGTACTTGGGTGTAGTAGAACAGGAGTGGTAAAGAGGAAGTGTGTTCAGATCCATATTACAGTTGGTAGTGTGCGCGTGTGTTGTGTCTCTTCGCATGTGATTGTGTTTGTTGAGCCACATTTCTGGGTATTATAAAGGGGCACCTCATTAATTATCAGCCACAGGACCATGTTTTGCTTATTCCTTCCGCATTCTCATCAAGTTTCTTATAAAGAGCAAGGAAAGGGAATAAAATGCTGTTTTATGGAGGGGAACAAGCAACTTGTGGGCTTCAGTTAGCCTTCAAAGGAAAGTGCAGTTGAATGACTGAGTAAGCTACATTCATCGCCAATAAAGTTCATAGCCTGTTCTCAAAATACCATTTGCGACGCCACTCGCAGAACAAGACTCCGATACGGTGACGCTGGATGCCAAATTTAAGATGTTCTTCGTGATGGTGCCGATCCCCGGTCTCGAAAGTGACCTCTGCAAAGGCACGATCCAGTGTCCTGTGGTGAAAGGCCAAACCTACAGCGGAACCATAGATGTGGTCGTACCCCGGTTGTTTCCTCCAGTGAGTTGAGCACGTCATTTCACGTGTATATAGCATGACTGTGATTTCTACATTCTACAGCTTTTTCATTTCGCAGCACTGGTAGGAGGGGTATCTGTTTTCACATTTTCTTTGCGTTACACTGCGCAAATGCGCGTGTATCAACGCGCACGCTGAGACAGCACAAGGACCCATTTTTAAAGACGAGAAGCCTAGCACCTAAAGGCAGGCATATTCCTAGTTAAGAGTGTTTTGCTTTACTTCCCTTGCCACGGCTTGCTCCAAAAAGAAGCGTCCCAATATATTTCCCAAGGGTCAGTGCAAAGTTACCCACAGCACTCTTCCTCTTTATCAAATATTTCGCGTATATACGCCCGTAACTTAATTGTGTGGTCAATAAAGAGCGGAATCGTATCATTCGTCAACCTTTAATAATGGACTTTCGTTTTAGATTGCTTTGCTTCCTATACATTTGTCCACTCTACCTTTAATACAAATGATGGCTGACAACACTGGAAAGCTAACAGCTATGACATCACTTCATTTTCTTTAAATAACAAAGTGCGCCAACGATCAGTGGATATAAAGTGAGAACGTGTCATAGTACAAAAAACTGCCGAAAATGAATACAAAACAAGCTGTCATCCAAAAATGTCCTTGAATAAAATGAAATTTTCACTAGTCGACAATTCTGACCGGGCAAACGCTTCCTCAGATCCCATGTCTAAATTAAAAAGGATCTTTTAAAAACGCAGTATTCCCGAGATTGGTCGATAAAGGCTGCCCTAAAATAGCTACGTTTCGTAGTAATTTAACGTATATTTTTCTCACTACTTATTAGTCATCTTGGTAATACATATGCATTTATAGAGAAGTAAATGCACCTTAGCACCCACCAGGGCGCTGCCGAAGGAATTACTCCCTCATCTACAAAATCTAATCAACCTTGAGGAAATAGTCTAAACACAAGATAAATTGCGAAGGCCTCGTAACTCTGTTGGCACATAATTCAAAGATGTTTTTTTTTTTGTTTCGTTAGGAACCGATTTTCTAACTTGTCCCGATCTATGTTTTTGTCTCGAAATACTTCCTCTAAACAATTTGCTTTGTTAATTAATGGATAAGAAAACGAAACGCAGCAGTGTGCGATTAGTCACAAGTCTGGTTAAACCTTGAATTATTCTATTCAACTAAACAAGATAAGGAGCGATTTGAAAGTCTTTTAAATTTTCTAAAAAAACCTCAATGCCACAATTTCTGGTGAGCGCAGATTTTAGCGTAAGAGAAGAGCTTTCAAAGAAAGTGGTCCCATTTTGTTTATCCCTGCTGCTCCTCCTTCTTGATAGATATTTTACTGTCATGTAAGGTCAACACGTATTCATTCACGTTGTACTAGTCTTAGTTTCTCCCATGGTCCAACTCAGAAATTCCCCTGTAAACGAAATTATGAAAATGACCTTTCCCCATGACAAATAGAACAAGTGAAGGTGAACGATAAACCAGAAGAATAAAATACATGCTGATTAGTACACAGTTGCGCCATACTTTTAAAGATAATCTCTACTAATGGTGTCTGAAGAATTTACATGCATGGGTGTAAGGACTCCTTATAAAATAGTAGTCACAATAGAAATTCTGCAAGCCAAAAACAAAATTATTAGTTACATTTGGTGTTGGGTTAGTTGATCACTCTTACTTTGTTTTTAGCCTGAAAAAACAACAACAATAGAGTAAAATACGATGTAAAGGGTGCAAGCGTACTCGGTATCGTGTTTTGAATTCATTTTCTCATCTTTTACCTTAAATTGCAAATTAGATGGAATTTTCATAATCGGAAAATAAAAGCTTGGCATTATCTGCTCCTCTGCAGCGGAATTATTATTTTCTGTTTTCTATGACAACTTTTAACTTTCTTCAGCTACATTTCGTCATGCATGTAACATAATAACATGCTGTATAGCTTAAATGCTACAAGTACGCACGCTGTTAAGACCTATCGGAAGTTCGAGGTCCTGAGGTTTTGCTATGTACACACATGAGGTTCGTGGGCACGTCATGCTTTGAATAATTCAGGTTCAAACTGTACACCTAGGAACTGCTTGTGCATTTGCATTTTGATAAGTTACGGCTCACGTTAGAAACGAAAATAAGAAAAAAAATGGATGACGATTACGATATTCGGTAAAAAAGCATTTGGCGCATTTTTCCACGCATGTTAGTTTTGCTCTGTTCTCTTCAACAATGTTAAAGACATGTTTTTATTTAGGTGCAGTTAGAGTTTACTTTATATACTGCTCATGACCATCATTCAATTGATACTATATTTCTAAATCCGGTATTGTTATAACGAGCCCTCGTTCACGACACCAGGCCGCGCCATGTTAAGGGACATAACCCGCAGTCACGCGTGAACGATGTGAGCGCGTTTCTCTTGTGCGCAAGTGTATTACCCTGCGCATAGTTTGCACATTAACGCTTCTGCGTTAATAGCTCTGGTTTGTGGTTCCTCTTAACTATTTTTTTTGCCGTTGAGGCATACTCCTACTTTGTATATGAGTGCGCTCTTAATTTGTTCCCCTCTAACATCGCACGTGATCTCACACAGCAATCCTAAGCTGCCACATTATATGCAAATACCCCCGGCGTTGACATAGAGCCCCACTTTATCCAAGTCGTCCTAACACCTCTGCATGGCCCAGGGGTTGTATGCCTGACTAGAGATACAAAAAACCCGGGTTCGATTCCCATGCCGCCTTCCCATCTGACAGCTGCCTATTTCACCACTAGACACTCTGGTGTGAATATATACCCTCACTATGCATGCATATCATGAGACCTGCCAATTTTCATGTACCAGATGCCGGCTCGTGACGCTTCTGTCACAACGCCCACTGCTGTACCCTCTTCCGCCCATTTTCTCCTCCAACCTCTAGCCGCACTTTTTCGACGCTTCCCACGTCATTCTCCGAGCGCCGTAACAGTACCAGACAGAACCTTGCTGCCCGGGTTTGACAGAGGCAACAGTCATAGGACCATCCTGGAATGCCCTATCACAGTTGGGTATACGGTGGCCAACTGGGCAACCCTATAGCTCCCCACCGGTTGCAACGATGGTGACGCCGGTCCAGCTAGGGACGGGCGCTTAACAGCTGCGCTTTAAAATTCTATCCGCATGTGACAATAGTGGTGACAATGCCTACTCTCTGATATCCTTAGGCTTTCATGCAGCTTGAACGGAAGCTGAGAGCACATAGTAGAGAGGGTTTGTAAATAGATGTTTGGTGTAATACTAAGGTATTCCCAGTATAATCGCGAATTAAAAGCCCGCGACCACCTGACAATGCAATACCTTCAATAAGAAGCTGTTGATTTGAACTGTGCCATAGCACGTGATAAGAATAGTGATAAACAAAGGTCTCAGTGAGCATGAAGATTTATCCGTTAGCTACAAAATGCTGCTCATGGCGACACAAGATAATGCCAGATGGCGAGGTTAGAATTTATCAGAACACAATAGGTACATTTGGTGTTCATCAGCGACATTTACAAACCCCACAGAAGGACTCTTATCACGTAATATACCCAGGTCAGCTGCCGACGATGATAACGCTGTTTGCTCAGTTCGGAATATGGGGCCACTTCCGTCAATGTTGCACCGAGATAACGCGCTTCGGTTTGCAGTAGAAGCCTCCCAACCTTGATGGCACAGGCAGATATTACCCCTGTGCCGTTACCTCAAATGATGGAATTGTGTTTTGTACACGAGCAGCAAAAAGACATGGCAGCCATTGAATGATATAGTCCCGTGTTGAGCGCATTGCATATTCGTAGGGTACCATACAGATAAAAACATTATTACACACGCGAAAGTTCTGAATTTCTAATGCATATTAAAGACAACTGTTTAGAATCAAGGCTCTAAGCGCAACTTTATTTGTAATCTATTTGTCCTTTTTTCTCTCTTTTTCCCTCCTTGCAGATGAAAAGCACCGTGCAGTTCCGTATTACGGGAGACGAAGGGGTTAGCGTCTGCGCCAAAACGAAGATCATCATAGAATGAGCTCACGCGTATCCGTACGAAATTTGTTTTATTGGGTAAATGATGTTCTGGTAAAAACAAGGAATGCTCGCATGTATACACCCTCCTTCCTCAAAAACAGAAATCCCCTTCCCTCTATCAGTCTGATATAAATCCATCAACCTGCTTCCCGTCTACAGTATGATGGTCGCGAAACGACAATGGAGATGTTTGTCTCTGTCCACCCCATGATTTCATCTTTATTCACCTATGTGCTGCAACTCTGTCCAGCCTGCCACTTCTCTGCTTTGCTGTTTTTTCATTAAGCAACGTGTTCTAACAACCTACGTTATGGTAGCGCATAGTGTTCATGTCAACCGTCTCCAAATGAGTGCGTCCTAATGTGGATATACCGAAGAGGTTTGGCTTGTTAGTATGTCGTACCCAGAAGGGACTACTATAATAAAACTATTTACAAAGTCTGTTTCAAGCATCTGTTTTTTCCAAGGAGAAAAACTCTCTGAAAGGTTATACGTGTGTGAAATGGGAATATCTAATTCTAAGCGGCAAGATGGCAGCAAATAGTTTTCACTGACTTCTCCCATTTGCTTATTCCTTGCAAAGTCACAGTCGGATGTTCATCCGGACTAGTCTAGGCCTTCATTTACACCCTTAAGTAAACTCAGTTAGAGAGATGGAGTTCACTTCAGGGTTTCCTTTACGTCGATTTGGTTTTGTTGGTTGAAAATTGAACCACCATGACATAAACGGCGACACGAATCACATTTTCCGGCAAGATTTGTCCCCAAAGGGGCGCAGCGGGGTTTCCGAAGCCTCTTTCATGTGGACAGCCTCAAGATGTCTCAGCGTCAGAACATGTTACGGTAGTGCTTGCCCTTGTCCCGCTGATTTCGAATGACACTACCCCAGCCGCCGAGCCGGACGGCGAAGCCACAAGACCTTCCGTCATCTCCCGCCGTCTCCGCTTATTCTATTTCTCACCTACCCTCCCTTCTTTCAACTAAAAGTGGAGAGTGCAGTTGCCTCAGGCCACTTTGCTACCTACCATTTATGGTAGGGGACGCTGCAAACGCTGACAGCGACAAAACGAAAGACGAGGTAATAAAAGCTAGCGCTCTGAAAAAAAACAACAACACAGTTTTAGTTTATGGGGCCTGTGAAAAGCTTTTTTCTAAAAGTAGACCAGGCGAACGGGCAATAAGTGACCCATCAGTCCTCTCCGTAGCACAAAGCACGGCAGAGGGCCTTGCCCACCATGCCCCGTTCCGCCCGCATCATTTGGAAGCGTCCAATGAATGGCCGCACCTGGCAAGCCCCGATGACGTCATTTGGAAGCCTTGCTTTGGGGATATATATCCCTAACCGGTTGCGAGCAGTCGCCAAGAGCGCATTTTTTGACATTTTTTTATAAGTTTGGAGCCCTGAGAAAGCCTTTAAATTTGACTTGATTAATCCCAAAGACCCCGTCTATGGTTTTCTTCATCAAAACTATACCGCTATAACCGTTCAGTGAGCTTTTAAAGCTGCTCATAAAGCAACCAAGTAATCACCCAACCTCTATGTCAGCACTTGGCCCATGGGGCTCATAAACACAAATGTGTGGGCTCAGATTCGCTCAAATGAGAATAAGTTAATTCAGAAAGAACCGTTGCACAGTGGAGTAGTTTCATTTGATTCCATAAGGGCCTTTCCAAGCCAAGCGATCCTGGCTGTGCGCACTCGAGCATTTTTGATTTCTTCAAAAAAACTTGTGGGTGATCAAGTTATATTTAATAATATTATCCCAGGTTATTTATCGGCAAATACATTGTTCGCGGGAGGGGGGGGGGGGGGTGTCACCTTAAATTTGCAAGCAGTAACTAACTTAGTAGGAAAAAAGGGGAAAAATAGAAATTTACACTAACGACGATGAAACGTTTTTGGCACAGCTACTACACGTTGTGCTCTTTTACGAAATAAAGTGAATAAAATTTGTATCTTTTTTGATTGAATAAACGTTACGAAAAATATACAAAAGGTTCATACTTGAGAATTTTTATGTAAATCTACTTTCATACAGTAGCTATTTAAACTATTTTTTCATGTGGCTCACAGGCCAAGGAGTATAATGAAACTACTGGCGGGATCAAGAAACGTGATGCAGATTACTTCGAAATGTATCCGTCAATGGCCTTTATTTCTGAAAATTTGATCGGAGTACTTTTTGTTCGCAGCAAGAAAAAAATTCTCAAACCTTTGTTGAATGCCAGCTTTTCCACACTTACTGTTCACTGCAGCGTACGTTCCCTTGGCTGTAGAGACAAAATGAGCAATCCGCTTCTCTATTACTATCCTGCGCAAGGCTCGGATACTGCCCGTTCGGAAATCCAGATATTTGTGGAGGCCATCAGTAAAAAATATGAGGATCCTCAAGAAAACCGAGGCCAGATGACGTGGGAAGCATCTGTGCTTATTTCAGCTATTGTACCAAACCCGAGGTTCTTTGTGTCACAATCAAAGAAACCAGGGAGAAAAGCAAACGCTCGAAGAAGCCATTTCTTCCGTCCCTTGCGACTTCAAGATATACTGGTCAAATATTTAGGGGAATCCCCCAAGGTGGAGTAGATTTGTAATAAGGGAGTAATTACTCATTGCATCCACCCACGCGCAGCCATACGGCTGCAAAGGAAAGCTGTACAGCTTTCTCAGCTGTATGCCACACTGTGTACGTGTGTGGCTTTGTGTCAAGAGCGTGCGGCAACATGAGAGGTCGTAAGCCTGAAAACGTACTGCTTAATAAAAGTGTCCCCCGTCTACTGATTCGATTTCAACTATTTCGCTTCACGCACGCAGACAAATTGCTTTCACATGGACTTTTTAGCTCGATTGAATTAAAACATTTTCAAAAACGCTCTTCCGCTGTCATTGTCAACAAAGTTGCGGCATTTGGCTTTTGAGGATGATTGAAGTTGAGATATTTTTTATATATCTAATTTTCGAACTGCGAATGCGGGGGGGGGGGGGGGGGGGGGGGTCGCGGATAAGACCATTGAAGTGGGTTCCAACTAAAAGCTAGGGCAGTATGCTAAACAGTAAGCTAACATCATGATATATTCCAAAACCTGCCAGGCGCATGCGATGCTACTTCAAACAGGTTCAAGGCACCTGAAAACTGTGTGACATCAATGGGTCAAATGTAGCGACTGAAATGCCTTCTTTGAGAGTCTCCCTTCATTGTTGAACATGCTTTCTTCCAGTGTTGTGTGCGACAATGGCACGAGAATATACTGAGGCAGTTTAAGGGAACTGACGTAAGCGGGATAAATGTTTATCTTTGTTGAGACCTAAATTTGAAATGTTGATCTCAACAAAGATAAACATTTATCCCGTTTACGTCTGTTTAACTTCAAATTGTGCCCTGAATTCTTTATCGACAAGTACGTCTGCTACATTTTTGCTCTAACTTCAAAGTCATCTGCAGTGTAATACTGCTGCAAAGTTTTTGCCTACAGTGCTACTCTGATCATTATCAAATCCTTGATCTATTAGGATCCATCGTAGACACAGTTTAGGCAGACCTCATTAAACAGAACACAAAGAAAATCGAACAGGGGTTGAAGGAACGTTTCGGCTAGATAACTTGTCTTCGCCCATGCCCTTACTCGCTGCTGAATCTTCTCTCAGTCATTGTATATTTTGCTTTGATATCCTGATTTACTAGATCGTTAGTCTCTGTGCTTTTTAGCAGTTTTCCCCTGCGTTGAGAGCATTTATGTCACCTCTTATTTGGGCGCGTGGACAAGACGATCAACCTTCGCTTGTAACAACCACTTATACAACTCAACAGCAGAGCGGAAAAACGACATTCATTCAGAGGAGCCTCTTCAGGCCACGGCGTCGACCACTTCTCATGACGCCGCGGTAAACCAGTTTTGGCGGCGGTGCATCCCATTTCATTCACCGCACTCTGCTATATCACGCTAGCAGGTCCAAGGGTCAAGACTCGCAGTGTAGTGAGAAGTCGTGAGAATTGGTAGACGCTATTGATTGAGGGCTATTTAGCGCTTTGCCCATGGGTTGCTTCCAAACTTAACCCACCATATTTTCTATATTTTATGTTCTGGTCTAAAAATGCGTAAACTTCAAATTTTTTTATTTACGAACTTAACAACTTGTCTTCACAGTATAAAGAAGGCTACCTTCTCATTCTTTATTCGTTCTCACATCGAGATCTCAGGCGGGATATATTTGGGGCCTTGCTTGGACGTTTCTGCACATAAGATTGCCGAGTGACAGGGACGATAAGCAAGCACGAAATCGAGGGAAGACGTTGGCAACAAACTGTTTGCTTTGCGAACATGTTCCTTCCATCGAAAAGCAGACAACCTGGCGAGCAGTTCGCGTATATTACGGCCAAATTAACGACAGTTCTTAGCGGTTAAAAAACATCCCGAACAACTTTGTAGATACCGTGCACCACTGATGATAGCCATAGCCCCGTGCGAGCCTGCAGTGAGCGAAAGGTACGAGCATCGACAACTTGGATGACCACCGAAATTGCAATGGTCTTTATTACCCAAGCAGCTCGTTCCGAGAGCTAGGCAGAGCAGGAAATTGAAGGTCCGCGCGGGGGTAGCCGATGCCCTTGGTTTGCTCCTGTGCGCCAGCTGCAGGTCATCTTATTCTTCACACAATAAAAAATAGCATTATTATTTATGCAGCAAAATTGTTTTTATCTCACGAAGAGGGAAATGGCCGTGACCTGGTGGCGAAGCTAAAATATATCGATTAAGAAAGTAAATTTTGACCACCGTAAAATTTTGACAATCAAGAGTCTACATTTGCTTCTGCTTTAAAAAAATTATCGTGGACTCCACGGCCAGTCGTACTGGAGATCTATCTTTTCCCGCTCGTGATGAATGTGTAAGTGCTGTAGGGACGTGTTTGCATAAGTCGTTAATCAGAATCAGCTAGAAGTAAAGGCGCTGTGCACTATAAGCTTTACGCCAAGATGTATGTCACATGTAAGAAATACATTAATTTTCTCTTCATGCGTATGTCCACTTAGGTGCTGTGAATCTTGGGTGATAATTTGGGCATTGCTTCACTTTTGCACAGCACATTTTGAGTGTTTTGATTGGCTCGATGCGTTTACTCGTCTCATTCCCTGCTGCCTGTCAGCAAAAAGAACTCTGTATCCGGACTGGCGGCCATAAACGCAAATTGTTTCCTGCCAAGGTCAGGCCTTTTTTGCGAACCTCCATAATCGCTAGGTATGATGTACGCCAGCTGCGCTTTGTGGGCACTAGCTACTTTTCTGTTACGCTAGCAGTGAACGTCTAAAGGCCGAATAAGCTTTCCTGTATGAAAATTTACCGGGATTTCTTGACTTTTTCACAGAGGCTTCTCCAGTCTGTAGGCGATAACTGACCTGAATGCGTTCTTGCGATCTAGTGAAGTGCAACTACATATACGCAAAATGTGGCGAGCACTTTTAAAACCCGTTGCTTCAAAAAAGTGTTTTCCACGTTTCGTCAGAAGCCCGACGTTCCAAAACGCACTATGAAAACGTTTAGCCCAGGAATTTTCTGACAGGACAGCACTGAAACATAATTTATGTCAAACATCGTTACTGTGCAAGGAGCTAATATTTAGTTCGTTTATTGCGTTTATCATTCAAACGTGTGGTTGAATACAGTATGGATTGCATTTTCGAATATTTTACATGTGGCGTCAATGCTGTAGTCCATATGTTGCTGCTTATAACCGTACTTTGAACCGGTTTGAGCTAGATAGAACGTTATTTCGAATCGGTCCAATATTCTCTATTATTATAATTTTCTTTCTTAAACTCGTAAACATCGCTGCATTGCTTTTTCTTGCATGCGCTCTATTTTATGTCGTTAGAAAGCAAAAGCAAAACACACAGTTAAATGACATAAGCATATAATGACCCTTGGTACTAGGCAATAGACTTATAGTGATTTCGTTATCTACTTCACAAGAAAGACGACTGGTTGTAGCAGGTATTTGTTCATCTTACCAGTAAAGATTAAATGTCGTCAGTTGAGCCAAGTGTTAATGCCATGTGTAGTATCAACATTGTTGGTGGTTTCCGCTATGCATCGTCTCGTATACTAAGATGATATTTATATGTCTGCTACTTGTTTGCAGTCCCAGTAGCATTTTATACCAGCTGAGTTGTGTGGCAATACCTCTCTGCCACGGCTCAACCTTGCTGTTTAGCATTTTTAAAGACCTGTGTGCAGACAAGAATTGAAGCTGTCAGAGAAACGTTTTTCGCATTTATACATATTTTTTTTTTGTATTGCGTTACATCCTTAGAGCAAATATTTACGATATGCACCACTCAATGTCACAAGCGGGTCCACACATTTTCCATTAGACGTTTTTGCCCGCCTCTTTAGGCCGCCGAGGTCACAAAAAAATGTCTGCTACAATTAAATAACATCATAACAGGACTATCGCGTACTTTCCCTTACACCATCTTGTATGGTACTAATAACAAATAAATTGTGAATATGTTATTTTTTATTACTGCCGTTCTCTCACTCATATAAGCACCACGTCACTTTATTTTTACACAGCGAAACGTTATAGTGAAATGTTCAGAGGAAGGCACCTTCATAGGGATGTGCGGTTAATACAAATTTTAAAATACTGATCAAATGTCCTCGTCCTTGATTTACTCAACGAGAGTGCACGCTCAAACCTGAAACGTACCAAATTTTACCTCAAGTTTCTGAATGGTTTCGAACTGTTGATTTATAATTTCATTTACTGGTTAAACACACAATTTTAAAAGGTTTGAATTGTGAATCTGCTGCTTCTACGAAATTAGAGTGCCTATCAGCCGAATGGCTGTTCCCCTCAAAGCACTGCACAACTACAAGGACTTGGTAACGGATAGCACACCCACCGGCCGGCGTGCTTAACTTTGACACGTTTAGTGATGGATGATTTCAAGTTTTCGGCATTGAGATAGTTTTAATACAATTGAATCGATGATTCAGCAAAGCGTGTATAACTCGTTCGGTCCAAACGTCATTTCTATATCGCAGTGGCGGGTCGTGTGTCGCTGGGAGGGATCGAAATAAATTTTCGGGCTATGGGACGAAACTGGGAGCCTGTGTTTGATCGATGATTGCTAAAATAATGAGAAGTGTGATACTAGATTGGTGTTCAATACAGAAATATTAATTTATTGACTAAATATCGGTGGTTAAAAGAAATGAAATTACACAAATAAAATCTATCAATATTATTATTGTATAATAAAGTACATAACTATCAGTCGATATTGTCGACCATAAACCCTGACTGCTCATTGGAGGGTCAAATTCTAAAGTTAAAGCTCAGCTACTTTGGTCATCTGATGAGAAGAAAGGAGTCGCTGGAGAAAGATCTGATGTTGGGAAAGGTTGAGGGTCGCCGGAGAAGGGGTAGGCAGCGAACGCGATGGTTAGATGGCATCCTCGAGGCACTGCAGATGAAGTTATGTGATGTTAGGAAGATAGTGAGAGACCGGAAAGCGTGGCGTGACATGGTCCATAGGGTCACGAAGAGTCGGACACGACTGAACGACTGAACTGAACTGAACATAACTATAATAAAAAGTTTAGTGCTGAAGGTAATGTGTCCATGTCCGTCGAGGTAAAACAAATGTGGTGAGTGGTCTTATTGCAGTCCATCACAAAATAAATGGGAGTGATTAGTCATTGTTCCGTCAACCGTCGCACTTAATTCTTGACTATTTGCTATCCGTGCTATTCAAAAAAGTTGAAGAGTCAAACAAATTCACGTTATCGCGTCTACTCTTAGAGGTTTAAGCACCCTCCAAGGTTTTAAGACAGAAGCCTTTTCTTGCACGTACTGTCGGCACCGGCCTGGCCACATTATAGCTGCCCGTCAAATGATGACATGATGACATCATGAGAAAGATAAGACCCTTTCTCACACCGGGGATCGGACCTCCCTCCCTCGCATCTCCAGCCGAGCGCTTTAACCAACTACGTCACGTCAGGAATTTTTTTAAACATTGTATTTATTACACTGACAATATGTCCTATATACATGGGTAATGTACAATGATTTAAAAAAGAGCATCAACTCAACACGATATGGAATAGGAAGAACCAAGTCAACAAAACTCTAAACAACAGGCAATGTAGAGCACATCACTAACAGTAAGTGCCACAAAGGTTCAGAACACCTGGGACTGTGTAAAACATGTCATACTTTTGTTTTCCTACGGTGAGGCTGATAGTAGTGATTGTAATGACTCTGTATTTAGTGGTAATGACACTGAAAACAGTAGCAATTATAATGACGGTCAATTTACATGACAATAATAACAAATGTGATGCATCCTGTGCAACAGCAATGATCAGAGTTTGGTATTCCTGCAGTGTAGATTCAACAGCGCTCTCGTAATGTTTTAAACAGTTCCTCCGCACAGAACACTTGTGTTGAAAGTACACGCTTAGACTGTAATTATAGCATCAAGTGTTCGTGACCGTCCCCCATCTACCGTTGTGGTAATCCAATCTGCCACGTAGTCTCTAGGTCTTGGGCATTAGCAGAAGGAAAAGAGTAGCACGGCGACCTCTTCTGCTAAGTTTAGCGCGTTGAGCAACAGACCATAAGATGCTGTTTTTTTAGACCCATTAATTCTTTTTTTGTTGAGATTCTATTACAGTGTTGATGTTCCTTTGCTTCGATTCCAGAAGTGGCGATGAGGAAGGTACCATTTTTGTGGGATTGAACTATCGAGGCGCTGGTTTTAATTTGTTATGGTTCTAAATCAATTTTGTCACGCTCTTCATCTGGCGCTATCAACAGGTAACTGGAAGGGTTCTTTAATCGGGGAAGAAAGCTGGCCTAATGTCCCATCGCAGGGTTTATTTCTTTTGGTGTCTCGACAATCTGTTCGGCGTCCGCTTTCCACATGGAAGCCTACAAAACAGCATCCGATGCAAGACGTGGAGCGTCATGGGCTCCAGGAACCTAAAGAGCTTAAGGATTCTCCCCGATGGCACAACCTCAGGGAGCATTTTCAGGTGCACCAGTGTATCTCGGAATATTCAAACCTCTAGGGTCTTGCATCAACGCCTGTATGCAAAAGGAAATTAGTCATGATAACGAGTCCTGTTGGCAAACATTGGAAGGTTACTTGATATTGCTCGAGCACAGTGGCAGCATCTCTGTCTCTGCGGCCAGGTAGGGCTCTTTAACCTATTTACGGAGCTCATGATTCCACGTTCGACACTCTCGGCAACCGGGAGGAATATAGGCCACGAAGGATCATTGCTACCAGGCCTGTTTAAGGGGCACCTGGTGAAAACGCTGTGGTGCATATAACTTACTGACATGTGTTAGTGATTTGTACTGACTTTGCAGTAATATAAAGTTCAGAATTGGAAGGATTTAAGCATTATAAAGTTTGAAAAATTCGTGGAATGAGAAGTTGGCGTTAAAGGCGGGTCTCCCTTGGGCGTCCCCCTAATTTAATTTTTATCGCACCCTCCCCTTTTTGCTCGGGCGACTTTACTAGTGTGTATCGCATTTTATCTCTTTCAATGGCTTGATACCTATACCACGTTTCATTGATCTGTATAATGTCCGCAAAAACCAAATGTATCAAAAAGGCTATACAACTTCTTCTTTGTTGCATAACCATTTTGCGTTCAAATCAAAGAAGTAGTTGTCTACAAGGCCTTCTTATTCGTTGCATACACACACATAAAACACCGTTTGGTGAAAAGAACTCGGAAATCATGAATATAAAAACAGCAATAGTAGGTTTGCCTATGCTATGTTATCGAGGCCTTTGAAATAGGCGAGCTTGGCCGCTTCCAAAATTTCATCATGTCTTGAAACGTGCAAAGAAAACAACGAAAAAAGCGAAACTTTAAGTTGCTTCCTAAAATTGGCTGAAGCTCCATCGTAGTCGCTGATTGGTTACGGTGGTCCATTGCTGAACGCAGGGCCGTCGGATCGAATCTCGGTCGCGACTGCTACTTCTCCATGGAGGCGAAAAGCAAGATGCCCATGTGCTGTGCGATGTTAGCGAACATTAAAGAATCCCATGGGATGGAAAGTTCCCGATCCATCCATAAAGGATTTTCTAATAAATGAGTCACTTTGGACGTTAAACCCAGCGTGTCAAAGCAACCGTTAAGCGGCCAGATCTTCCGCTGGCATTTTGAAATTGCCACCTTTTTTGTACTTCTCAGCCTTACGACGGAGCAACCGTGTAGAAAAGTCAAGACTGAGGACAGGCTCAATGCGCCTGTGATAATTTAAGCTTTTTTCTCTCATTTTCTCCTTCGTAAGGAGTATCAACATTGATAAAGTGGTTGTCGCGGTGTTTAATAAAGGTCAGGTTTCTCGTACGTGGCGCATTCACCATAAGATGAGAAGCTTCATAGAGGTAACGGTGGCATAATTTCACTGAGTGGACATGGAGCGTAATTCGTACTGCCAGGCAGCTTCAAAACTGTTTACTACTATTATTTCTTTGATGCTGCCGGCAAATAGCCATATATAAATTTCTTTTGCGAGATGGCACCAGAAGTTTATAAAATTTTATTCCATAACACCGAATCTCTGTTTTACAAAGCCGAGAAATATTGTAGTTGCCACAGCTGCCTAACACCTTAACACATGGCCACCCTTCAATGAGCGTAGCCAAGGCCGACCCTGTATTTTGATCGTCGACAAACCTCGCGTGCGGTGCATGCCATTTTGACCGAGATATCAGTTTGCTCTTTTTTGGCACATGTCTACATGTGCACCAATTGAGAGTGTCACGACAAAGTGCCCTTCTTTTGTGCACAAGACCTGCCATATACTTACGATCACATTCACCTGAGGAAAAGGAGGATTGCCACAGAGCAGTGGTCTGCGTCGAAAACAAGTTTCATGCGTTTCAGAGAATTAAATACACAGTGAGATCATGAAATAGGTATAATTAAAAGGTTTAAACGTGACATTAAAATGAGAAGAACGGTCAACAACCTGCGCAGAAGATGCACGGAAAGCTGCGAGTGCTTGTAGCACCCCCCTCCCCTCCCGACAGACACATACACCCACGCACATATAATCTAAATCTGCATTTGCAGTCAGTGGCCTGCATGAGGGATGAAATCGTAGTGGGATTTTCGCTACGGTGCCTAGGCGATAGAGAGTACGTGGGCTGGTGACGCCTCATTGGCGGTGTTATCCAGGATAAGAATAAGTAAGCTGCG
The DNA here is from genome assembly GCF_055883805.1 of Amblyomma maculatum. Classification (NCBI taxonomy): domain Eukaryota; kingdom Metazoa; phylum Arthropoda; class Arachnida; order Ixodida; family Ixodidae; genus Amblyomma; species Amblyomma maculatum. The sequence goes on along the minus strand of NC_139348.1, from coordinate 88,045,242 downwards.
CCATCCGAGCTCAACAATGAAAAGCCTCAAGCCAGGGCAGTAAAAGCACGAGAAAAGGTGAGTCTATTTCAAGCTCGGAACTGTAATGAGCGTATGAAAATCACGAAGCACTCACCTTGTTCTGATATTTTCGTGGTCCTGTAAAAAACATAAAAAAGCCAGAACTTTGCTTAAGATGTCTCAGAAGGGGCTAGAGAGAGAGGCAGCAGAGAACTTTAAATTATATCAAGGGCTGGTTAGGTTATGATGGTTCCTTGATTATCCGCTGGGCTAACGAACCAAATCACGCGGCTTCGATCATTGGCGTTGATGCCGCGTTTCAACTGAGGTAAAATGCATATGAGCGCGCTGTAAAGATTCCAATGGGGTCTAAATTATTTTGGAGGCCACCATTGCGGCATCGTTCATAGCCTGTGTCAGTTTGGGATACCGAATCACTTAAAACAACTTTGTCTGAGCCCACAAGCTAAAGACTGCCTAACGGTCCACAAAATGATCCGATGTTTCGGGCACGGCACTCGTTTGTTGGATACAGAGCACAATGTTATTTCACGCAGTTCATTACGCTTGTTTCGTGTTGTAGTCTCTACTGCGATCGTCTTTTCGTGCTCATTTAACATGAAGTCACTATGACTTCACTGAGTCAACAAATATCGGCTTAATTAGAAAACTAGTTTCAAGCACCCTCCAGGGTCGTCATGGGGAAACGCCAGGTATACAGGAGCTTGGGCATGCCTGTACGTGGCTTCGTTTCATCGTAGAGTTTCCTGGCGACCGGGCAACCAGATGACTGATGCTTGGCTGGGTGGATGCTTAGAGAGCAATGACATTCTTAAACTGTGAATTATTCCATTGTTGAAGTTACGACAGGCGTTCTGGGAATCCGTGTGCACAACGGCCTTGGGGTTAGACGCTACAGATAGTGCAATACCTGCCTCCTCTGCGTGAGTGGGTTGTACATTTTTGTCGAGGCGCAGTTGATTAGCGATAACGTAGGCGTTGAGACTAAAATAGTCTTCACTACATAGTTTGGTCCTGCTGAGTCTTTGTAAATTGTGTTAGATTGCTCGTCCCATTTCTTCTGCAGAGATTCCTATCTTGCTTTTCTACTTTCGATATTATACGCGGGATGAATATTCCGCTGATTTCCACGTTAACGTGATGTGAGTAGACGTGTACCTGTGGGGATAAAAGTAAACGGAGCATGCTATTGTGTTTTAAGAATTTTCACCAGTTTGGTAATTGAAACTGGCAAATACTCGTGGTTTTTCTAACGGAGCAGACGCTCGAGCGCTTTTACTCCGACAAATAACCTTTTCTGGTCTTAAATACAGAACGCGTGATTTTAATTTGAACGGAAAAGCATACTCTGTATTCTTATGTCCGCATCTGATATGTGTACATTGGCAGCATGCAGGCCCAATGTACAAAAATGCCTATTGTACTGCTTTTCGTACTTTTTTCCCGAAAAGTGTAAATTGAAATTGTTATATACGGGGAATTGTTTAAACGTTCGCAAATTTGTAGTGCGAAAGCTATGCGAACTACTTTGTGCAGCCTCTGAGCCCACTAGATTGACATATTGTGCATAATAGAAATGACAGATAAGACAATTAGTTTAACAGATGTTACTTAATGAAACATTTAGATTGAGTTTAAGGACCAATATTATATTGCGAAATTGAAAGCTGACAACATTTAATTGTGCCAGTTTCCAATTTTCTAAGAAAGCAATGTTTTAGAAACGTCGAAATCAAAACTAGTATTTGGAAGCTTGTTAAATGGCTTTAGCGCAATTTATATTGGTAAAAAAAGATGTCTATTTCACGTGTTACGTATTGAATAAAGACATCTTTTTTTTTTTTTTCTCTGATGATGTAGCAAAAGTTAATATTATTACGTCGAGAATGGTACCCACAGTGACACCGTTCTATGAATAAAAACTTTCAGAACGCCCATATAATAGGTTATCAAAACCTCATTTGTAGGCAAGAGTAAGTATTTCTATGTATGAAGAGTCGCACAAGAAAATTTATAACTTAGGCTCACCTTCAAAGCTGATGGTCCTTTTAGTTATTAAATGGTTTGGTTCGGTTTGGTGTGTGGGGTTTAACGTCCCAAAATGACTAGGAGAGTTTATAATCTAGTGACGGCCCCGAAAATATTACGACGCATATTGCTTTCCAAATAAGCCTACCTGGGTGGATGCGTTAGATTAATGAAACATAACCCCACATAAAACAATTTGCAAGGATTTATTTCTCCGCCATGGCTTCGAGCCAACGGTAAAAGCGTGAGACAGTAAGGTGTTTAAGTACATGCTCCTTGCGCGATAATGACATATTCGCATTCCACTGGTGTCATGACAGCATTCGTATCTGGTTTCGCTTAAGTGTTACTGCAGTTCCAGACGCCGTTCGATTAAGCCTCAAGTCGACTAAATAGACCATGAGTGATAGTGCAGGAACTTCATCGTTCATCATGGCTCTCTTCGCCGCCGCCGTTATCTACTTCGGATCGCCCGGTGCCAAGTGTGAAAACGTCAACTACAAAGACTGCTGCAGTCTAATTAAAGGTGAATGTTCTCCTTCCGTTTTTTTTTTTTTGCTGTGCGGAATATTCGTCCAACGAAAAGTATTACTGCTGGGTTCTGTGTGTTTTTATTAGATGGAGAAGTTGAAGCTGCATGCATGGTCTCCGAGCGTAGTGTGCCTTGTGTACAGAAGAGAGAAAAGAAGATCGTGCGATCAAGCGCGCGTGCTTTATTGCATTAAAAGTTGACTTATAGAATCCGCTTCCTATATCTTAAACTCACAGCTGTCTACAACCTCCCGCGGCGTAAGGCGAGCCCACAAAATCTGTCAGGCGGCCATTAGAAAGCTCAGCCTGGGTTTAGCGAGGCTACTGCAGAATGTCGGATAGGAAATTAGGGCTGATCAGACATTATCAGACCAATTCTCAGTCAATTTTCTGGACCAGTACTAGATTTAGCAGCAAAAAAAAATGGTTTATCGAAGTATAACGAACGCGGCTACCTAGTGTAGGAGTAGCGTGCTGGACTCAGAATCCAAAGGGCATTGGAAGGTTGGTTCTATCCATGCCCTGTACTTAAACTAAGCGACCTTAGCAGCTCAGCTCCTACCACCATTGGTGCAACATGTGGCATCATTAGGGCCCACAATCCTCAGAAGAATAAAGTTTTATCGCTCTCACAATAAAGATTGACTGCATAACTAGACGCCAATATTGACTCCCGTTTGCCGGCACCGCCTCCGAATTTAACGCTGCGTACAGGGTCGTCCATTCTAAGGGGGAAGAAGCGAAGAGGTGGTCTCTCGCTTCGAAGTGCCGTTGCGTCTATTTCAGGATTTTATCTAAGCAAAGTCATGTATGCGCTTAGAGACCTGGACGTGGCGCTTCGCACTGTCTGCCGCTTAGCTTCATTCCAAGGCCGCGTCAGGCGCAATGGCGCTTTGAAGAGAGCAGTCATGTGCATGAACTTATTCCCTTAACCTGTAAACGTTTAACCTGTGCCTCTGTTATGCCACCTATACTCATTAGCACAAAGTAGCAAGCTACGGCATTATCTGCCAGACCAACCTACGTACGTGTAAAACCACACTTTAATGAAGGCGCATGAATCTGCTTGCGGGGGCTATAAGGCAGTGTGTTTAACTCGAAATCCAAAGCTCCTGTAATAATAATAATTGGTTCATAGGAAGGGAAAGGCGCAGTATCTGTCACAATTGCTATGTGGACACCTGAACCGCGCCGTAGGAGGGGATGAAGGTGGGAGTGAAAGTGGAAAGAGAGAAAGGGGAGCCGTAGTGGAGGGCTACGGATAATTTCGGCCACCTGGGGATCTTTAATGTGCGCTGACATCGCACAGCACACGGACGCCACGTCGTTTCGCCTCCATCGAAACGCAGCCGCCGTGGTCGGGTTCAAAACCGGGAACTCCGGAGAGTAGTCGGGCGTCTTACCACTGCACCACCCCGGCGGGGCCCAAAGCTACTGGAAAACTACGTTCCGATCTCGCCACCTCGTCTCAAAGACAAATTCCGGGTTTGAAGTGTTTGCCAAATCGGCCATGCCTGACGTCACACAAGCCGCCGACCAATCAGTGCATGGCCATGTCAGCTGCCAACTGCTACGTGCTAGAACCAAGCCCACACTTTTTTAGACCCAGAAAGTCGACGCCAGATGTTTGGCGAACAGGTAATCTAAAGCTAGCGAGTTAAAATCGATTAACTGAAGAAGCCAGTGGCGCTTTCTGGGTGGAGACATCACACTCGCGGGCTGTGCTGGGCTCTAACCGGTGCTGACCCTCTAGGAAGGTAAATGAGCTCTTACGGCAAGGATTTCATGTAATGTTGGAAGAGTGAAGAAAAGCTACCTCCTTAAAAACAGCTAATCTTTCACAGTTCGTCTTTCAAGAAGCTCGTTGCGTGTGGTTAATCTTTACCTCCTGACAGCAAAGCGACCTTGATGATTGGCCAGTTAAATATACGACAACATTCAAGATCAGTCAGCTTCCAACCTAGATGCATGTTTGTCAAAGACTGCCGTAGAAGTTATATTTAGCAGCATTTCAATGGCATGCAAATCTTTATTTCCCTCAAAACTCTCGCAGTTCTGAACAGTTTTGTTTGCCTTGAATACTAAGAGAAGTAACGTGACATTTCTTTATAAAATGTGCGCACAGTATACTTAAAATGAGTCATAGGCTCTATACCAACTTGTTTGTTTGATAGAAGTACTGAATAGTTTGCAGCACCAGAACTGAAAAATTGGCATGCAGTATTGCGCAGTGCGCGTAAAATGAGCATCAGTAAAGAGACGCGCTCACATAAAGCGCTACCAACTGATCTAGAGCTACCTTACGCCAGCCGCTGCGTCAGGTCAGTGTGGCTCCATGCTGAATAATGGCACAACTGCTTTGGCAGGTGTCCGCATGCGCCGGGTCACATCGAGGTGAAGCAGCTGTGCAACTGTGCAAATGCTCCGGCTCATGACTGGTCAGCAGTGGTGTAGTACTAATTAATAATGGCTAACTAGTCACAAACCCGTGCTAATTACTAACTAGTCACTAACCAGTACTACTACCTAACTTTTTACTAACTACTACTAATAAGTCATGAGTGATGACAATTGGACTGACTATGACATCATAGGTTGCAATGTCATCGTGACGTCACACCCGGTCATTACGTCATACCTGGTGATGACATCACCAGGCGATTCACGTATATACGAAGCTGACCCCCCGGGTGTTCGATCCAGGCTTCCGCGCGGCGCCATTGATTTGGCCCTTACTCGAACGCTGCACCATACAGCCCATAAAAGCAGACTCAGTGCAGCGGGCATCAGTGGCGTTTCAAATTAGTTTACAGGAAAGAAAAGGCGCTTAATTTGTTTTAATTCTCCACGACACCTTAACCGAGTCGTTAGAAAAAGGAGAAAAGGGAGAGTGAAAATAGAGAGAAAGAGTTGCCGTAGAGGAGGGCTTCAGTTCACAAAGCAACAGATGCTATCGCCTTACTTTAGTGGTCCAAAGTGCCCCCTATGGCGTAAATAAAGCTGAAACCACAGAGTAAACTACTATATGCCGAAGCCTTGTCTTCACTTTCAAGCCGAACCTAAGCGTAGCCATGCAGATGTAGCTCTCGCCTAACTCCAGGTTTAACCACAAGCTAAACCACAGCTAATTTTTATAATGAAGAACTCGTGTTTCACAAGACTTTAAATGCAGTCTCGAGCGTGCGCACAAGCAATTAAAAACAACAAAAAACTGGAATAACCCAAACTACTCGTGCGCAATATCTCATTGCGCTGGTAGATTACAAAGAAGATATTGTATCACTTTCTGTTGCAACACTACCGAATGTTTAGAAACACATGAAGTTCTCAGTGAGGCGATTTCATGTACCTCCACTGTTTCCTGGCGCATGTGATCCGTATTACAAAAGGCGACGGAAGCGCGCCTCTTATCCGGTGCATATACGCTATCATTTTCTTTCCTGCAGTCACGATAATGAACAACGAGATAGAAGAGGTGGCAGAGGTCTTCAACGACCTCTTGTGCTCCCTCCTGCGTGTATTGAGGCATCTTTCAATCTGCACAATATAATAATGCTTCCCACAAGAGACGGGTACGTTGTACTCAACCCCCGTGTTGTACGGCATGTATTTGTGTCTCCAGTAGACTCAAGAAAGTTACTGGCAGCTTCGGCATTCAGGTAGCTTTTACTGCCGAGAGCAAGGTCGGCACCGCCTTCAGGAAGAATCTGAATGAGCCAAGGCCCATTGCACGAGCGTTCTTTGTCAGACAATCAATAATAATAATAATAATAATAATAATAATAATAATAATAATAATAATAATAATAATAATAATAATAATAATAATAATAATAATAATAATAATAATAATAATAATAATAATAATAATAATAATAATAATAATAATAATAATAATTATTATTATTATTATTATTATTATTATTATTATTATTATTATTATTATTATTATTATTATTATTAAGTATAGTAATGCAGGGCCCGTTTTAGTAATCTTAACTTTCGTAGTGCTTTGTTTCCACATGCTCTACATGAGCCAACCATGTCCGATCAGCAAACAGCACGACGCCCAAGTACTGTTACTCAGTGACGGTGTTAAGGATGACACTGCCACAACCGTACAAAAAGAAAAAAAGCTTGAATTTCTTTTTTGTTATTCACATTGAGCCTGTTTTATTTAAGTTCATGGCAAATAATCACTTTGTGCCCATTAAGATGTCAAATTAAAATCCTTACTAAGAGCAATTTGATCTTCGCGGTTGTATACGTCTCTATACAAGAAGCAGTCGTGTGCGAATGATCTAATCTCGGATTTCACCTGACTATGTTGATTATCAAAAAAGGAACAGCATAGGGACTAAACCTGAGCCCCGGGGTACAACCAAAAAGACTGGCTCAATTCGCGGAATACGGGCACCATATTGAGCAACCTGGCTGAGGTTAGATAAATAACAACTGAGCCACTGAACAATTGGATCATTCTCTCGAATAGGTTTAAGTTTTAGTAGTAGTTTAGCGTGGCAGACACGATCAAATGCTTTTTAAAAGTCTAAAAATATTACGTCTTTCGGGTTTGGTCGTTAAATGCTTTAACAATGTCATGTAGGATCTCGAAAAATTGGGTAACAATAGACAGACATGTCCTGAAGCCATGTTGGTAGGAATGAAATATGCTGTTTACTTCAACAAAGTACACGAAGCCGTTCTTAACAGCTTAGTGGTTGATGTAGGTGTAACGTTTCACCTAGGCAGTTTTTCTTTATTTATTGCGACAAAATGAGCTTTGCATAAACTAGTATTACGCAGATGAGAGTACCCACCAGACTAATGAAATAAGTCTAACGAGGTGTATAAAAATGCTACAACTTCGCATGGCTTACCTCGCGCTCTTTTGAGTTCTATGTTTTGAGCAGTCCTGACTGACCTCGAGTTCAAATTTCTTTTTCCACGCGCTGTATCAAGGAAAATGAAACAGTTGTTTCTTTTTTTTTTCGGCCGCAGTTTTAAGTACGCCCTGCCCTGTCAAGAACTTTTCACTCCAAATCAACGATTGCAACTATGACAAATGCCTGCTCAACCGTAGCATGCCTATAAATATCACGTTCACGCTGACTTCAAGTAAGTTTCTGCGTGTTTGCAGTAACCACACATTTTCGAGGAATGTAGTGCAGCAGAAGTTCTAGATACCAAATTTGCAATGAGGCGACAGTGAGACGTTATAGTACCAGGGCACATTTGTGCCTTGGCAGAGTCTTGGTTTATGAAATCTTACCAAGCTTTAAACATTGTAAAAATATGTTCTACTCTTTTGTTCGCTTTCGTTCAGAACGCTCCGATAAAATAAATGCAGGATAAGAAGCGAAAGCGCGCCTGTAACGGGCACGTCATGACTTTAAAAACGGAGAAACAGGAACGAATACTATCAAAGCAATCGATCAAATTCGAACGAATTGCACACCTGCATCCAGTTTTCTGCCTGCACATATCTTAAATCTCAAGTTATACTCACAGCAAAATGTTGCAAACCCTGAGATTTGTTGAGCAGCATAAACCGTTTTACTCACGAGATAAGGTATGGCCATTTTTACTCATGCACAGGACTGGCCATGAAGCCGAGCTTGTTGTACTAGTCGATGCATGGTTACAAATATGCCAGTAAAAAGAAGCGGTTACAAGAATAAGCGTTTCAGCATCGACCCGCGTCTGCCTGTTTTTATAAACGAGTCATTTCAGGATTTTTTTTTTATAACTTTGTCCCATGAGATCAAGTTCGTGGAAGGGCACGCTTCTCCAGGTCATATTTTTTTCCGCCGTAAAAAGAACAATCGTAAATCGTACTGTTGTCTATGAACGTTAATTATCAAACAATTATTTAAGTTTGGTTAACTATTTGTCGGTGGATTCTGGATGTGGTACTGCTTGTGTTTCGCGGCGCTTTGGTCATACTGCGGATTACTCGCATGTATTTCCCCTCTAATACAGACCAGGATACCAGCAGTGCATTCCTTCACGCGGCCATCAGTTCGTGGGCAGATGTTATGATGCCGTTCCCTTGGCTCGACAGCAACTTGTGTGACCGCCTCAGCTGTCCCCTCATCAAGGACAAGAGTTACAGTTGGACCATGCAGATGATGAACCCTGGCTTTGTGAACCCCGTAAGCTTTCAATGTGTTAGAGTGTTGGCTCAAATACGAATTCGTTAGACGGCACTTCTCGGAAGACATTCTTGTTGCACAATTGTTCTCCATCAATATATACCTTATTAGACTATACTTATACTAGTTGTTTCTCTGAAGCCAGCCACTATTTTCTAAAAATCGCTTTTTTGTGGTAAAAATGCGGCTCATTTGCCAAATTGATACCACAGTTGGCGGATGTTTTAGAGTTGAAAGACGTTTACTGAGGGAGCTGGGTAAATATGTCGAAAGCGTTCAATTTTACTATTAGCGATACATCTGGTTGTAATCAGATTTCTCTAGCTGGCCATTGAATAGGGATGACGATTTCTATATTTAGATTTTAGTCAGGGTATAGTCAAGCTGATGATGATGATGATGATATTTAGATTTTTGGAACCGTTACTACCTTAGATGATGGGCCTAAACTAATAAGGGTCCTTTAAAGGGAAGTTCAAAACTCGATCACCGCTTCGAGCATCCAGCTAGGTCTTTGAAATTGTATCACTTCTCGGTTAATATGCCACATGACCCCCTCTGTCCTGCTCTCGCCACACCCGCCCTGGGCTGCTCCCGCTCCTGATGAGGCCGGCAATAGGTTAGCTGGTGCCTGCTGTGCAAAGCTGTTTTCACAGTAGGCGCTTCTTTGAAGGATTAAGCGGGCACGCAGGTTTCAACCTTCGCAAGAACCTGCCGAAACTTACCTAGCTACAGCGCCAAGGCAAATGCGTTTTCTAGTTTATAGACTAATATGGCTTCATTGGCTAGTATTGCTAACGGTCAGCAACAAAACCCAAATTCATCCTATGCATCTGTGATAGTTAAAATTTTAAAAGTACATTTTTTGACATCAAGCTATAGTTAACATGACTGACTTTTTTTCTGGATTCAGCCAGCACCAGTATTTCTTCTCCAAATGTATCACATCTTTTATCTCAACAAGCCTACATATAAAATTAGTGGTGGGTTTTTAAGGACGACGTGGAATTAGTAACATGACTAGAGCATTCCTTCATTTATTTGGGGTTTTTTGACAGTAACAAGTATACTTATCCCCTTACCCACTGATCGCTTGATGCTCATGAGGAAATATTTAGCATTCACATATGAACGATTTAACATATTTAAAGCCCTAACGGCGACATAAATGCAGTTCGAAAAGCATACTATGTTCGAACTATGCACAATTACACCATTTCATTCACAAGGCGTTATCCGAGATTAAAAGTATGCGTGTATTTTCTTGTGCCAGTTAGCTTATGATACCTGATCTTTAAATGGCGACAAAGAGGCAGGAGAGAAGACGAGATCTTCGGCGACAAGTTGTCGGTTGGGAAACTCGACCGTCGCAGTACCGAAATGCTCCAAAATATAGTCATCGGGCTAAGGATAACAGTAATTCTTGGCCTAGTGATACGTAAACTTGAATAACATTTTTTTTTTCAAATAATAACCGTGCATGATTGATGACCCGCCCGATGAACAGGTAAATGGCGACAGGCAGGCAGCGAAGAAAAAAATTTCATTGGCTGAAACATTAACACTCATGTGTAATTTGCTTTAGAATTAAAAGCGGACCACAGGGGCAGCGCGACCATTAATAATTTTACATCACGTATATAACTGGCACAAATGATGATGCGACGCATGAGCATCGTTCATGAGCAAAGACGAATAGCCCATGGTTCTATGTTTTACTCCAAATTACCTGCCTACTTCGCTACTACACCCACAAATTTTATACCCACCTACCCCTCTCCCCCAGTGCAGGGTAGCAAACCGCTTTTACCGATTAACCTCCCTGCCTTTCCTCCTCATCTTCCTTCCTCCTCCTCCTTCCATATAAGCTTACAGCTATGATGCGCTGAATAATTTCTAAGTTCTGCCGACCTTGACTTGAGTGCGATCAATTTCGCTTATTTTTCTTACCGCCTGTGTTCTGCAGGGAGAATGGACCCTCCTGCTGAAAAGTGTTGGCGACAAGGGCACGTTCTTTTGTGCCAACCTCAGCGTCACGCTGGAATAAGGCTGCACGCGTATGAGTTTCTCCATCAGGAGATTTGTCGCACCCTGTGTGACAGCAAGAGATGCGTATTTATTTCTGTCTGAGGCGCTTTTCTTCATTGTTTACCATAGTTTTATTTTACTGTGCGCACACAAAACCCAAGGCCTGAATAAATCTTCCCGTATAACACCCTGCATCATGTCCTTCCCAGTCGGAAAAAACTTCAGAAAATTTTCTGATGTCACGACAGAATTTCTGTGCGGTTTTTGACGGGAAACCTGTTGTGACAACAGAACATTCTGTAGTAACATCAGAGATTTCTGTAGTTACAACAGAAACGTGCAACAGAACTACAGACAACAGAAATATACCACAGAAAAACGACAGAACTACAGAAAAGTATTACTGAACTACAGAAAAATTTGATGGTTACGACAGAATTCTACAGGATATTTTGTCGTATTTTTGACACAGTTCTGTAGTTTTTTTTTTACTGGGTTGCTTCTTTCACCAATTTCTCTCCAATGCGTAGTTGACTAGTGACAGCATACGCTTTGCGAGTATATTAAATGTGACAACAGCTAAACAATATTTTTCAAGCACGCTGCCTACTCTCACATTGATTAAATTACCAGCTTTTCGCTTTCACCCAAAAGTTTTTTTACAAATTTCGTTGCTGTGCCTGTAACATGACAGCGTTAAATTATCGCCTTGACATGACGAGCAAGCGCAGTGAATTTATCAAGTAGGTGTGCAGAACCGATTCAAGGACACAGAGGATGCGATTGCAGTCGGACTGACATATAGCTTGCTCTGACTTTTTTTGTTTCTGTACATGCTTTTATTGCCGTCCCCTACTGCCACGCCGCATCATTGCGTTCAAAGTAGCTCGCGTTACTGTGCTTACATTCAGCTCCCTTTGATTATTTCTTTTAGAGACAGCGCTCTTAAAAGCCCATCCCTTCGGTTTAGCATCCTAGTAACATGAGTCGGCGCAATCAGGTGACAGTAGCAACGTGGAATAATGAAAGTTATTGTGGAAAGTGGAAGTTATGCCGAGAAAGGAGGAATGCGGTACTGAACAGTTCCTTTTTAGTATCCCCGTTAGGAAGTTTCCATGTCCACTACCCGTTCTTCCATTTACTGAAGAAGGTACTCATGACCTTTAAGTTAGTGGGCTCTGCAAACGCAACTAGTAACTCACCCTTTCTAGAACCAATGCCATAGTCACCCACTGCCTGGTCTTCTGCCTGCTTTTACCATATACTTGAAGTCGCCCATTGAAGCCGGCATTGAAGTCGTCCATTAGTACAGCATACTGGGTATTTGCTTTCCGCATTGCCAATTCTAGATCTCCGTACAAGCTTTCGACTTCCTTGTCACCATGACAACATGTAGGCGCGTAGGCACGTACAATCCTCAGTTTATACCGCTTATTAAGCGTAACTACGATGCCTGCAAACCTGTCGTTAATTGAGGAGAGCATGTTGCCAGGCTAGTTGCTGATCCATTAAGTCAAAAGTTTAGTGAAAAAATAAAACATAATGGACAGAGAAGGATACGTAAGGCGACTGAGGAGCGCTAAATTTTTTTACCCTTAATTAATTCTACAGAATTTCTCTATATTATCCGCTATATCGTTATTTACAAGGAAACCTACTCCTAGTTCTCGCCTCTCCGGTAAACTTCGATAACAAAGTGCATGGCAGTTCTTCAGTACAGTATTTTCCTCACTAAGTCTACTAACCTCACTAAGCCTCATTAAATGCAATCACACATTGTAGTTTCTCTAACAGCACTACTTAACAAGCCTCACTAGCTAAGGTTCCAGCGTTAAAATTTGTCAGGGTCCGTTTCCAATGGCGGCCTGTCCAGCGGAGCCAGAAATTTCTAGAGCCCCCCCCCCCACCACGTCATAGGTCTGACCGCCACCGTGATTAGTTGTTCCGCAGCCGCTGGTGACTGAGGGCCGGGGTTTTATGGAACTATTCATTAGAGGTTGCGGCCAATTACTGCACCAAGGTGGCCAACTCCTGATCTGGTGAGGGAGTGCGTTGCCGGAGGTGTTTACCGGCATCAGGGCGCATTGCAAATCTGTTTATGCATTTGCAGCGATACGCGGAATTTTTTTTAATCTGGTGGAGAGCTGGGCGGCACCGGGATTCGAGCCACGGACATCTTGAGTTAGAGGCGGATGTTCTACTTCTACGCCACCGCTGACCGCGCATAGTCATATGGTGGTCCATATGACAAATTCCTCTGCGGAATTGGGAAATAGTTTATGTGCACGAAGTAAAGTTCAATTACTTGAAAACCATTCGCTTTTTTGAGTCTTCTAACTATTCTACCCGGGGCTCCTGTGCCGCTTTATTAACCAACTGACGTCTGTGACGTCTTTCTTTGTGAAGGTTACTGGATCCTAAGAGAAAATTGCGATAGTTTGATACATGCCATAATACGAAACAACCTGTGCAACAGTATTTTTATTTCTTGGAAGTGCCTGTAGTCATTACGGCCTCTATTTTTCATGCACGCCAATGACACGAATATTTTTCCTTACTTCAAAACTGCGACAGAGGAAAACAATTAGCAGAGTATCAACTAGGTTATATCGAGTTAGGTGTGTGAAAGCATGGTTTAATTCGGTTTAGCTTTTGGCTGGCATTTGGTTTTGTTTGTTTGTTTTTTTTTTGCTCTAACTTTTGATTCGGTTGTGGTCTAGGGTATACAAACATTATGCAACATGCTCACGGTTACGGCGTCTTCTCTTAAGTTCCAACTACGCCCGCCGGACACGGCCTGCTTCTACGGCCGCACAGTAGAAGGACATGCCTCACTCGCTATCATGGCGTAGTCTGACGTGCCATAGCCATTGTGCGGAGCGCCTATGCAGGCAAACGTGGCTTCGAAGCAAGAGGTTATTTTATCTATTTTTCTTGTAGTTTTTATTTTACTATTTATTCTATTAATTACTATACATTATAATTTTATTAGTTTTTGTCGTAAATTAGCATCATCGGTATGCTTGATTTTTACATACATTTCTAATGCTTTCATTGGTAATTGGTTTACAGTAAAGGGAAGGCGCAGTATTTGTCGCACACATCCTGAAGGCCCTGTTAGACCGTGCAATAGTGCATTCGCACCAAGATACTGTAACTGATATTCTCCCAAGGGAGAGAAAAGGCTGGCAGTTTGCTTAGTATGTGTCTTGAGTAGTCGCTCTCGAGTCCTAATTATTCAGGGCGGGAAAGTCATTTTCAGCTTCATTGTTGATCATATCGTGCCGGCAGCATTTAGATTTAGGTGAAACGCAACCAATAAAATACTTTGCGACAGCTGTGAATGTCAAAGCATCCGGGGGTGGTCGATATTATCGGAAACATTCGACTATGACATCTCTCAGCCTTAGTCATTTTCGGGAAACAAACACAATAAACCAAATCATAAGCAGAAACATTCTTCAATATATCTTTGGATAGAGGAGCTGCACAGATAAGCGGTTGAAGATGCGGGCACCACTACATTAGGCTTAGCGCATATTTAACTTGCTTATTTATCATTTACAGAGTGTGTAGACTGGGCTTTCAGATATTTCCTGTTTGGCAAAAAATCTTTAGTACTATATCTTGGAGGAGGAGGAGGAAGATGAGGAGGAAAGGCAGGGAGGTTAACCGCTAAAGGAACTGGTTTGCTACCCTGCACTGGGGGAGAGGGGTAGATGGGTATAAAAGTTGTGGGTGAGAGAAGGATGGGTGAAGACAGTACAGTTACATAACAGGCATGTCACATCACATCACTTCACAGTCATATCACGTAACATAAAAAATCATAGCCTTTCGATCAGTCCTGTGCTTTTAATAAAGCGGAGCAGTGCCTGGGAGGCCTTCACCGCAGACGATCGCCGTGGCCAGGGACCTAGGAAATTAATTTCCGTTAGTGGGCGTCCATCTAGACGCGCCAGCTCACGGCATCAGTTCAGTTCAGTTCAGTTCAGGCGTTCAGTCGTGTCCGACTCTTCGTGACCCTATGGACCATGTCACGCCACGCTTTCCGGTCTCTCACTATCTTCTTAACATCACATAGCTTCATCTGCAATGCCTCGAGAATGCCATCTAACCATCGCGTTCGCTGCCTACCCCTTCTCCGGCGACCCTCAACCTTTCCCAACATCAAATCTTTCTCCAGCGACTCCTCTCTTCTCATCAGATGACCAAAGTAGCTGAGCTTTAACTTTAGAATTTGACCCTCCAATGAGCAGTCAGGGTTTATGGTCGACAATATCGACTGATTTGATCTTCTGGCAGTCCAAGGAACTCTTAAGAGTATTCGCCAGCACCACAATTCAAACGCGTCAATTCTTCGGCGGCGGTCAGCCTTTTTCACAGTCCAACTCTCGCATCCATACACCACAACTGGAAAGACCATAGCACAGGTTATACGGATCTTGGTTGGCAGACTAATGTCTCTGCTCTTTACTAGGCGGTCAAGGCTAACCATTGCTCTCTTTCCCAGAAGCAGGCGTCTCCTAATTTCATGGCTGCAGTCTCCTTCCGAGGTAATCTTGGCGCCCAAGAACAGAAAACCTGTCACAGCTTCCACCTCTTGTCCATTGATGCTCCAGGACTTGATAGGGCAAGACGCCATGATCTTCGTCTTTTTAACGCTCAGTTTAAGCCCAAACTTCTCACTCTCTTCTTGTACGCGCATCAGAAGTCTCTTGAGTTCCACTTCACTTTCTGCCATTAAAGTGGTATCATCCGCATATCTAAGGTTGTTGATACGTTTTCCAGCAATCTTCACTCCAGCTGATGACTCGTCTAGACCAGCCTTCCTCATGATGCACTCTGCATATAGGTTAAATAGGCAGGGCGACTCATGGCATAGGCACTGTCTTTCCTCTCTATATACGGGGCACTCACAAAGAATGTAGTCTATAGTCTCTTCGCACCCACAGTTTGTGCATGCAGGGCTATTTGCCATAGCTGTCACAAAATAATAAGAGTTTGTAAATGCTACACCAACCCACAGGCGGCACAGCAAAGTTTCTTCACATCGGGGTAGGCCAGGTGGAAGCCGGAGCTTCAGGTCAGGGTCCAGGGATTTTAAGCGGAAGTTCGCAAACTGGTCAGAATTCCACAAGGAGAGCGTGTGTTCCCGCGCAAGTGCGCGAAGCCTGCCCGCTGCGTCTGCCCTGGAAAATGGAATCAACACAGAATCGCCGCCTTGGTGGGCTTTTCGTGCGACCTCGTCCGCCCGGAGATTGCCCGCTATGCCGCTGTGTCCTGGAAGCCATTGGTAGATCATGTCATGTCCTTTTATGGCATAGTGATGAAGCTGTCGTATTTCGGCGGAGAGTTGCTCATGGGCTCCACGGCGAAGAGCCGCTTTTAAGACTTGCAGAGCTGCTCTTGAATCTGTGAAAATAGACCATTGTTGAGGGCTTCGCTGACTGATATGCCAAATAGCGACACGTAGAGTGGTTAGTTCTGCGGCTGCTGAATAAGTACGGTGAATTGCGCTAACTTTTATTTCTGTAGTAGTTGCGGGCATGACCATGGGGCTTGAAGAACTCACGGCATTGACTGAACCATCGGTGTAGACGTGCATACGATTTGCATGGTATCCATGGAAGTATTCAAGAGTGATTTGTTTTAGTTCTGTCGGCGATAGCTCGACCTTCTTCCTGATGCCGGGTATTGAAAGAAGCACGTGTGGTTGATGTAGGTTCCACAGTGGAGAGGACGGTCTAGATACGGGTGCAGACTGGGACGGCAGAATAGCGCGATGCGCATCAACGGTCTCTGTAAACGATGTACTCGGCCTGGTAATAGGAAGACTGGACAAATGATGACAGGGAACCCGGGTGATGTGTCTGAAATGTGCCCTCAGGGCGTCAACCGTTAGGTAGGTAGATATTGGATGCTCCAGAGCAATCAAAATGGTAGCAGCCATAGAGGCACATTTCGACAATCACAGGCAGGTTCGCAGAGCTTGAGCTTGAACGCTCTGTAGGATTCCTAAGTTGGTTTTCCTGACATTTCCAAGTGCAGGTAAGCTGTAGCGAAGAAATCCCATAAGTAATGCATGGTACAGCTGGAGCATCGACCGCACGGACGCTCCCTATGACTTTCCCCCAATAAAGGCAAGTATGTGAGCAATTGCTGTCAGCCTCTTTTTCATGAATGAAATATGGGGAGTCCACGAAATATTTCTGTCGATGATCACTCCCAGAAAGTGATGGCTACTTTCGTAAGGTATTGCTTAACCATCAATGCGTACGGTGTAAGGTTACATGTTCTTGCGTGTAAATGCAATTAGCGAACACTTTTCAGTTGATATCTGCAGACCTTGCAGGTGGAGGTAGGACGCAACTATACTTGCCGCCTTTTGAAGCCTCGCTATAACCAGTGGGCACGTAACTCCTGATGCCCAGATACAGATGTCGTCCCATATATTGAAAGTTGCACCGACTGGGGTATTAGGTCAACAAGCCCGACAAGAATAAGATTGAAGAGTATTGGGCTTAGTACTCCACCCTATGGGACTCCACGGGAAGTGAAATGAGAAGATGTTGGGCCATCTTCAGTCTGCATAAACTGAGATCTGTTGGATAAATAACTGCGTATCCAGTAAAAAACACTACCGCCGAGCTCGGCAGCATCCAGAGCGTCCAAAATGGTCTGATGTGTGACGTTGTCATATGCGCTTACCCGCGGCGTTGTTCCTTAATATCTTGGGATTGCATTTTGAAAACTAGGAGAGATACGTATGTGTGTTCTGTGCAAGGGGGCTATACAGACAGGCAGGAAGCAAGTACGTGAGGCAGCTTGGTGTTTAAAGCGCTACTTATGAGAACTGATTAATCAACCATTTCATTTTATTTTAAGAGTAAGATTAACACGACATTAACAAAGGTTCCACTTATTCGAAAACATGACGTCAGCTTTGTCAGCTAGAAATGCCGAAGCTGTCCCGATACATCGATGTAAAGATCCTGCGCCGATACACCGTACCTTATCGAGGTCTCCGCCAGATGGACTTGACGTACGAAATTACTGCTGTGAGATCTGCGATCGTACCCGCTTGCACACTGGCTGACGTTCTTCATCGGGTTCGACTCACTATGCCCTGATGATCTCCTTGCCTTAGCATTGAATTGTGCCTTCTGCGACGGAGGTTATATCACAACTGTCACTCCGTGAACTAGGATAATGAAGCGTGGGGTTCGTGGAGGAAGTCGAGATACTTTCGAGCGACGAAACGTCTTTACTGGGTGCTTTGGCTGTCTCTCCTTCAATATAACTTCATCCCCTTTTGTTAACTTAATTTTTCTGGTTACGTTACATACGCCTCAACTTGTTTACCAACATACAGAGCACGGAGGTGAAGTATTCACCTAGACGCTGGCGCTTAATATTGAACAAGCGAGAGCAAGGAAATGGGGTGCTACAACACTCTTCACACGATTCTTGACGCATTACTGCACCGTCAAGCTCAAAGCGCTGAAGAGGTTTCCTGGTCCACATAGACTTTCTATTTGTAGCGAATACTTGTCATATTTAGGCGTAGCTCTCAGGCACCTTTTCGGTGGTTGAGCCGAGTAACCATTGGTACCATTGCAGTCGCAGTCGAGTGAGAGAATTTCTCAAAACAAAGGAAAGAAGAGCCACAGCTGAATGCTACTCGCTTGTGTCTCTTCGTTCATGTCTTTTGAAAAATCCTCTGGTCGTGAGAAAAACAGTACTTTGTAACTCCACACACACACACACACACACACACACACACACACACACACACGCACGCACGCACACACACACACACACACACACACACACACACACACACACACACACACACACACACACACACACACACACACACACACACACACACACACACACACACACACACACACACACACACACACACACACATACATACATACATACATACATACATACATACATACATACATACATACATACATACATACATACATACATACATACATACATACATACATACATACATAGATACATACATACATACATACATACATACATACATACATACATACATACATACATACATACATACATAAATTTAACCATCTCTCAAATGATTTGCCTCAAAATATTGCATAAACAATTTTAAGTATTAGCTCCCAAAATTTGCACGAGGGAGTATCGCAGTCGTCCTCGTAACTTTTTCGCTGGCATAGTCAAAGCACCGAAAGAATTATTGCGGTTCTTAAGCGCCAGTTTCATATGAAGACGGCTGCACCGCAGTGTTTTATTATAGGAAGCTGTACCCGTTGACAGGCTGCTAATTTACGCGAGTGCTTTCGCCTATTTGGGGCTGGTAGAAACATTTTGTTGCCATTGGAACAAATAGCGGGGGCGACACCCTTATAAGGCAAAAGAAAGTTCTTGAAGAGTAGTCTTCCTTATGCCACTGGAACTGATCTTCCGTTGGTGTTGAGGTGCTCTTCACGACAGACTCCTACTAGGACTCTGCGACGTTCGGTGATGGGGATGAGGAAATGTGGGGCATGTAAGAAGGATGTGTAGGAATGTACTGGTTTGCCGCTGAGTCTGCATGATAAGTAAACCTGGTCTAAGTATCAGGCATGTAGAGGTGTAGGGTATGCAGCAGTCCGAGTCTGCAAACTTCGTAAGTGCGTGCGCTATGGTGAGAGAGGAGGCTGGTGGTGTATATTCCCTTCGTTTGTCCCAGTTTGAATGCCACCCTGCGCTACTCGTACTGTATCATTGGCATGCAAATGGTATCGGTTCCACATAAAAAGGATACGCTTCTGTGCGAATCAGTAGTCATAATAATATTGATAACTGATTCACAGGAAGGGAAAGGCGCAGTATCTGTCACAATTGTTTCTGTGGACACCTGACCTGAGCCGTAAGGAAAGGGATGAAGGTGGGAGTGAAAGTGTAAACAGAGGAAGAGGAGCGGTGGTGGAGGGCTACGGAATAATTTGGAGCACCTGGAGTGGTAGTGGTAGAAACATTTACTTTGAAGCAAGGTGGCTGGTCCTGGCTTTGATGGGGCTGGGACAGTCAGGTCACCGCCGCTTGCGACGGAGGCTTGCCTTCCACTGAACCTTTATCTGTTGTAGGCCGTCATGGCACCCGCCACCGCTTCGGTGATTGACGACGGCAGTTGCGGCGTGCGTCTTTCTCTCCCTCTTCTTTTTATTTCTTTATATTCTCTTTGGTTCGCACTACGCAACGGAAGTAGCTCAGCTGCGGAGCCAGTAGCAGATCTATGCATTTTCTTTTCTTATTCTAACAGCCCAAACAACAACAACGAAACATCTCCTGCCAATATTACAAAGGGTGGCGGCGTTGCCCCCTACTTAGCATTTCAGAGCCCCTCTATATACGGAGGGTCCTCTTACAAAGCAAAGGAAAACCCTTGGAGGGCTATCCCAGCGAGAGCACATGTAATGAGTTTAGCAGGTGCTTATAAGAGGGCCACCTTTAGTGAAGGAGGGTGAGAGAATGCGAGGCAGATGAATAGTGTGTGTAGAAAGTCGCCAGATTTGTCACAGAGTTTGAAGGCAGAGGAAAACTGGTCAGGAAAGCAGGCGTGGAGAAGGATGGGGTATAGGACTGTGCGCGTTTGTAGCTTTCGCCAATGGGCAGCTTGTGTTATTGTGAGATTCGGGGCAGGGGGTGCGTAAGTCCTTATATTTTCGTGGTAGTAGGTAAGCATGTCACGAAAGGACAACAGGCACTCCCCGGCTTCTGATGAAGACTGCTCCTCGCATGCCTGGAAAGTGAGACCTCGAGCCAGAGAGTTAGCCTCCTCATTACCGGGAAGGCCCGCATGCGCGGGTGTCCAAATAAGGGTGACAGATTGTCTGGGTTGCCAAAAACGCCAAATGCGGTGGATATTGTGGGACACCAAACATTGCCAAAGTTTAGAATAGCTGGTATTTTTTTCAAGGGGGGTGTGGATGTCATGGCTAACGCAATGGCTGCATCCTCCGTCTGTGTTGATCGGTGAGAATTGAGCAAGCAGAGAGAAGTTTTGCGTGATTGTTAGTAACCGCTAGTACCTTACTATGGGTGTTTGCATAAGTGGTGGCATCTACATAAGCTACACTGAGGTCTTCTCTATATTATCTGTGTAAGTCTTGCACCCTGGCGGTTCTACGTTTCCCGTCTAGTTCTGGGTTAATGTTCTAGGAATGGGGATACCAAAATTTTCAAGCGAATTGCAGGAGGTAATGAGGTGCCTTTAGATGGGAGTCCTATTGGGGATATGTGTAGGGAAGAGAGTAGTGCGTGACCTGCTGGTGTAGGCGAAAGGCGGGCCGTCTGGGCTGCCAGCGTGCCTTCACGGAGTTCTTGGGCCCCAAGTTTGAGTAAGCGGAATATTGACATGCGGGAAGGAAGGCGCAGGGCTGTTTTTGTACAACCGTGGAGTAAAGCATTCACTCGATCGCACTCCTTGCTAGTGAGATAATGAGGCGTAGGTGTGGAAGCGCGTATGCGAATCTGCTGGTAACGTATGCTTGTGTGAGGCGAAGTGTATTTCTTTCATGAAGGCCTGTTTTCCGAGGTTCTACACGAAGGATGAGCCGAGTAGTGTGATGAGCATGAGTCTGGACTGCTTTGATTACATCTCCATGTGCTCCATAGGAGTAGAGAGTCATTCCTAGCACCCTGATTTGAATTACTACGGGAATCGGTTGTGTACCGAGTGTCAGAGCGATAGGGGGGCTATCAAGATGAGTGTATTTGGTCGATGAAGGAAGAGTTGAGGTTTAGACGGTGAGCATGATAGGCCTCTCTCCTTCACATAGTTGTCGATAATGTTTACAGCTGTTTGGATGCAAGTCTCAATGGTGGCGTCACTGCCTCGACATGCCCAGACAGTATACGCATAAAGGGCGAAATGTGTGTCTGGAATCTCAGATCGTTTTTTTGGGAGATGCATAAGGGAATGCTAAAGAATGTCGGTGAACGGACCGCTCTTTGAGGTGTTCCCCGAGTACCGAGCTTGATGTTTGGAAGCGCATGAGGGCCCTGTGTGAGAGTCGCTTTTCGGTTCCTGAGGAACGCGCCCTTATGTAGTTATACATGTGACTGCCTACTTGTAGCGTTTATAGGTTATTAAGAATGGCAGAGTGCGTTACATTATAAAATGCTTTGGTGATAACTCCAAGAATGGAACGAGTATCGCGAGTTTTTGAATCAAGGATAATGTGCTTTAGCTGTGCGTTGTGTTGTTGTGGCTGTAGGAAGAAGGAAAAAAAAATTCACAGGCCTGCTACTGGCTCTGTAGCTGAGCCATCTCCGCTGCCTCGTGCAGACAGAAGAGAATTAAATTGGTTCACAGGAAGGGAAAGGCGCAGTAACTGTCACACTTGCTCTGTGGACACCCGAACCGCGCCGTAAGGGAAGGGAGGAAGGTGGGAATGAAAGTGGAAAGAGAGAAAGAGGAGCCGTAGTGGAGGGCTACGGAGTAATTTCGACCACCTGGGGATCTTTAACGTGCGCTGACATCGCACAGCACACGACGCCTCTTCGTTTCGCCTCCATCGAAACGCAGCCGCCGCGGTCGGGTTCGAACCCGGGAACTCCGGCACAGTAGTCGGGCGTCTTACCACTGCACCACCCCGGCGGGGCAGACAGAAGAGAAAATAGAGAAGAAAGAAAAGGAAGAGAGAAAGAAAGACGCGCGCCGCAAAAATCGCCGTCGTCCTTCACCGAAGTGGTGGTGGGTGCAATGACGGCCTACAACAAATAAATCCTGCCACCCCACCGCCGCAAGCGGCGGTCACCTACCTGCCCCAGCCCCATCAGGGGAGGAAAACATCTTGAGTGTCCAAACCGGGATGGAAACCAAACATGTAGTTAATGTGCGATGGCATCGCACAGCACACATTGTTGTTGTGGCTGTAGGAAGAAGAAAACGAAAATGCACGTGCCTGCTACTGGCTCTGTAGCTTAGCCACCTCCACTGCCTCGTGCGGGGAGAAGAGAAAACGTAGAGGGAGAGAAACGCGCGTCACAACAGCCGTCATCCACCACTCCTAGCAGTGACAGGTGCAATGATGGCCTACAAAAGATAAAACTTCGGTGGCAGGCTAGCCCCCGCAGCAGGCGGCGTTGACCTACCAGTCCCAGACCTCTAGGGCCAGGAACGGCCCGCGCTACACACAGACACCTCTCCGTTTCGCCTCCATCGAAACCCAACGACTGGAGTTTGTGCTGCTTCAAAATTGTGCTGGAGAGGAGGACGAGAAAACATATATTTCCAATGAAATTATTTGGGAAGGGAGGTACGTATGGTTGTAGAACTGAGTGGCAGGCCCTATTCCGGGACGCTATTGGCCGCCGCCGCTGCCCGAGCTCTCGGTACCAGGGCCCGCTGGGTCTCCAGGTCCGAACTGGACAGTGCCGTCTTCCAGCCCTTCCTATTCGGCTGTTTTATAACTTTTTTTTTTTTTTTTTTTTGGCAGGCCGTCACCATGTGGTACAGGTAATAATACTACCGCGGAATTGCACCTACCCGTGAATGTCGGGTCCACGTGTTCTAGAAAGGCGGGATTTAGAAAATACCCCGTTTGGAGCCGACTACTGTGGCCCTCCGCAGATCTGCGGAGACATTTGGCGGGGCCCGGGAGTTCCCTCCTGCATAGGCGTAAATAATTTGTAATGTTCGAGATTGGTATGGTTGCTTCGGTAGAATCGGATGATTGAGCTGAACCCCGAGGGAGAAACACTCGGGGAGCTGCGAGAGCAGTTTTGTTCCAATCCACATTCTGGTGACCGGACACCCATATAACCCGTGTTTTTACCAGTAGCCGAAATTGAATTTTTGGTTTTAGTGGGCGTGTGGCGCTATCCTAGTCTGCGCGTAATTTCGGCAGGCCCGTTGCGAGTTCGACATTATATAGGCTGCGTCGCAGTGGGTGACGGCCAGTGCAATCGTCACTTCCTCTAACATTAGTGCGTCGTTAGGTTTTACTGAGAGCCCATTCACCTGCCTTCCTTCGTACACAACAGTAAGGGTGCAGATACCATCTTCGGTGGGACACGCTGTATCCACGTAATATGTGCCAGTCTTACGGCCATAGTTATTTTGTATAAATTTTGCCCTGATTATACTCCCAATTCATGTTTTTGGGGAGCGGCTTAACCGTCAAAGATTTTTCCACACGTCCAGGATATCCATCCACCCTGTTATGTGTGGTGGGGAGAAGCCCGAGATTGAGGTCTCGGAGGGCTGGTCACCGAGAGCCTAGCATTGTGGCTTGGTCTATGGACTTTAATCAGGTAGCCTATTGTATTATGAATCCCAATTTGGAGCAGGCGCTCCATAGACGCTCTTGCCGGGAGTCCTAGAGATTTTTAACCGCCTCCCGAATCATCGCGTCGAGCGTCCCATGGTCGCTCTTCCTCAGCTTGAGGTAGGGCGCCACGTACACCACACGACTAACGACGAACGCCAAGACCAGGCGAACGGTTTCTTTTTAGGAAATCCACCGTGCTTGCCACATATCCTGTCAATCATCCTACTAATCTGTTCGTAGGTGGACTTTAATTTCTTTTGGGCTGTGGCATTGTTACCCAGGTTATCAACTTGTAATCCCAATACCCGAAGTGAGGTCCCCTCTGGTTTTGGTATGCCGCTTACCTATATGTGTATGTTTTGTCCTGGGTCTTTATACTTTGCAATGCGCAAAAGTTCTGATTTATTCGAAGCGTACTCTAAACCACACTCCCAAATGTGGTTTTCTACAACCGAGGCTGCCTCTTGGGGGACCTCCTCTATCTCCCTAGGTTGCCCCGGGACGACCAGATGGTTATGTCGGTACATAGTTGTCGTGGCGTACGCCATCTACAGCGTTGAGCCTCTCTGGGAGGCCTATGAGGGCAATGTTAGAAAACAGCAGAAAGAAAACAGCTCCTTGAGGCGTTCCTCGGGTTCCCATATCGATGGGTGCGAATTTTTCATTGCCCAATCTGATATTATTTCCGAGTTTCTAAGAAAATGTTTATGTAGCTAAATGTTTTCTCGTCACAATTGGTGGTGTTTAAATGTTGCAGAATTCTACTGTGTTTAACGTTGTCAAAGGTCCTCTTCAAATCCAGGGCAAAACTAGCCCTGTCTCCAGAACTTCCAAAAGGGGGATCAATGATTTCCCTATTGATTTAGAGCAGTACATGTGGTCGCAAGCCGATCATAGAGGGCGGCAGCAGCTCGTATTGTTCCAAATAATGTGACAGACTTTGCCTCACTACCGTCGCCATGAGCGCACCGGCGCAGGACATGAGAGACATTGATCTTAAATTCTGTAGTTTGATCATTGAGGTTGACCACAAGGCTGACCGTTATCTGTTCGTCTACCGGTGTCGTTCCTCGCCTCATAATCATTAATGCTGTTTTAATTTTCCCGACGGTAAATTCTGCATCTAATGTTGGGGTTTTTCTCTCCAGTGTATGTTCTAAATTGCTCACCTTCGTGAACGGTCGTACATAATTGTCGCTGTTTTTGTTTGTGGGCGAGCTGTTTGTCCGTGCCTTTGGAGTCTTTGTGTGCCCTCCTCAAGTTGCTGCTCTGTTCGTCTTTATATTTATTAGGTTCAATGATGCACCTGAGAAACCTTCATGGACTTTCCGTGCTGAGGGTGCCTCGGAGGAAATCGCACCTGGATATCCAGTTGGTGTTTGCTAGAGACCAAGCGTATGCTTTCGCCTGCTTGTTTATCTGATCAATTCTAATTCTAAGCTTACGGTTGTGTTTGTGTTTTTTTTTTTCATCTCTTAGTAAAAGTTCTCCTGGCTTCCCAAAAAGTGTAGGGGGTGGTTGGTTACTGCCGGGGCGTCTTCGGTGGTCTGAAGTTTGCGCGTGAAACGGTTCTTGGTTTGAATTAGCGATTAGGCTCAATCCTCATATTTTGATGCGTCGGCACCGAATGCCGTGGTCGCCCCTTCCCTGAAATTTGTCCAATAAATGACGCAAGCTGCTCCCCTCCATTTGTGAATTTTGTTTGAATCTAATCCGATTTTTAGGATTCAGTGATCGCTCCCGAGAGTTTCTTCTGTATTGTGCCATTCGTAAATTTTGGCGTTCCGGACTAGAGAAAGGTTCGGCATGTGTCTCGGGAGACGCTATTTCTTATTCTAGTAGGGTACAGCGGGTCCGTGAGAGGGGTTACTGCCACGTCGGCTATGACCGCGGCTAATTTCCCGCCTTTTGCATCCTCCTTATTATATACGCATTGATAGCTGTGCGCGTTAAAGTCCCCAATCACCACTAAAGGCGATCCGCTGGCTATCCGCACTGTTCAGCGCTGTGTTTGTCCCTTTCTTCCTCTGGCCTTGTGCCGTTGCGCTGCTTCACTAGACATGTCAGACCAACTCGTTCACCAGTTCTTGTTGTATCCGCACCGCTTTCAGAAAGATTTCGTCACAAGTCGCTTGGCGTTGTTGCGGCCTGCTATAAAGGCTAGAACAAATGCACTTTTGCTGGACCGTTTGTTTGGTAGTTGAATAAATGTATGCTCAATTTCGTAACTCTAAATCTATTGTCATGGCCGTGCACCCTTTGTGCACAAGAATTCAGGTGGACAGATTCTTTTGGTGGGTAGTGTATGACCTGAGTTTCGCTTATGTGCCTATATTTTCCAAAGCAAATATTTCTAATGTTACGTCTAACGCTTCTATGTATTTTTGTAGCGTTTCTCTTTTTCTCTTAAATCCCCTGCGATTACATTGCATGATTTGTAATTGTTGTTTGTCGCGTTTAGCCGTGCTGAATAAGTACTACGTGGACGGTGTATTGTGGCCGTCCCCCTCTTGAGGTTCCTCCTCTATTATGCGTTTGCTGCTCTTTTTCCCGCATATTTTAATCATTATTGCTCAAGGGCCCTCCACCATCGCCTGCAACCTCCTGTCGATTTTGATTTCGTACGACTGGAATTTGTAGAGAATCACTTAAACTGATGCTTGAGTGCTCTTTTTGATTGCCTCCCTAATGTATTGTTCTATATTTATTTATATTCCCCAAATTTATTTTCCAATTTTAGGTTCCTTATCTTACTCTCTAACAATTTCTCTAACCTCTTGCTCAGTTAGAAAACCAAACTTGTTGTCGTTCGCTGTATATTACGCTGGCGAGGTGGAAAGGTTCGAAGATTCCTCTTCCATCTCTTCTTTCGAAGGAGGGGCGACAGTCACTATGGGTTTGTTACACTGGCTACTCATGGCGTTCAGCGCTTCATTTAACTTTTGTAATTCCTGTTCTAAACTAAAATGTTCGGCCCTAGATAGATGAGTTTCACATGTTTGAAAGGTTTCCAAGGGGCAGTATCAAGATCGTCTGTGATTGTGAAGCCGTCTGAGGACCTTCTCCGGCTATATATCACTGAAACGCAGCGTGCATCTCTGGTTTATGGGGCAAAGATTCTAGGCGCCTAAATGTTAGCTCAACTGTGTTACTACCAGCGTTCAATGCTTTATCTGGCACAGAAAGTCTAGGCACTGCTTGCGATAGTCTTCTGTAGGGTCTGCTGTCACTTACAAAAACTGAAAAGGGCGTCTATGAGAACTGCTAACTTTTTTGTTATTTACCTGCGTGCAATCAGAGTTGTGCCTAATCAATTACTATCAATAATTGTCACTTTCAGTAATTGTAACATAACTGAACAAAGTTTCGAAAGAGTAATGTTTCTTGTAATCCCGGTTTTCTTTCTAATGCAGAAAAGGCTAGAGGGGCGAAACGCCTGTCTCTATGTTACTAAATTGTTTGGCAGCCCAGCGTTGCGCGTGGCATGTCGCGCTTCTCGCTGTGTTCGAGCTTGTGTTTGGGCAGGCATCGCTTCTTATTTGCCAATTTATGACGTAAATAATGTCTAGTGAAAGGAACCGTCAGGAGGTACGACAACGTTTGACCGAGAAAGTCAGCCAGCCTTGTTAAGATTCCACGCGGAAAGCCAACCCTGATATTCTAAAGCAAACACCTACACAATGTTTGTCGTCTCCATATCAAGAATATCAGCAGTGCCTTTGCACAACGACAGCAACTAAGCGAGACTCCTAATAGAATATTTTAGGTTTGGTTTATAGCATTTACCGCCCCAAGATTTTTAGGCGGCGAGGGAAATCGGATTGGAAGGCTTAGGAAATTTTTACCAACTTGATTGTTGTTTAAGTGTGCACTGATATCACAGAGTGCATGGGCGCCTTGCTTTTTCCTCCATGGAAAAGCGGCCACCGTGACCAGAATTCGACCCAAGTACTTGGATTCACTATTCGAGCACACTAACCACTGAGCCATTGCGGCGGGTCGTAGAGGACGTAGAAACTTTTATGGAGGCACTGCAAAACTGCGAGATAGGATACAATGGGTTCGTACGCTATAACACTGAATACCCTTTAGGGCTTACTTATCGACGAGTGTTAGTGCAATGGCCCATGTCTTCACAATAAAACCGCGAAAAGTCAGTGGTGACAACTTTGAAAAATAATCCTGCTGAAAATGATTTTCCTGTAATTTTAGACTAAGGAAGCTACGCTAAATTATCGCAGCTTGAACGACTTTGTGTTATCGCCATAAAATTCAGTGAGACGTAAAGCAGATTTAATTTATCATTGTTTTGTTTCATCATTTACATTTATAGGGTTGTAATTGACCACTGTAGCCGCTTAAATTTCAGAAAGAATAATTGCAATTTTAGTCAGTTACTTATTCTTTTCCTACATGTACAGCCCTAGTTAAAGTGCGTTTTGTTTTCCACGCGTTATCAGGTATTATGTGGCCCCACAGGGGAATCTTTTCTGTTAAGAGAAGTAAAATATACATGCGCTTCTGCTTTAGCGCATTGAAACGAGGGCTAAATTAAATGCACAATAGTTTACTCAATTTACTAGAAAAAAAACTTATTCTCATAGCTAGGGCTATTATAAACGCGGAATATTTTCTGGCTTTGTGGGGATGACGTCTGTAGACGAGAATCACATTAGACATTGCATAAATTATAAACTACACATTACCATTCAAGACAACGCCATTAAAATTATCAAAAGCAGATTGTCCTGTGTCTGCTCGTGTCCTGTGTCTTCTCTTGTGTGTGTCTTCCCGTGCGCTTTACCTTCAGATTCCGATATGAAGGCTTAGTGTGAAGGCAGCTTCCTTTTCCGAACCGTAGAGATACTTATGTTGGCTTTCTTGCATTCATTGTGCAGAAATTCTTTGTCAGCATGAAATGTTTGGCTATGCCAGTCCGCTCACTTTCTCGAAACGAAAGTGAGTTGCAAAATTTCCATCAACCATATAGCGTAAAAGCGCAGGGTAAAAAATTTCGTATTGGTCCTCTACTGTTAGTTAAAAAGGTTGTTGAAATATATATTGAGCATAGAGTAAAAATTATTTAGCCTCGTACATTAAAAAGGAAGGCTTCATTTAATGTATGTAGGTGGCTAAGCCGTGTCAAAACGTTTTATAATGCTAAGAATATTTCTGTTTTAAGCCCCCCTGTGTGTTTGCTGAATAATCAAATCTATTGGAGTGATGAATACTAGCATAACCTTATTGGCCTTGTAGCTATTCAATAGCCCACTAAATTTCCATACTGCCTCTCGGCCGCGGTGGTACGAGGGTTACCAGGCGCTACGTTCGTACCAAAAGATGCGGGATCGAATCTAAGAATGGAAGCGAGAAGCTAGGCCCCTGTGTTCAATCCGATGTCAGTGCATGTTAAAAAGAAAAAACACCTAGGTAGCTGAAATTTACCGAGCCCTCTACTACGGCGCCTCTCATAGCCTGAGCTTCTTTGGGACGTCAAGCTCTATGAACCAAAGCAAACCATTTCGATTTTACGGGGAGACCCTTTTTTCTACGTATTCGGTAACCAATACGTTATTTGTCATAAGCGCCCATTATTTGCATATTTTATTTCTTTTCGGTGCGTTGCACAGCCCCTAACGTATCCAGAAAACATGAGAGACAAAAAGCATGCAACTACAAGACCACATGAGAACACGTTACTTAAGCATTGGCTTTCAACTGAATTCTGTTGCTGAGAGACAGATACCTTAAGGCGAGCAAAAGAAGGAAAGCAAGGGGGTGGATCACATGGAAATGATAACAACCAGCACAAAGATTGCACGCGCATACAAGAAACAGCCGGAATAAAAACCACAACAATACAAACAAGTCATTCGTTGGCCGCATTTAAAACGGCTGTTCGGCACCAAGAAGCGATACGGATGGGATGCTGATGCATTGACTGCCGTGTATCTTTGTGGGGTATGCTTCTAAGATGGTGAGCTCCACCTTATCCGTGATCTTGCGAAGCGCGGCCTTCTTCCTGGCAATAAATTGACTCATGTCTCTCTGATTGAAAATGAGGGGCTTGTTATAATATAGTTACGAAGGGAGCCAGAAGCAACTGTGTGCTACAATGCTTAGGGAAATTGTCACTGTTTTGATCAATGTATTATTATGGAACTGTGAGAATAACTGGTTAGAAAATAGAAAAAAAAAAGACAAACAAATGCTGCTAGTATAATCCGTAAAGACAAACTCCCAATTTTGCCTCTCCTGATTAGTCTAAAGAAGGAGTCTAGTTTAGCAGCGCGGATGTCAAATATAACTGAGAAGGGTTATTGCAAAGTTCTGGAAGCGGTCTTCGTTGGACAGCGTTCCATGTAACGCTCGCGATATCTCACAGGACGCTCCCCGTCTGCCGCTACAGATGAGGGTTACGCTGTTGAACATCCTCAAGTAATTGTTACACGCAAACATGTGCCATTGAAAATAAGAGATTGAAAAGCGGTCAACCTGCCTCGTTCGCTAGAGCACCGGACGTGAAATTCGCATTTCGTGAAATGGAATCCAACCTCCTGGTATGGGGTTTTTTACTTCTACGTTTTTATCCATTATCTCCGTGATTCAAATATTCCGCACAAAGCAGCAAATTATTTTTCTCATAATTTCCTTGGTGTCAGTGCTGAAGGCCGTCTTCATCTGCCCTGCACTATATTTGGTTGCGCAAGGGCTGGCGCTCACTACGTTACTAGGGACTCTGGAGACCGAAGGAAAGGTGCGGGCGTAAGAGACTTGCTATAACGTATTCGGAGAAGACTGCAGGCTTTTTACTTGTATTTTGGTTGGCCCTTTTGCAGGAAATGCAGGGCACCCTCACTTCCTCTGGCCAGGCGTAAAATCATCCACTGGACACACACTCATGCCAGGTGACTAACCCTGTGAAAGCGGAAATACTTGACACCAGCGGCAACAGCTGGTGTTAGCTGTTTCACTATTGAAGGTGTGGAATTTCGCAAAATACCTTACTAACGAAAATTAGAAAGGTATCCTTGTTGTTCCTTACTTCTGGTTATCATTTTTTGGGTAAAACAATCCATGAAAGAATTATTTTCTTTCATCATGGTGCAAGTCACTGCCCCTCCCTCTCCACTTGGAACCTTTCCAAAGGAAGGGGCGGGGATACATACGGCGTTGATGAGATATGAGAAGTGCTCCGATGAAGAAGATAACATCTGAGAAGAGACTCACGAGCGGGCGTCAGTAGATGAATATCGATATCCACAAACATTCCTATTATGAACATGTACATTAAAAAAAAGGAAACTTCCTGGCTATATACCTCTTAATTGTTTTATCGTTGCTTGATAGCAGCTTGCCAATTTTTCATGCAATGAACGTAACTATATTCAGGTGATTTACTCAGTGTCTGGTTCAGCTGTTCTTCTGTATCAAATACTTCCTTTACATTATCGTTTTCTTTTTATGACATAATGCTGTTTTCTTGTCCGGGGCTGAATGTCTTCGGTTGTTCATAACGACTTGTAGGAGCATGCTTACCACACGCCTTGACTCATTTTTCGGGTTTATTACTCTAGTTCGTGCTTCAATTCTGCCACGCCTGCTAACAGCCTCATCTCATGCTAGTTGCACTGTAAAAGTAAACAACGGAATATATTACAATAGACGTCAAAAGAAGAAAAACAAACTAGTAATTTTGGTTTCAAACCTCTTGATGAAACGAAACAATGAAAGTCTTGAAGAAGAATTCTTAAGTTTTCCCCAAATGTTGCGCTTAATAATTTCAACTTTCGCGTCGTACCTCAGCATTGAACCCAATTGTTGGCTCGCATTTAAGCTAAAACGACGAGCGAAAACGAATTTATGCCGAAAGTGAGGATTGCGAAAGCAATTTTAACAGGCAATAAGAGCAAAGAAAACAAGACCTAAGAATAGAAAGAATAGAAAATGTGTGCACTAACTTGTCCAATAGAAATTAGACATGTTTGTAAAGATGCACACTTATAAGTTAGCTGGGAGCGGTCAATGGATTGTTTTTTTTTTTTTTTTTTTTTTTTTTTTTTTTGCATCGTCCGGTAATGCTCTGTTCTCGGTGGTGAAGGCCGATGCGGAGTGCTGCAAGATTTAATTATTTTTGGGGGGCAGATGTGAAAGATACCGTGTTGGCATCCAGCCGCCGGAAACTTTACTTTCAGGAAAACTAAGTAGAGGTGACTAGATGACGCTCTTAGGAGGAGTAATGAAAAAGTAAGGGTCGCTATCCAAAGGCAGTTAGGAATATAACCAGCCCTCACACATAGCATTCATTGATTGCGAAAAAGCATTTGACTCAGTTGAAACATCGACGGTGATGCAGGCATTACGAAATCAGGGGTTAGACGAGCCGTACGTGAAAGTGCTGGTAGATATATATAGTGGCTGCAGAGCAACCATGGTTCTGCATAAAGAAAGTAACAAAATTCCCATAAAGAAAGGTGTTAGGCAAGCAGACACAATATCCCCAGTACTATTCACAGCTTGCTTAGAGGAAGTATTCAGAGACTTGGAATGGAAGCAGTTAGGGATAAGTGGAGATTACCTCAGTAATCTGCGATTTGCTGATGGCATTGCCTTGCTAAGCAACTCGGGGGATGAACTGCAAATAATGATTGATGACCTAGACAGAAAAAGTAGAAAGGTAGGCTTGAAAATCAATATGCAGCATACTAAGGTAATGTTCAACAGCATTGGGAAGGAACAGCAGTTTACATTAGGTAGCGAAATACTGGAAGTAGTAGGCGAATATGTCTACTTAAGACAGGTAGTAACCGCAGATCCGGACCTTGAAAAGGAAATAACAAGTAGAATAAGATTGGGATGGAGCGCATTTGGCAAGCACTCGCAGGTTATGACTAGCAGCTTACCAGTATCGCTCAAGAGGAAAGTATACAACAGTTGCATCTTGCCTGTACTCACCTATGGGGCTGAAACGTGGAGGCTAACCAAGAGAGTTCTACTTAAGTTGAGGACAACCCAGAGGGCTATGGAACGAAACCTGGTAGGGGTAACATTAAGAGATAGAAAGCGTGCAGAGTGGGTCAGAGAAATAACTCAAGCTACCGACATTCTAGTGGAAATTAAGAAGAAGAAATGGACATGGGCAGGACATGTAGTGCGAAGAGAGGATAACCGATGGTCGCTGAGGGTAACAAACTGGATTCCAAGGAAAGGAAAGCGTAGCAGGGGGCGGCAGAAAGTTAGGTGGGCGGATGAGATTAAGAAGGTCGCAGGGGTCAAGTGGATGCAGCTAGCACAGAACCGGGTTAAGTGGAGAAATATGGGAGAGGCCTTCGCCCTGCAGTGGGTATAGTTAGACTGATGATGATGATAATGATGATGAAAGACAGTCAAAAGTTGTAATACGTCTGCAGCGCTGCCTTTTTGTCGTTTCCGAATCCACTGAATACTTTATTTTTACAGTTGCAATAGTAATAATTGAATGCAAGAAAAATGTTCGCGACAACTATTACCCCCCCTTGTTGGGAAGTATGTGGTGTAATTCAATTTTGCTGCACAAAACGATCATCTGCTTCATAAGTTAATCTCAATTAGTGCCTAGTACGTTAGCCTACACTGATTAGTAACACAGAGGTTTGAGAATTAGTCTGATGCTTTAAATACCGGCCTGCAAATGTGCGCGAAATGGGCGCTGCGGCAGGATCAATATGCTGAAAGGGAATTGTTTAAGAAGTTTTTGAAGAAGAGTCATCAATCGACACTTTATGATCAGCGGTATGAACAATCAATTTCTTGTTCCTGTACGCACCTCTATATGCACAATTCCTTCAAGAAATATTCTAGATCACTAGCTTTGCAACAGCGCTCAACGACCAACGCAAACAGCAAAGAATGTGAACTGAACGAACGCTTTTAGGCAGCCGATGATAAAATGGGATGGCTTGCTCTACCACATTACCGGTTACAACCCACTTATATCCGACGAACAGTATTTAATTTGTCGCCGCTAAGCTCCAGCAAAACAAAAAAAATCAAAAATCCTCAAACACAAGAGAAATAATCTGCTTCCGTTTTTAGAATGAAATGGACGCTTTTTGGGTTTATTTAAATGAAACCAGGAGTGTCGGTTGCATCTTAAGTGTGTCCTTAAACCTTCGTTACACTGAGATGTGCCAGCAAAAAGCGGTGGCGCGTGAGACTGGAGTCTCGAATATTTCTCCTCTTTGACAACAATCGTATCCGCACCGCTGCTCAAGTAGAAAAATGCTTATGGTTTGAGTAATGAACCTTTCTATTTCTTAACCTAAAGTATCGAATTGCAGGCACTGACTATTCCCTCTTGCTGGACTTGAAACGGTGATTGGTGAACGAAGGATTGAATGAATACATGAATACACTGCAGCTGTTATTAACGAGTCCAGAAGTGCGACTTCTGCGGCTGGTTGCTAAATCGTTTTCACCTTAACAAAGCGCTAACTTGGTTGCTGAAGGCTAGAGCTCTCTTTTAATTTTAACGGTTTGAATTCCCAGGCGCCCAGCGCCTATGCAGAGGGATTGAAAATGCTGATGCATTGCTATTAAAATGCTTAAGAACAAAGAGTAGTTATGAGGAAAGGGGAAATATTTTTCGACAACACTAAAGCCGTCCCGGAAAGCGTTTTTTTTTTTTTTTTTTTACGAATTTCACATTGATAATAAGCAGATTTCGCTTTTGCAATATGCCTCAATGTAAGTTTGTCCGGCTGTGACATGGCTAGCTGAATGAGTACGGAGATACACTTGGCCTACGCCTAAGGACAACTTCAAGAAATGAGTTCCGCAACTTTACAAACCAGAGAAAGAACCTTAAGGGAATCATCAACAAGTCGGAGATGTTGTACCTCAGCAAAATTGCCTAAACATTGAAGGGCTAAATGCGAATCCCTATAAGAGTATTAATCCCAAAGCATTAATTTTTTATTACTGCGCAGACCGAATATTATAAATGCTCTGCATTCCCCCATCCATATAGAGGCGCCATTTCAAGCGTGCTGGTGTTTTTGCATGCAAAACTTATGCGTTAGGTACTAGCTCGCTTACATGAAAGAGGCGTTTCGCAGACCAATCGCTCACACCCCGTTCAGGACAGAGGATGGTCGGCGAGGCAATGCTTGTATGAACTAGCACGCAACTTTCCCTCTTACGCTTGATGCTAAGCGCACCACGGCTTTAAACGTCAAATTGCAAGGATATCTCACATAAGTTGATCTGCATTGATACTTCATATTTGTTCAATGCATCGGTTTTTC
The DNA here is from genome assembly GCF_055883805.1 of Amblyomma maculatum. NCBI lineage: Eukaryota > Metazoa > Arthropoda > Arachnida > Ixodida > Ixodidae > Amblyomma > Amblyomma maculatum. The sequence goes on along the minus strand of NC_139348.1, from coordinate 88,009,869 downwards.
CGACGTTTTCTTTCGGACACATTAAACAATCACTCTCTATAAAAATGGGGTTGTGTAGTGCCGCCCGGAGAACTCCTCTTTTTCATTGTACAATGCCAAAGCGTTTTTTTTTATGAAGTGAAAAGTGTGTAAAATACGTCGACATTGCTAATTTGTATGGTTGTTTCCTACTAGGAAAAAGCTACATGAAATTTTATATTGCTAAAAAAGAATTTTCATTACGTTTTTGACGGTAAACTGGTTGAGACAACAAAAATCAATGTAGGAACATCACAGTTTTCTGTAGTCACAACAGAAAGTTACTAAAAAACTACTGACTAAAGAGAAGTAGCGATGAAAACAATACAACCAACAGGAAAAGACAACATCAGTGTAGAATGTTGACGCTTACGACAGACCATACAGCATATTATTTCATATTTTTTACAAGATTCTGTAATTTTTTGAGAATGTTTCTTTTAATGTTTTTGAGGCAGCATTAAGGCCGTTTAGGAAGATAATAAAATTTCTCAATTCGTTATAATATTTCTGACGAATAATGTACGGTCAACAAAAATAGCAGAGGGAGGTATCCACTCAACAACACACCGTTTGACTGTTCATGAAATTGTTCATGGCTGTCTTTGCATCATCAAAGATCATCGTTTCCCCGACAAAGGCACGGTGCACGTTCGTGTTCACCATTGCCGATAACTGATAAAAAGCGCCTTCATTCTTAAAGCAACGCACAAGGATGTGCAGGAAAATGCTCCCCTGATCGGATCGCCAATATATTTTGAGACAGAAGCTCTCTTGTAGAATTTTTGTTTATCACACCACCTTTCTCATGTTGTTTTTGTCTTTAAATTATTAACACCAATGAAAAATTGTAGAAATAAGAAAAATCTAACCATTTACTACATTTTCCTCGCTCGCAGGCTCTGTAGGGACGACAGAGTCGATAATCATGCTAGTAACAGAAATATAAATGTCTCTTTTCCTGCCCCATTGGTAAACTGTTCCAAACATCCCGATGTTCCCAAAATCCCGTGAGCCTAAATAAAGAGAAATTGTGATGCAGGTACGCCATTTGGTTAGAAAGGGTGCAAGGTAATTTCTTGCCTCCAAGTGAGCGAGGGGAGGGGGGCGCTCATGCTCCCATTGGTCTCTTCCTTTTTAAATGCCGAACAGATTCAAAGAAAGCAAGTAATAATTTGCATGTTCGTAATGTTCGTCGATTACATACTTTCTTCGCCAAAGTTCATGGAATAATAGTCACGTATAAACGACGGTTAGGTACAGCAGTGACATTTGGTAAGACATCATTTTGAATTCTTCAACTGATCTCCTAGATAGAAGGCGCGGATTAAAATCAGTCATTCAAGACGAATAATCGTAGCGCGACAGAACAAATGTACAAATTGACTCCAATCAGCACATTTCAAGCATGCTGTTTTGTTCTCATGTTGACTCATTCTGAATAACCACGGTGCAAGAATATTCTTACACCGTGTGAATAACTAAGCATTTAAGCCATCCTTCGAGTAACTTCTGTTTCTCTTGGCATCTTGTCAGGACATTATTGGAAGATAAAATAGCATCCGGCTGTAAGTAGACGATCACAGGCGAATGCATAGCCAATTATAAGTTTCATACAGTGGTAAGCAGCTGAATAATTCTGCCGCGGCTAAAATACAATGCGCTAAAAAGTAATTTCTGTGACTTCAATGTGCTTATAATTTACGTTGCTTTAAAATTAATTTCTTCCACCGCGGCCGCCACGTTATGAACTAAAAAATAAAGATTGCAAAAATACAATCTCACAGGCAGGAGCATGTTTGCCTTAAGATTTAGACACACCCGAGCCGTCAGAAAGGAATGAGAAAATTATGAGGCTAGAACAAGCGTTCAGTCCACAAATACGACAAAAGCGAAACCTCGAAGAGCGCATTGCAGGACAGCGCGAGTACACCGGCATCAGTTGGATTATGATGCGTGCAATGGCGGCGAGATTATGTGATCAAATATGGAGGCACTCATGCTTCTGCTCTGTAAAGTGTCTATACCACAGTTGAACAAAGTTCAAACTGTTGTTAAGAAAACCCGTCTTTTATGTTCCCGCGGGAACATAAAAGACGGGTTTAAACCAATCAGCCAGGTAACAACGCGTTGTTACCTGGCTGATTGGTTTTAACTTCCGAAAGCATTAGCAAAAATTGTTGGCAAGATATTGCTATGCTCGAAAAGACTACATTAACAACATGTTTCTTCAGAAGAGTTTCTTGCGAATAATTCACAGTTGATTGATAATCAAAATCTCTGTTCACGAAACCTCAAGACGCAAATTGTTGTTGTCGTATATGCAGCTTCACGTTCACTAGAACTGCTTTGCACAAATTTTAGGGAAGTCTGCTCGTCGTTTCCGGTTTTGCCGGCACATTTAGTGTTCACGCCGCGATACAAGTAGATGCTATGGTGTTCCTTACTATATAAGGAACGCCTTATTTCAAGTATTCGGATGACTTCGTTAACTGGAGTTTTTTTTTAACATCATACTGAATCGCACAGTACACATGCATTTTAGGTTTCCCCACCATTGAAACGAGGCCACCCCGGCCGTGACCGAATCTGTTTTGCCCGCCAGAGAAGTCGAGGGCACTCACCACTACACTGCTGCAGTTTTAAACTCTTCATAATTACTTTTCAATCACGCGAAGAACGCCTAGCATTTTTCTAGGGGAAAAAAATGCTTTGTAACTGTTCTAAACTTGGATATGCAGTGCAAAAAGATTTGTTCGATGATTCCGCGCAGCCTGACGACGCCACAGAAGAGATGACGCACTCTTTCCGGGGTGCGCCTCGCCCAAGGCGAAAATAGAGCAGACACCAAAATTGTCCCTACCAGATATGTAGATGTAGACGACTCGCTCCAATTAAGTGTTGAGGTGTGCGAAGGAGAAGAAAAAATGGGTGCTTCCGGTTTCGCGCGTTGCACTTGCGGTCATGTTCAAATTCTCGGCAAACTTGACATATGGCAGACGTGCAGCAATCAAGCTTTTTTGCTCTAAAAACGGCGTGACGCAAACGCGCACAGAGAACATATGAAAGCGCTTGAAGGCGCAAAAGAATGTGATGTCAAATACTGTAGGAGCTAATGTTATTAAAAATAAATTACAGAAGAGGTGCTGACCTCACAAGGCGTGTTGCAGACCAATTTACTTTAAATAAATAAAAATAAGTATATAAACGTCAACTGATTATGCTTGAAGCAACAGCGCTAATGCTGACTTTTTTTCTCCGTGGAGGCAGGAAAATGCAAATGAACAGGTTTTTGGACTCACGACAAGGAGTTGCGCTTGAAGTTTCTGTTTTCACAGACACTCGACCTTTCGAACTCGCTGCATGTGTGTCCTGTGATGATAAAACGCAAATTTAAACCAATAACATTAGCATGCAAAGGGGACTCTAGTAACGCTTTTCTTTGTGAGGCGTCGCTGGTTTTCGCAGCTAATATGGGGCCTAATGTCTTAGCGTTGAAATAAGGTCCCAGAATACAGAAGTGGCTCCGCTAAGCCATAGAAATTAGACATTTTTGTACCTTATAAATTAAAAGCTCTCGGCAGCGTTTGAGTTGTTTTTCTGAACTGCACATTTGATTTTAACGTTTCTTTTATTTTTATTTATTTATTTATTCGATACTGTCAATCCCATCAGGGATCGTAACAGGAAGGGCATAAAACCAGTTAGAGTGCAATACCTCTAAGGCCTCCTCACACCATTGCAGGCTCACAAATATAACAACAGTTCTTTTTGTTATAAACACGAAAATACTTTTAGTGTTGATTTCGAACAGAATTTTTACGCACCCTCCACCTGACCTAGGAGTAGTTAAAATGCAGCACCGGAGAACAGAAGGCAGCATTCCTTGGAGTAAAGAAAAATTTCTATTTAGCCTACGGGCAATTTTTATTACAGAAGTAAGACAGAAGATATAGATTTCCCAAAAGCATTTGATCTCGTCAATCCTAAAATATGTCTTGTAAAGTTGACGAAATAGGGTATCCATGGAACAGCTTTGGCCGTGCTTAAATCTTATTTTTGAAATAAACTGGAGTATGTCGATATTGGTGGTACCAGATCATCAGAACACGCTATCCGAAAGTAGTATTCTTCGGCCATTCTTATTCATAATTTGTGTGAATAATGATACGCATTGTGCAGAAGGTGCGCTGCTGGCCTCCTAAAGCTGATGACACTACAGGCTTTGTGACAGTGGACAACAACCGTCGTTGAGCAAAAAGCATATTTAGGTCTCCGCCATTTGTCTCTCGGGATAACAGGCAATGGTTCGAGAATTAATTCGAAAGGCAGATTTATATGTCCCAACAGAAATGCAACAACCGGTATTTGTCTACACGTGGAAAGGCGACTTAGTGAATTGGTTGACTGCGTAAGGACTGGATGGGACGTTTTTCAAGAATTTGACTTTCAATGTATACGTGGACTGCCTTGCATCTAAGGTACCATCGACTGTTGACATTATATGCAGAACGAGGCATATGTTGCCGGTAAAAGATAGTTTAGTGCTTTTGCTTTTACAATGATGTTCTATACTCTGGTGCTGAATAGTTGTTGCTAACTTCTCCAAGTTACATATACTGCAAAAGTGGGTAGTCCGATTCTATAGTAATGTGCGATATTGTCTATATACTAATAGCTTGTTCCTTCTGTATACAAAATTCCTCCATTGCTTCTTTCGTATAATTACAGATTCACCATGCATTAGGCCGCCGTAATAACAACGGACAGTATTATAATAATACCTCTGGAAAAACTGAACCACAGACCTCCTGCCCGACAAACATGATACAGAAATAATTGTACATCCCTACACCTCTCGCGTACTACAACACATAGTTTGTATGTTACATTTTGGCTGCTTTGTTAACTAGAATGACAATGCAATGTTGTGACCAAGTTGTCAACTCAATAAGGCAATTAGCGTTTTTGTAGCGACAACTTATTCATGTAAACAGCGCTGAAGCTTTCATACAAAGCACACATTATATTTTTGATAACGTGCAAGACGTTCGCCTTTTGTTTATTGCACTATAAAGTGCGTGTTTTATTTTGGAATATTTTGTAAAGGCTGCTGTGGCCTTTGATATCGCTGTATTGCCATATTTTCCTTTAGTGTCAGGGTCCTTGTCAAGTTATTCAACACGGCTTTTAGACCTGGTTCAATTTTTTGTAAAGAAGAAGACTAAACGGATCTAACGTGAAACTGAAAAACATAAAATTCGCTGTTTTGGGCTCTTATGTATTATTTCGCTATTAAACTGTAATACTGCAATAATAAGGGCATGATTAATCGTTGACATCCACCCAAGCGCAGCCATACTGCTCTCCTAAAATATTTGACTAATAGAGACACACCTTACATGCTTTAATATAGACTTTGAATGTATTCATTACAATGCCCCTTCTGTAGCCACTCAATACTCTTCATTCTTCTCCACAAATACAATGCTCTTAAAAAGCGTGTCCCATTTCACATTTTCAAAGCAGCACAATCTCAAACCGCTCATTCAGAGCTGCTCACAAAAGCCAGCCATAGCAAATATTTCTAAAAAGGCAGCAATTACTTATTGTAATCACTCATATTTCTGCACATCTGTGAACGAGTGCTGAAGACTCTTCTGCGAAAATAACATATCAGCTCATTTCCAAAAGAAGTAGAACCATCGTTAATCTAGATCCCCTTCACCGCAATCTTGCCGCGATAAGAGAACATATAGGAAGCACTGCGCAATCTAAGGATAACGCATAAGTTATTATGGCGGCAGAACAAGCGTTATACGTGGTATACGCGGTACAGAAACTCGCTGTTCCAGTTGCGCGACGTCGCAGCCGTGGTATGTGAGGCTGTGCCACCATTGTTACCTCGCAACCGGGATTTTCGGGAATGCAGTTTATTATTCCCTCTGGAGCAACCAAAGTGGCGCAGATAGAGATAATTCATGGATGCAATCAACCGTACTTGGAACGCAAGAAGAAGGAAAAAATTATAATAAAGCGCAAAACGTTAATGAGTATAAGGCTTGTTTCACAGTTGCCAAGGAAATATCGTCTGGAATGCATCGCACTCGTAACGACACAACACAAACAGAATGCGCCACTATGCATGCTCTAACTTTCTGACATGTTTTGTATTGTGGTAATGAGAAACAAGGACCCCGTACTCTTCCTGCCGCAGAGCCAGAGAGAAATGTGCTTGTGTACTCGTAATCGTAAGGTGCATTTGGAAAATGTAGATAAGCCTATCGTTTCGTAAACGACACTTAGTGAAGTTTTAAAACAAAAAGCGTGCAAATTACCCCCCGCGGGCCGCTCATCGCGTGGCAGTTGCCGGGAGGCAGAACAGATATGTCGACTTAAGGAGTGCTAGTATTGTAGCTGGCTTGTTTTTTCGTGTGGCCCCATCTTGGCAGACACTCCATGCTCGCGGTAACCTAGCTTCAAAACACGGGTATATTTAGCAGCCTATAGGGGACGCAAAATCAACGGTGTAAGCAGAAACCCCCATCCCTTATTAAACACTATTTAAGCAAAGGCCTACAATAGTCAGAAGAGCGCAAACATTGATAGCAAACAAGAAAGGGCTTCCCGAAATACCAGAGTACGTTTGCCAAGACGCCACACCGAACGGAGAATACCGGTTTGCTTATAGAGCACGGATAACCGTTTTTTTCTACACTCTTGGTTGAGCATTTCAAACAGCCACCGATACCAGTGTATCTACGCTTAGAAACCTAAAGGACATGCTAGTTTAATCTAAAACGACCGCCAATACTAACCCTAACCCCTGGTTTAAACCGTCCGAAAAACTACACTGTAAAGGTTGCAATTATGTGCAGGCGACAAAGATCGTAAAAGATAACTTCTCTGATTTCACCTTTAAGATTAAAAAATCCTTGAACTGCGATGTGTGCTGCGGTGTGGGCGGAATGGAATACATCGATCAGACCGAAACACCATTCAGGTTTCATTTCAATAACCACAAGGCCCACGTCCACACACTGCCAAATCTCTTTTTCTAAGCACCTGTACCTTCCAAACTATACTATCGAAAACATTCGGGCCATTCTCCTTCAATCAGGCTTCCAAACAAGTCGACAAATATAACAAAGACAAACGTACATCATACACAAATTTTAGACTTTAGCCTATAGAATTAATCAGCCTAAGAATAAGAATTTTCTCCTTTTCACGCAAACTCCTCTGTTCGTAACTTAGGTCCTTGGGCTCCTCCTCGCCCCCTCCCCCCTTCCCTTTGGCCAGTTTACCCTCTCGCAACAAACGCCTTCACTTGGGACATGCCCGGCTACGGGATCGCGTTTCGGGAGAGCGCGTCTGGCCAACCGCTCTTTTGTCGCCTCGGCGGCGCGCTGTCCTTGGTCCGATCGCTGGCGCGTTGCGGGGTGGGAAACTAAGTCTAGAACACATAACTCTTATCCCAACGGTTGTTTGAACACCTGCCCCGCTGGGGAGCGGCCCGTACTGGTATACATGCTCGCGTTATCTGTTTTTGAGTGTGTTTCTCTTTCTTTTTGTCCTAATGTTATTCTGAACCTTTTCACAATTTCTGGCTTCCTCCGAGGGAGACTTGCCTTGCTTTTAGTGTCGTCTTCGTGGAAGCACTTCGCATATGTTACATTCGTCGGCTCTCCACTTTCTCTTTTCCCCTTCCACGCTCATCTTTTCTTGTTTTGTTTTTCTTTCTCTTCCTCTCTTTATCTCTCCCTCTTTGCTGCATTACCAGCCATTAATCAACGGGAGCCTTTCGCCCTTTCAATCCATTCAGTGATGTGTGTTTCTCCGCAGACAGAGAGCGAGAATTCCTTCTCTCACTTGTAACAGTGGCGCAGTGTGCGGACTTATTCTCCATTCCCAATTCTACCCTGAAAAAGGACGGTGCACCGCCCGAAACCGCTGTTAGAATAAAATAGAAAATCGGAAATTTGTGTGGCATCCATTAGTTTGAATTTCCCTGGCCCATTAGTCTCAAATAAATCATGTATACTATAAGCGGGCCAAGCTGTTTATTGGGAACGGCCAATTCACATCCTCGGTGTCGTAGCAGCATCCGCGCGCTCCGGCGACGCGGCGTCGTCTCTCCTGGATGCGGATGCTGTCCACCGAGATGACAGGGGAGAGGGGGGGGGGGGCGCCAGACGCGCTTATTTAGTTCTTTGGTCAATGCGCTATACAATATATTTGCATAGAGAGCCATGCTTTGATGAAGCTGGGACGCTAAGCGCTTCTCGTTTACGTGTTCTCAATGTCAAAGGCCGCGTAGTATGCTCGAATAATTTGAGCTCTGCTGCTTTCCACTTTCACGAAGACATATGTTGCCTGAAATTTTAAATTCATGCATACAACTTGTGTCTTTCAGGATTAGCTACTCACTGCATCTGAGGAAGACAAGGGAATGCATGAAAATAGTAAAAAATGTTTCACCAAAAAACGTCTGTGTTTACTTACAGGGAACGCAAGAAGGCCAACAAAAAACTTGACTGACTGCAAATATTTATTTTGAATACAATTTCTACTGTCTTGCCTAACATGCCTAAAACGGCTGAGAGGTCAGCCACAATGTAGTACATTTTTAATTCAAATCGAAAAAGGCCAATTTAGAGAGCGCCTGGCACAAATTGAGGATCACCATCGTGTTCACTATAGTGAAATTAGGCTCTACATCGATTTAGGTTAAAAGTCGGCTGAGTTCGAGTATTGCAACTGGTCCAGGCCAAGTTAGGAAGTCATCAGCGCGCTAACCATAGCCGAATCAGGCTGTACATCTTTTTGTTCCAATCGGACGAAAAGAAATTTAATGGGTAGCCCTGGCTAAATTTGGAGGTAATCATCATATTCGCCGTAGCTGAATTAGGCTTGACATAGATATTGTGTAGACGTGGTGGCGCACCCGGGTAAGCATCCCTGCCGCGATGATGGTGTACGTAGCTAGCTACTGCACCCCTTCACTACAGGAGAAATTCCAGCGTCATTTTGCTTTCAGGGCTGGTAGCAGTGCAGCTACAGCTCTATAAATATCTCATTCAACTCCAGGGCGCCAATGAAATGCACATTCATATATATGTATATCTCCAATGCCTCAACAGATATAAATCAAATAAATATTTTTGTTTACTCTACTTTCCGGGTTGACAGCTGCGCTGACATTTCTCAAATTTGTTTGAAGCCTACGATTTTATTTCTTTTTGAAACACTTGTATAAACATATCTCATGGATCATTAAATACAGCGTTGTCTGTTGAAAGGTATTACACTGGCAATAATTCCTTCAGTAAAATTTAAAAGTTTCGACGTCACTTAAGCCGCAGATACTTTTATTTGCTTTGGGGGGAGGGGGGGGGGAGGCAAACGCCAAGAAAATGAATGAGCTCGCATTATCTATCCAATCTTGCGTGAAAGTAGGAGGCCTGGTCATCATTCTCAATGTCAGTCACTTTGGGTCTTCGAGTCTAAAATAAAATAAAATATAAAATCGCATAGCGAAGTGCAGTAAGTTTCCAAACACACTTCAAGCACGGCTAGTACGAGATTCGTACGAGCGTTTCTCCCTACTTCCGTAAAGTCGCAATCAGCAGGAAAGTTTTATTTACTAAACCTGGAGCCTTGAAATTGGAAGACAACGTAGATTTCACGTAGTTTGAGAAACCGACTGTGCTCTGCGCTTGCCAGAGGCAAGTAGGCCACTCGGCAACCTTCCGCTCTCGAAATCCTCAGGCAGCTGTCGCCAAAGCAGTAATGTTTTTCCTCGCGAAGATGCTTTTATATTTCTATATTTTTCAAGACGGCGGTTACGAAAGGGAAACTACGCATGAATTCGCTTGAGCCATGCATTACAGCGTTATGCTCCCACTTCAATTCCAGTAACTTGGACGATCGCAGCGCACAACTCAGATAGATTTTCTCACTAGCCTATTAAACTTGCGGTTTTACCTTGTAGTGTAGGGGTCTTGGATGGTAAAGAACCAAAACGACCAAGAAAATTTAGCCGATATAAAGAGGCTAGCGCGTCTTAATTTGTTTTGCCCCTTGTCCCATAAAAAGCATTTTTGGGTTGAAAAAAACTTGAACCTAATACAGGTATTTCCGTCAACCTTTGCTTTTGCAAGGTAAAGGCATCGAGAAGCAATAAAGAACGTTGAAAATTGTGCTTTTAGGTAAAATCAGCACATGACTTGGCGCTGCTAAAAAAATTCAAATCCTGCTTCGTTTTCGACATACACAGGAACGAAACCTTAAGTAGCGATAAGCATGTAATCTAGGTGCCTTTATCGCACTTCAAACATCGCTCTTGGTACTCAGCAGGTGTACTGGTAATGTTAAGTGGCTGCTATTGGTCGCTAACCGTAGCACAGCTCTCAGGCAAGTAACGGTCAAGCGGAATCGCCAGATCAAAAAATTGTTCGAGACCCGAACCTCTTATACGATGAAAAGTAAAGGTGTTGCCTAATAAATGACACAAATTGCTCGTGCGGCTGTCCCATACAGTGACTCAATAAGGTAAGAGCGCAGATCTCTCCTCCTCAACAAAAGAAATGCCAAATCGGCAACTGGTTTTCTAATATGCTTTATTGTGTTAGCAGCTGCCACCCGACCGACATTTTGCAAAGATAAACTGCATTTTTCATATAAGTCGTGAATTTAATCCTGCAGCGAAAGTTCGCTCAAGATTTCTTCGGCACGCTGCTTCAGCTCAGAAGGACTACCGTACCGTTCGACGGGGTTAGTCTTCAAGGTCACCCACATTTGTTTGCTTCGTAGTTGTAATGTCAGAAGTTAGCAAGGACAGCAAAAAAGAATGTCATTGTTCACCTTTGTGTCCTCATTCAACTTCTTACATTTTGAGGCGAAAGCCTTTGTTGGCTGAAGGGCTGCGGAAATGTTCGCAGAAAGTGTTCACATCAACTGTCGCTTCAATAAAAAAATCTCTCTCCAGCCGGGAATCGAACCACTCTTCATAGACTCCCCAGCCGAGCATGCAAACCGCTACTCACGCCTGGCTCCTGAGAGACGGATCGTAAATATCCTTGTTAGGGTGAGGATGATGGCGATGAGATTGACGATACAGTTAGTGACAATGATAATAGTAGCGATTACAATGACGATTGATTTAGGATGACGGCGATGAGATTGAAGATACAGTTAGTGACAATGATAATAGTAGCGATGACAATAACGATTGATTTAGGATGATGGCGATGAGATTGAAGATACAGTTAGTGACAATGATAATAGTAGCGATGACAATGACGATTGATTTAGGATGATGGCGATGAGATTGAAGATACAGTTAGTGACAATGATAATAGTAGCGATGACAACGACGATTGATTGAGGATGATGGCGATGAGATTGACGATACAGTTAGTGACAATGATAATAGTAGCGATTACAATGACGATTGATTTAGGATGATGGCGATGAGATTGACGATACAGTCAGTGACAATGATAATAGTAGCGATGACAATGACGATTGATTTAGGATGATGGCAATGAGATTGAAGGTACAGTTAGTGACAATGATAATAGTAGCGATGACAATGACGATTGATTTAGGATGATGGCGATGAGATTGACGATACAGTTAGTGGCAATGATAATAGTAGCGATGACAATGACGATTGATTTAGGATGATGGCGATGAGATTGAAGGTACAGTTAGTGACAATGATAATAGTAGCGATGACGATGACGATTGATTTAGGATGATGGCGATGAGATTGAAGATACAGTTAGTGACAATGATAATAGTAGCGATGACAATGACGATTGATTTAGGATGATGGCGATGAGATTGACGATACAGTTAGTGACAATGATAATAGTAGCGATGACAATGACGATTGATTTAGGATGACGGCGATGAGATTGAAGATACAGTTAGTGACAATGATAATAGTAGCGATGACAATGACGATTGATTTAGGATGATGGCGATGAGATTGAAGATACAGTTAGTGACAATGATAATAGTAGCGATGACAATGACGATTGATTTAGGATGATGGCGATGAGATTGAAGATACAGTTAGTGACAATGATAATAGTAGCGATGACAACGACGATTGATTTAAGATGATGGCGATGAGATTGACGATACAGTTAGTGACAATGATAATAGTAGCGATTACAATGACAATTGATTTAGGATGATGGCGATGAAATTGACGATACAGTCAGTGACAATGATAATAGTAGCGATGACAATGACGATTGATTTAGGATGATGGCAATGAGATTGAAGGTACAGTTAGTGACAATGATAATAGTAGCGATGACAATGACGATTGATTTAGGATGATGGCGATGAGATTGACGATACAGTTAGTGACAATGATAATAGTAGCGATGACAATGACGATTGATTTAGGATGATGGCGATGAGATTGAAGATACAGTTAGTGACAATGATAATAGTAGCGATGACAATGACGATTGATCTAGGATGACGGCGATGAGATTGAAGATACAGTTAGTGACAATGATAATAGTAGCGATGACAATGACGATTGATTTAGGATGATGGCGATGAGATTGACGATACAGTTAGTGACAATGATAATAGTAGCGATGACAATGACGATTGATTTAGGATGATGGCGATGAGATTGACGATGCAGTTAGTGACAATGATAATAGTAGCGATGACAATGACGATTGATTTAGGATGATGGCGATGAGATTGACGATACAGTTAGTGACAATGGTAATAGTAGCGATGACAATGACGATTGATTTAGTATATAATGACTATAGTATCGATAGTGGTGGTGATGATGATAATAGTAAGTATGACGATAACAGTGCAGCTAGTAAAACCGTCCTGTAAAGTGGCTTTCGCAATTTTAATTCTTCATATGACTTGAACGAAGTCCTGTAATTTTTTTAATCATGGGTATGATGTTATTATTCTGTGCTCAGCGCCTTAATCCGGAGTCTTGCTAAAGAAGGTGGGTCCCGTTTGTGCAAGTGGCCGGAACAGTAGAGAGCTAAACTATTTTGAAGTCTGTTTTTCGACTTTTCGCTGTACGGTAGTCATCAGCGTACGGCTGCGTATTCCGAGGCAGCAGGGACAGCACCAAATGATTTCTTCGCCAATGGCAAAAGACGGTTTCTTTGGTGACGCAATTGCAAGAAAAGAAGCGGCCAAAGCATTATATGCACTCATCCAGCCCGACAAGGACGTACGCCAAACGCCGTGCGCTGCACGATGCGAAATGTGGCTATGCAATGGCAACGCTCCTCTTTTCATTACCTACGGAAGTGGATAGAAATGCACTGAACACGAAAACAACAAAACAAGACTCACGTGCTCAAAGAAATTGAAATAGAAGAAATAATCACTGCGGTCGGCAGACCTTCAGCTTCAAGGCGGCAGAACCTGATACAGTACCCGTTAGACTGATAAAGAACGTTCATATACTAGGAATTTATCTACCATATGTCTTAAGTATTCATTGGCAAATGTAATATATTCTGATGAAGTGAAGGTTGCAAAGGTTATGCCTATCTATAAAGGTAGGGAGCAATCTGACCTGCGAAACTACAGACCAATATCGGTTTTAAATGTAATTATTAGGTTTCAAAAAGGTGCTTTGTAAATGTGTACAATTTTTTTAAATAGATATAAATATATTTTGCCATAATCAGCATGGCTTCACACTCCAAACAATAACGTCAACAGCAGTTCTTGTTCTTACACAACTGATAAATACTGCACTGCTTAATATAACAACTGGCCGTATTAGTGTACTCAGACATATCAAAAACGTTCGATACGATTGGGCACAGAATACTCCAGTGAAATTGGAAGCTTACTGTTTAAGAGAGGAAATTTGTGAACTAATTAACCGTTATTTTCCAGGAAGAAAACAACATGTTGTTGTAAACAATTTAACCTCGTTACCTCAAGGCATTAATCTAGGTGTGCCGCAGGGTTCCGTGCTTGGGCCGCTATTTTTTTCCCTGTATAATAATGACCTTCCATGAACGCTGAAATATTCAAAAGCTATTATATAGAACGATCCTGCCGCATTACCTTTTACAGGATATAACTTAGAGGTACCTAACTGTATAAATAATGAAGCGCGCAGTGAAGTTTCAGAGTGGTTTAAAAGTACTCTACTAACCCTTAATATTGGGAAAATAAAGTACATAGTGTTTCACTCGCGCAGAAAGGGCATGAGCTACGAAAAACATCACTAACTACAGACAACACGAATCTGCTGAGAGTTCCTCAATACAAGTATCTTTGTGTCCTGTTCGAGTCTGATACGCACTGGAGAGAACAAAGTAATAATATTTGCTCCACATTAGCCTATGTTTGTCAAGTTTTACTAAGGGCCAGGGAGTTTTTTGGTCTTTCAAATTTCCGCATTCTGTATTTCGTCTTTGTGCACAGCCAATTATCCTATCGCCTGGAGACACAGGGCAGTACATATAAAAACGAGCTGTTCCTATAACTTATTCAAACAGTACATACCCCAGTAGGTCACGTTTTCAGCAGCTTCGCATCCTAAATGGAATATAGAATGGAATCGCATAAATAGAATATAAACTGAAAATCGCTGAAATAGTAAACACTATAATATCTAACAACCCCCTGTCCCATAGTTTATTTAGAGCACCAATGAAACAAAGAAAGGGCTGCAACTATAGAATCTATTCAATTTACCATATTGTTACAATATGCACGGCCAGAGACCAAGAATATAACGGAGCCTTTGTGTGGAATGAAGTCCCAAATAAAGTGAAAGGAGAAAACTACTTTTCGGCATCTTTAAATATAAACCTAATTATCATGGAAATGTAGGAATGAAATAGTTCGTGTGCGTTAATTTAGAAGGTTTTTCTTTGCAATTTGCTTCATTGTGATGTACAGCCGAGTATGTCCCTAAAAATTTGTAGTTCAGCCTGTCACCTTTTTTGCACATTACTCGAGTGTGCTATGATTGTGTCCTGCCATGATACGGGCTGCCAGTAATATTGTGCTTGTTTTGCATTTGGACTAATTATGTGTCCAACCAACTATGTGTATACTGGTTCTTCCAAAAATTAAAGAAAAAAACTTGCAAAACTAAATAAAGAACAAGAAACGCCGCGCATTTGGCAGAACCTGAGGGACGCAGTCAAAAATGCCTTTACAGGACCATCCCAACCTTTCCCCGCAACATCTTATTACAAGTTCAATATGAACGCACATATTCATGATTTTCGTTAAGAAAAAAAAAAGATTTTTCCTCCCAAAGACAACCTCAAACATAAAGCTTTCCGATCTCTCGATATACTGAAAGTGCTTTCACAGACACGTTTGGGATCCGACAGCCCTTTCCTTTTATGTAATTATAGCTGCTGTGCGCTCTGGATTTATTTATTTCTGCATAATGTACGGGTAGCCCAACGGGCCTCTTATAAAAAATAACTTTACCCTGTATATATGATTCGTTCAGCGTCCCTGAACAGCTGCAAAGAGATAGTCGCTTCTAAGCAGTGCCTAAGTAGAATCAAATGCACCGACACTTGCAAGCCGAAGGGCTACGCTAATTTGCTCAAGCATACTAAAGACCGCACTACTGGCAAATGACTTATTTTTTATAGAGCAAACTATCAATGCTAGCTATGTGAGCATCGCAAATTACTGCCAAATGCTGTGCAATATGTTTGGCAGCAAAAAGGTAATACAGAAGGAATTTAAAATTGTTAAATGTATGCACAGATTCCCTCAGCACAATGCAGCACTTCACTGAAAAAGTGCAACTGAGACATTAGTAACATATAATACGTAAAAACGGATACACAACGATGTGAAATTTCTGCAGGATTTTCACCCATGTAAGCATCAGCCGTGACGAACAAAGGTATGAATATGTCACAGCCATCCAGAACGATGAAATAGATAAGCCGAATAGGTCATATAAAAATCCCAACAAATCGATAGAAATAATTATGAGCGAAAGAGGAGGATATGAACCACGATGGCAAGTAAAGAACAAAGAACACCTCGTGAAACCAATAATGGTGGAATAAAAATAATTGTGATAACAAAGCTTCATCGAAGTATAATTCGGTCGCCTTCGCAGTAGGACACGCACCTCCTACCCACGATTTCATTTGAAATATAAACTTCTATGTGAAGGGTGTGAACTGAGCGTACTATAAGCAACATGTATTTCCAGATAGAAAACTTAAAAGAAAATTATTTTACACGTCTTCACAGAAAACAGACATCGTGCACCTCTAGACAGTTTCCATGTCTTACGCTTCTTAGACGAATAAATGCTTTCAAGCAAAGTATAAAATTGTGAAAAGATCTGTATTCTTATCTAAAACACCTTAAAGGTTTGTTTGATGTAGATTGCATTTATCGCCTCTGTGCCGAAAACCAAACAAAAGCAACATGGTCCAAAAATAGAATCAAGAGTGCGGGCAGCACCATCTGCGAGCAGTCCTCCAAGGAACAACGCCCGTCTTGCGAAACGCGTAACGTTTGAAGCCGCTCTCGACCGCTGCACATTCTGAAGCTTACTTGTTTTTCTGCTCTTCCTCGTTTTGTAAAATTCAGTGGAAATTGACTCAACAGAAAGTGTTCGATATGGACTTGCGCAAATTCTACTTCTCCTATCTGCACTGGCTATGGACACGCATTTCGCGAGCAGAGAAAGGAACTTCAGAGGCGTTTGTACCCCTTCCTGTATGAGGGTCGTGTAACAATGGTCCCGCTCTGAAGATTTCCTTGAGTGAAATGCTCAGTACATGAAGCATTGAGGAGAAGGAAGCGCCGTCGAGAGCTTAGGCAAAAATAAACGCTCTAAAAATTACAAGAATGTAAACTGGACCGCATGATAAAGCGATGAATTCCAGCGTGTATCAACGGCACCGCGCTTACGGAGACCTTTTTTTAAGCTGGAAAGTGGTCTCTTTCAACACATATCCTGTTTACAAAATCAGTCTCTCAACTGCACTTTTAGCTGCATGCAATAAAATGTATTAGAGATATGCCGCCCCTTTGCTATAGGATCCCTTTTTTCGTTGTAGCCCCCCTATCTCCTTCTGACCGATTTGATTTTCCTGCCAATTTCAGTTCAAAGACTTCCTCGATTGAGTGAAGTTTCGCGAATCAATCCCGAAATATCTCGCTATACCCGGACTCGCGTATAGGCAACGACCTATCTTGGGTAACGCGGAGCCTCACTCAAACTTCCAAAATGCCTTGTATATCCATGCCCAAAGCCTCTGCCCATTTCAATTTCCTGCCAAGAAAATTGTGTAAGCGCCATGAGGGCCAGCTTCGGCCAATAGGCGTATGCGGTAGGCATACATTTAGTGCTACTGTAAAAATGATATTCGCATAATCACGTCATCAGGGCGCTGGCATGCTTTAACGTCTTGCGTGCTTAACCGTCACCATCGAGAACTTATTATCGCCGGTGCATCACCCTCTTTTCCAGCAGTAAACGACATCACTATCACATCGCCGATGAAAGGTCACCGAGTCCATCAGTGCTCAAGGGTGTAAAAACATTGGCAGTGAAAACTTCGCGTCTCTACTCAGATCTGCGCTCCCAGCTTCATTTGCAGACCTTTTATCACCCATCCTTTAGTTGTTACATAGGCTGCCTGCTATGAAAGAATCATAAATTTTTGGGTTGTAACTGCTAACCCTGCAGGCATATTAGGTACGTGTTGCATTCGTTAAATTATAGCATTCTTGAATATAGCTGCTTATGCTAAAGGGTAGCATTAGCTTTTTAGCGTGCTATGTTTGAGGCCCCGTTCGCCATATCTGACGGCATCGTCTCCGTAGCGAGAGAAAAATAACGAGCATGTCTCTGGCAGGTAGTTGTTCCGAAGAGAGATAGCCGGTACTAATTGGATGACAGAGTGTGCGATATTATTCATTTATGGTCGAAAGAATTTCTGTCTTGAGACGAATAATTATTCTCACAATCTGATTTCTTCTCGACTTCAAATGTTAAGCGCCTTGGACACGTTTCGCGGCACACTGAAAGGTCCGGCAAAAAGGGCAAGCTTGAAGAACTAATCTAAGAAGGTTGGAGGTGATATCACGGGAGTGGCGCGAATTTTGAAACCAGTTCCCCCCACAGAAGGGGGAAGCTAAGGCTTGCTGGTTCGAACTAAACAACGAATAAATCAAACAAACAAAAATAAAGGTGCGTTTACAATTTAAAGGTAATGAGACGACAAGGAATGAAAACACGCTGAAAGCACACACTGCACTACAGGTAAAAGAAAACAGTTCACAAGTTCATGAGTATCGCAGGTGAAGCGGTGATTCCTTCCTGATCGGGTGTGCATGGATTGATGGACTGCGACGCATCGCTGGCGTTACGTCGATGACAGCGCCGTAAGGGAGCCAGGTTGTAGTAGGTTGTAGTACCGCTGGAAAACGTCAGTGAACTTCTAGCAGCAGCTCCAAGAACTTGACATTAGCAATGCCAGGTGATCCAAGGAGGCTGCTCGACAGCACGGACCCACAGCCCGTATTATTGGCCGAGTAGTAATATTTGCCTATTCTACAAATAACACAAACAGAAACGCAGTGATCTTGCTTCCAAATTTCGAAAAGGAAGTGCATGTATATCTTCGCAAGTACACACAAAATTTATTTACTAACAGGTAGTAGCTAATTGCTAGAAGGAAATGCAATTTTCTGGCTGCACACTTGTAATGCATTTACGCAGCATAGCATTGGTATTTTCTGCTTTAGCTTGGATGCGTTCCCAGTAGTTATTCACAGCAAAGCAGGATTCAACACATCGCTTTTCAGAAGAGTTTCTGCCTGTAACTACTTCAGTCGCACGAAAACAGTAACTTTCTAAAAGGAAACAAAGCGAAAGTGAGGGTCTCAGTTTACTTGCATGTTCAAGCGGATGCTGGGTTACCTGCACGAAGCAGAAGATGTGGTTCATGGCCTACCTCGATGCCATACAAGCTTCTAGCTAGAGCCCCCGCTCGGAAAGTTTGAAGACATGGCCGAAGCAGCGCTCCGTACAGATACATCATTCCTGACGAAGCTCGGATACAAGCCCCCTCCTCCGATGGAGGTCTCTCTCGAGCTGCCCTGCGCTTGGCTTGGACCACCGGCACCGCACTGCCTGGCCATTCTCGGCCTGCATCCAAAGAGCAGCAGGTTAAACGAAAAATCCTCATCCGGCTGCGTACAAACGCCAGGAAGTCGCACACTTAACGGGAAGTCCTCCTCGAGCAGTGTAGAAAAAACAGGGAGTCGTGGGATCAACGTGGAATCATCCTCCGGTAGTGTCCAAAAGAGAGTCGTAGCCTCAGCAAGGTCTCCACCATCAACGTACAAAATCCATGTATTAGCAGGCTGAACGGGATGTCCTCCAGCCGCGTACAAGAAACGGAGTCGCTGCCTCAACGGGTAAGTCTTCTCCTGCTGCGTACAAAAGAAAAAGAGTCACGGGCTCAACAGACGTCCTCCTCCGGCAGCGTACAAAAGACAAGGACTGACAGCTTCAACGGAAAGTCTTCTAGTAGCGTAACCGGAAGTCCTCTGCAGCATTGAGAAGAAAACGACACGGAGTCGTAGTCTCATTGGAAATTGTTCTCAGCCGGCGGCGTACGGAAGACATAGAGTGAAAGTCTCAACGGGAAATTCTACGGCGTGGTAAGGAAGACACGGAGTCGTACTCTTAATGGGAGGTCGTCCTCGAGCAGCATACAAAAACCGAAGTTGCAGGCAAGCAGAGTCAACATTAAGTTCTCCTCTGGCGGCAAACGGAGAAACAAGGAGTCGTAGTCACAACGGTAAGTCCTCCTCGGACAGTGTAAAAAATCTAGGGAGTCGCAGCATCAACGGGTAAATCTTCCTCCGGCAGCGTACAAAGAAGCGCGAGTCACAGGTTCAACTGAAGTCCTTTTCTAGCAGCGTACAAAAAATAAAGACGCTCAGCCTCAACGGTAAGCCCTCTTCGAGCAGCGTGCGAAAGACTGGGAGTCGCGGATTAGACGGGAATACCTTCTCCGGCGGCGTATAAAAACGCAAGTGAGTCGCAGGCTCAACGAGAAGTCTTCCTCCCGCAGCACACAAAATACAAGGAGTCGCCGACTCAACGGTGAAATCCTTCTCTGGCTGCGTACACAAAACGGGGTCGCAGCCTCAACGGGAAGTCAATCTCCGGCAGCGTATAAAAGATAGCTAGTCACGGACTCAACAGGAAATCCTCCTCCGGCAGTGTACAAATTGACATGGAGTAGCTGCCTCAATGATAATTCCTCTTCCAACTGCGTAAAAAAAAGGCAAGTAGTCGCAAGTTCAAAGGGCTGTCCTCCTCCGGCAGCCCACAAAAGACAGGAAGTTGAAAGCTCAACTGGAAGTCCTTCTTCAGCAACCTGCAACGGCCAGGGAGTTGTAGGATCAAGGGAAGGCACCTTGCAGCGGAGTCTGGAAGACGAGTTTTAGTCTCAAAGGGTTCTCCTTTGGTGGCTTACGGAAGACACGGAGTAGTAGTCTCAACGAGTAGTTCTCTGCCGGCATACGGAAGACGCGGAGTTGTAGTCTTAAAGGGAAATTATCCGGTGCCCTTCACAAGACACGTATTCGCAGCGTTAATTGGAAGTTCTCCCCTGGTGACGTGCAAAATAGACAGAGTCATAGTCAGAACTAGAATTCCTCTTCCGGCAGCGTACAAAAGCCAGAGAGTCGCAGGCTGAACTCGAAGTCCTGCTACGGGAGCGTACAAACGACAGTCGCAGCCGCAACGGAAAGGCCTCCTCTGGCAGCATACAAAAGCCAGGGAACAGCGGCCTCAACGTGAAGGTGTCCTCCTATGGTGTACGTAAGACGCACAGTCGTAGGCTCAACGGCAAGTTCTCATCTGGACGATGTGGACAAAGCGCGGATACGCTGGCTCAACGAGGAAAGATGATACCCAGTGTTCTGGTCGTCACACCATTCTGCTACAAAAAAACTTCGCGGGGCTTTAGTAGTTCTTTAATGAAAACACTTGTGTTACGAATACAAGGCCGCTGCTGGTTTTTTAATCGAAATCGATTTGGGACGTACTTAAATAAAAGGAGAAGTTGCTCTCCCAATTGTAATATAGGGCATAGCCATTAGTTACAGTCTCTCTTCAAAATGAAGGCGAAGATTCAGTTGCATTGTACGTAATGTAAGGCCTGCAAACTGTTGGTTAGAAGTTGTATTGTTTCTCGATTTAAGGAACCGTAGACAAACTATGTTCTAATCATGCCTTTTCCTACAGTCAAGCTACACCAACCCCTTACAGGAACATCATGTGGATTCCTTTTTCAGCGTAGAAGTCCTTGGGCATAACATTGAAAGGTGCTGCTAAAATATGAGATGAATGCTTCGTGTCAAAAGAGGAACGATCCCTTGGCCGCAATATATGGTAGGTGAAACAGCAGCATGCCAATGATATAGACTGCTGCGTGTAGCGCAGCGATAGCGACGAAAAATTCAGGAAATTTACTGAACTCTTTATTCGGTTGTATATGTGTTTCATCCTCATCGGCCAACTATATCCAGTCGAAGAAACAAGCATGTCCCGTATCTCTCCAATTAACACTGCCCTGCTCCAGGCACATTGATGTATTCCCTAAAAGCGTCCTAATTTTATCGACCCGCCTAGGTTTCTGGCGACCCTGCTACGGTAATTTCCCATTGGAACCCAGCCGATTAACCTTAGCGACCACCGGTCTGCTTGCCTTCTCATTACATGTGCTAGGCATGGCTGTTCCTTCTCAATGATTTTCATTAAAATCGCATTAACTTGCGCCTGTTTCGTAACCTCCTCTGTGCTCTTCGTGTCTCTATACGTTACGGTTACTATTTTTCATTCAATTATTGCTGCGTTGTCCCCAATTTAAGCTGAAGAGTTTTTATTAGCCTCCAAGTCTGTTTAGCCTCCGCATTTAACCTAGCATCTACTTTAAGATTGTAATTTACTTCGCTGTAAAGAAAGTTGTGGTAGAAAAATGAGTATGCAAATTGTAATCATTGGCCGGGTCGGTAGTAAGATACGCTACCACAAAGCGATTGAGGCATATTCTTCCCCCTAGCTGAGAAAAAGCCTTGTGAGCCTTGTGGCGAAAGAAAAATACAGGTTTGTGTCTGTGAAATGTTGGCAAAGAGGACACAACGCCGCTAAACAATTGTGTTTCCGCTATTGTGTTAAACCCTCAAGGCGTCGTATAAGTGTCGCCTGAATTTTTTTCCAGTAGTGTTGTTAGCGTTAGGCGAGCAAACAATTCTGGACTCAGGGCAAACTGACGGCTGTCGCCATACAGTTCCGATTTATATTGCACGCCAGGAAATGAAATTTTGCGCCCTATTGAGGATTGAGTGACACCCTTACCGGTTTCAATAAGATTAAGGCCCAAGATTTTTGTGCAGAGCAGCTCGAAGAGTTACTGCGTATTCCTAATTTTAACTTTATTCACCTCAAAATACGGAGTTAAAAACAGCTAATATCAATTAGCGTTAAAAGACTGTACTGGGCGCGTTATAGCTTGGGCTAACAAAGGAAAAATTAAAACCTCTTTAACACGAAACAAGGAAAGTTCAGCACAGAAACTATTAAAATCATGTAAGTGTCGCCAACAGCTAAACCAAACACAGAGTTATTATTGTAGATCACATGATTGTTGTGAATGAGGCAGAAGCGACCAAAACAATATCTACTGTTTATGACGTCTTGGAAGACGGTCTCGATAATTATAAAACATAATAGGTTGCCTTGCATTCCTTTAGATGCAAAAAACGACTGTGTCGAAGGAGCAGATGACGCACTTACTCTCTTAAGCATAAGTTATCAGAAGCAGATATGAAAATAAAATGTGCTTGTATGCTTCAGACGCGAGACTCGTGATAAATGGCGCCCTCTGACAGCAACATGAGTTCTTCATTGTGTAACTGACTACCATAATCCCAACGTTCTGGCGCTCTTTTGTAAATTTTCCTCCACGCTCGAGGCAGTATAACTCTACACCCTTCTTATTTGTCGCTCTCTGGATTTAGTATCCGAATGAGGTTTTGCTGCCATTACCGACAAAACAAGATGGCTCCTCAGGCCGTTTCAGTTAGCGATAATACCTCTGAACATGACGTCACCCAGCCATAAAAAAAGGGGGCTTACAGGAAGCAAGTTCCAAAACAGCTAAGCAAACGTCTTAAAGCAAAATACTTTGTTGGGCGAGTTGGTACTTATTCATTATTGATATAAACAGTGCGAACACGAAAACAAGGGACGAGAAACAAGAAAGCCACAGTACATGCGCTGACTCACAACTAAGCCTAAGCCGTTTACTCCAAGACCCAGAAAAACAAACATGAAGAAAACGAAACAGTCACGTGAAAAAATCCCCTGGGTTCAGCTGGTGCATAAGAATTACTTTAAAAAATCACTTAAAAAAGACACCTCTTTGCTTGAAAGAGCAAGAGACGTCTTGCTGACACACTTATTGTCCGTTGAAATAAAATACGCTTCCACTATCTCTCTCGTTATCTTCTCTTTGTGGCGATATAAAATCTTAACACTGTCAAACTTAGGAGTGCACTTCTTCTTCTCATTCTTCATTATTTCACATGACTGGCAATGGGATACCAGAAACGTTTTGTCCTTTCCAATTTCCAAGTTGTTACAGTGTTCCTGTAGTCTCTTATTTATACACCGTCCGGTTTGTCCTATATAACTGGCTCCACAAGAGAGTGGAAGCCTATACACAACACCGGTCTTGCATCCAACATAGGGGTTTCTATGTTTCACCCCACATTCTTGCTTCTTCTCTTCTCTTTCCCTTTGAACAGCCGGGCAGATCCTCTTCATCTTGAGTGGGGCGGTCAGTGCGACGTCCACATTATACCTCTTGCCTACATTTTTGAGGCCATGCGAAATCCTGTGCACATACGGTACCACGGCAACCTTCCTCTTCCTCTCACCCATGCTGGGCAGGGATTTCAGTCTGTGCGTTCTTTTAAGGTTCTTCAGTACCCGGCAACTGGCCTCAATAATAACTGACTCGCGATAACCGGCCTTTGCAATTCTCTTCACTTGTCTTTCAAAACTCTTGCCCATGCCGTGGTAACAAGATTTCGTCAACGCACTTAATAAGCAAGTGTTTATCATCCCATTCTTCACTAATTTGGAATGTCCTGAATTGGAGCCTAGCAACGGCTTCATCGATCTCGGGTTGTATTCCCAACAAACATGATCATCACCGAATTGAATCAAAATATCTAAATACTGTAACTGATCGTCCACTGGTTTCTCAACAGTAAATTCCTGGCCGGATCCACACTCAGTAAAAACATCCATAATGTCATTCATTCTTTGATTGAATCCCTCACGGTCTGTTAATACTAAAAAGTCGTCCACATACCTGAAGGTGGAATAATGCAAGCCCTCCAAGTTATCCTTCAGGTGTCTGTCCACGTACATTAAGAAGATGTCACTCAAGACCGGTGCAACACTCGATCCAATGCATACTCCAGCCTTCTGCGTATAAAGCTTGTTCTTCCATCCTATGAAGGTGGATTCTAGGTGGAACCTCAAAAGTTCAAGGAAACTTTCAACACTAACACCTGAGGCGTCAATGAAGTCACATTCATTATTGTCTTCTGTAATGCACATTTGTACTCGCTTGAGGAGGCAGTCATGGGGAAAGCTACAATATAAATCCTTGACATCCATGCTGAAGCCGACACAATTTCTTGGGTTGTGTTCTTTGAGGAACACGACAAGGGCTTCAGAGTTAGGTAGCCTTAGAAGGTCTGATAAAGTCAACGAGGAAAGGTGGTTCTGCAAATACTTGGACACCAGGTGCTGCCACGTGCTCTTCTCAGATACGATGGCTCTGAACGGAACATCTGGTTTATGGGTTGTCCTGCAGAACCTTTCGTTTAATGACCCTGAGGTTTAGCGCCTGGTTTATGGGTTGTCCTACAGAACCTTTCGTTTAATGACCCTGAGGTGTTAGCGCCTGCCATCGCAGTTTGTGTCTGCCAAGCAAGAAAGGCCTCTTGGTACCTCAAGCTCGGCACAGTGCCTCCGGAATTCCTGAAGACCTTTGGGTTCCTGAGGCCGTCTACTGGTCATTGCAGGAGACTCTGCCGTATAATGGTGTCTGAGATGTGGAGGCAAGCCCGCCATTTCAAGGATTGTCTACGACTCGTGTGTGAGTGCATGTATAGCAAACAGCGTGCGTTTCGCAAGTATACAGAGTGGAGTGCCCTGAGTGAAAGATTGACGGAATTCCTTTGGAAGGTGGTTCTACCTCTGCTTCCACGGAAGAAGAAGATGAACAAAGATCAGCAAGGCAAGGTATTGAATTTCGCTGATGAAGATATACCTCTAGGTATTGATAAGATGCTGAGGCTGGGTCCTAAACATGCTTTTGAGCCTAGAGTTGATGAGGCTGAACAGGTGACCATGTCACGCTGTATAGCAAATAGAGTTGAAGATTCTGAAAGATCGCGGTGCATCCATGAGTGCATGGAAGTGCTAGAGCACACAAAAGAAGGATTAAAGGGGAAACGGTGCCCTATTAACTATATTGCTAAATGAATGGCCTCAAGAGACCTCAGAGTTATGCTATCAGATAAGGAAGGGTATTTTACTATTTTTTCTGAGAATCAGTTTCAAGAAAAAGCCGAGGCTGCTGTTGAGAAGAATTTCAAAAGGTTTCCTATGGAAGCGACCAAGATAAAGGAGAGGGCTATGACTCTTCTAGATGATCTGGGGCTTGAACGGATACGTGAACAGGTGAAGAAATGCAAGCAACTACATTTGGAAGTATTCTTTTCGGCAAAAACCCATAAACCAGATGTTCCGTTCAGAGCCATCGTATCTGAGAAGAGCACGTGGCAGCACCTAGTGTCCAAGTATTTGCAGAACCACCTTTCCTCGTTGACTTTATCAGACCCTCTAAGGCTACCTAACTCTGAAGCCCTTGTCGTGTTCCTCAAAGAACACAACCCAAGAAATTGTGTCGGCTTCAGCATGGATGTCAAGGATTTATATTATAGCCTTCCCCATGACTGCCTCCTCAAGCGAGTACAAATGTGCATTACAGAAGACAATAATGAATGTGACTTCATTGACGCCTCAGGTGTTAGTGTTGAAAGTTTCCTTGAACTTTTGAGGTTCTACCTAGAATCCACCTTCATAGGATGGAAGAACAAGCTTTATACGCAGAAGGCTGGAGTATGCATTGGATCGAGTGTTGCACCGGTCTTGAGTGACATCTTCTTAATGTACGTGGACAGACACCTGAAGGATAACTTGGAGGGCTTGCATTATTCCACCTTCAGGTATGTGGACGACTTTTTAGTATTAACAGACCGTGAGGGATTCAATCAAAGATTGAAGGACATTATGGATGTTTTTACTGAGTGTGGATCCGGCCAGGAATTTACTGTTGAGAAACCAGTGGACGATCAGTTACAGTGTTTAGATATTTTGATTCAATTCGGTGATGATCATGTTTGTTGGGAATACAACCCGAGATCGATGAAGCCGTTGCTAGGCTCCAATTCAGGACATTCCAAATTAGTGAAGAATGGGGTGATAAACACTTGCTTATGAAGTGCGTTGACGAAATCTTGTTACCACGGCATGGGCAAGAGTTTTGAAAGACAAGTGAAGAGAATTGCAAAGGCCGGTTATCGCGAGTCAGTTATTATTGAGGCCAGTTGCCGGGTACTGAAGAACCTTAAAAGAACGCACAGACTGAAGTCCCTGCCCAGCATGGGTGAGAGGAAGAGGAAGGTTGCCGTGATACCGTATGTGCACAGGATTTCGCATGGCCTCAAAAATGTAGGCAAGAGGTATAATGTGGACGTCGCACTGACCGCCCCACTCAAGATGAAGAGGATCTGCCCGGCTGTTCAAAGGGAAAGAGAAGAGAAGAAGCAAGAATGTGGGGTGAAACATAGAAACCCCTATGTTGGATGCAAGACAGGTGTTGTGTATAGGCTTCCAGTCTCTTGTGGAGCCAGTTATATAGGACAAACCGGACGGTGTATAAATAAGAGACTACAGGAACACTGTAACAACTTGGAAATTGGAAAGGACAAAACGTTTCTGGTATCCCATTGCCAGTCATGTGAAATAATGAAGAAGGAGAAGAAGAAGTGCACTCCTAAGTTTGACAGTGTTAAGATTTTATATCGCCACAAAGAGAAGATAACGAGAGATATAGTGGAAGCGTATTTTATTTCAACGGACAATAAGTGTGTCAGCAAGACGTCTCTTGCTCTTTCAAGCAAAGAGGTGTCTTTTTTAAGTGATTTTTTAAAGTAATTTTTATGCAGCAGGTGAACCCAGGGGATTTTTTCACGTGACTGTTTCGTTTTCTTCATGTTTGTTTTTCTGGGCCTTGGAGTAAACGGCTTAGGCTTAGTTGTGAGTCAGCGCATGTACTGTGGCTTTCTTGTTTCTTGTCCCTTGTTTTCGTGTTCGCGCTGTTTATATCATTAAAGCAAAATACCTCCTTTGGCACTTTTATGCTACCGCCTTCTACCACACTAATCCCTGACGGTGCAAAGCAGTGGATTCGGGTCGCCAAGGTATCAGCTGCTTCAGACGTCTCAGTTATGCTTCGAGCCTTAGCATATCAAACATGTCCGGGACAAATTATGAGAATTCAACGTTCGCAGGAGCTCTCATCAATCACGTTTGCATTCGCTGCAGCACTCTGAGGGTGGGATGACGGAACGGCCGTCCACGAAGATAGCCCTTTCTTAGATTCCAAGATTATATTTCGAAGACGGTGAGCAGCTATGTTATCAAAATTAAAAGCATTTTTATGAGGTAATCAGTAAGTATCGCAGAACCGTGCACTATTTATTAAAGTGTCTTTTCCTGCGAAAACAAATATACTGTTAGCACTGTTTTTATTACTTGTTTAAAAGAACAGCCTTATGTTATTACATGCCTCCCTAAGCTTCATGTCTACGTATTACGGCTGCCAGCCAACAAATACCTGAAAACATTTTCATATTTATTGACAGTAAAAGAACATCAGTATGCATTATTCCGTAAAATGTAGAAGCTTCGACCGCAGCCTCTTTCGCCGAATCATTTTACGCAACACCCGTTTTCTATAAAATACGTTACAAATATATTTTTCTTTTCTGGCTTTTCACATTGTCTGTTCATCATATGCGTTGACGTCACCAATTCCGGCCGCACTCCGCGCCGCTGGCGATCATCGTCAAAAAGATGAATAACGTATTTTCACGGTTTTAGAGCATTTTAAAAGTAGAAAAATGCCGGCGCATGCACCATCTTATAAGAGCGTAACGATATGAGGTAGTTTCCCGGCGGATAAACACTTAACCGGCGCCTGCTAAATTTTCTGGCTCACATGACAGACTTACACGTATAAGCGGTCCACAGGTTGTCACTGCAAAAAGCTTGCATAATTCAAACATTGCTCGTGCCTTAATGCTGTGCACGCTGTATTGGCCTTTATTTGCAGCGACAGCCCAGGCATTTTGCTAGCGTTTATGGAGGCAGCAAATATGCTTTTTCTGTGGCTGATAATTGTTTTGCTCTTGCACAATTTTAACAGTCTTGATTTTTATAACATTAAAGGAAGCAAAATGCAACACATTGACGAATGGTTCCGCTCGAACCACAGATCACAGCTGGCAGAAAGAGCGGACAGAACCTTCAACATTTACCTCAAGGAGACAGCGCCAGAAGTCTGGAAGGTCTCATCTACAGCGGAAAGTACACCGAAATGTTGTGGCTGGTCTACACCAAAAGGATTTCTCAGTTATTGTGATCAATATTTTCTAAATAAATGCCTCCTCCAGGTTACCGTTCCTCTCCACAGGAAGGAGACAACACAGTATCTCTTCCTTGAACAGTAGTTCACGAGCCTATTTTGGCGGCGGGACTAAATTAGCTGCGTGGAAAAATTACGTCTGAGGAGGGGTGATGACTGACCACCGTGATAACTTCGTCTAGGCTGGTAAATCCTGCCAGACATGTGTGCGCACCAATTTACCAAACTGCGCGAGTCACATCCAGGCGAATTAGGAAAACGCAGCTCCGGCAGATAAGAGAGCAATTACTCATTGACATCCACCCCCGTGCAGCCATACAGCTACAAAAGACAGCTATAAAGCTTTATTAGAAACTTGGTATTTAAAGAAATGTTCGTCCTGGTCCAATGATAGAAGCGGGGACGAGCGCTTTTTCGGGACCAGTCTTCCGGGTTTGATTCCCCATTCCATCAATAATATACTTCAACTTCTTAGAATCTTAGAAAGCTCTACAGCTTTCCAACTTAGTCGTAGGGCTGCTCTTGGCTGGATATCAATGAGTAATTATTGCATTATTACAAATCTAATTCATCATACGGAATTCTTCTAAAATAATCGACCAGTTCAAGCCGGTGCGTCAACTCCGATACCATGAGGTCAAGTTGTCAAGCATGCAAAGTGTCTCCAGAAGACATCCCCTATCCAGCGACTGCATCATCAGAGAGCGTCAGCTGCGCAAAGCAAGTGAACTGCCAGGTGCGGGAGGATCTGGAAAATAATTAATTTCAGCCACCCTAAACGCGGAGACGCTTCAACGTTCCAGATGGAAATAGAAGACACTATAACAACCAGAAAATTAAGGGAAGATGAATGATATGACGTGAAAACTTATTGCCCTGACAATTTCTGAGCCATCGATAGCCAAATTTCTGTAAATCTTGAAAATGCTAGTGTGCCGCCTGATATTATCTGTGCTTGCACTCACGGTCACCTATTTTTACTTAATTTATGTTTGACGGTATATGCAGCAGCACGCATAAGAGCAGCTATAAAAGGCGGCCATGAGATGGTATTTGAGTCAGCTAACACATATGAGTTACGGGCAGTTTGCAGAATCTCACTGCATTAAGGTAGCACGTTTCAAGAGTACGCGTATCGCTCCGATTTCATTAGTCTCAGAGGCAGAAGAAAAAGGTTTCCGAAAATTGGTACATAGCTGTGGCATCCATCATCTAAATCATCTTTTTGATTTCAGTCTATAAATTAAGGCTTATATATGGGGCCGAGTAAACGGAGCTTCACTAGACCATGATTATTTCTATACAATAAGTGAACAGCACGTTTGTGCACTTTATTTCCTGTGAACACTTAGTAGCGGATTCTGACTGCCGATAGGAAGTGCGGAAATTTACTAAATAAATAAGTAAACATTTCCGACAATACGCTTCGCATAGAGCTTGCTAACATCTGTCGTACTAGAATTACTGGGCGAATAAGGACACAGCCAATCCTGTGAAAAGCAGAAGAAAATGTGGTCGTAAAAAGTGCAATATTTTCGGAAGGCGGAAGCCTACTGGTGGCGAAGGCTGGACCCAAAAGTGGTTTAGCCCAACTGCAGCATAGCCACACTTGGGGGGCTAGACACTCAAATAAAGAAGTTGTAAAACCACGCATTCAAACGCTATGCACCAACTGAACAAGAATAAATATATTTCACATTGTCTTATGAAAACGTTAGGCTATTTTATTAAAAGTTTTTTTTTTTTGCAACACTCTCATCGCGCCAGTATTTAATATTTCCCCGGCATTGACGAGACTTTGCAGCTTTTTTAGGTGCTTGCGAAGGAGGCAACGAAGCAGTTTATCGCTGCCATCATGCTGAATGCGATGAAGGTCCCAGAAACGTTACGAAGTTGGCTCGCCTGTCTAAAAATGTGCTGGTTGCGAAATATTTGTCGTGCATGCAAGTTGCTCCTCAATCAATCCTATTATGTAAGATGTTTCCAAGTTTTATATTTGCCATTTTTTTCATCCTGTGTTCGGTCAGCGCTAAGTCCTGTCGCGTCATTTTGGCGCGCTTTTCCTTTCTTGCAAAGCTCTTGGCGCTTATAAAACTTAGGTCACGGTAAGCGATGGACTGACGCACTGTGCAACAGCGAATACACTATACTGTCGATATCACACTCCAATGCTCCCCGAAGGACTTTCACACGTGAGCGCCCCTCTGTATGTGTAGACTTTCTTACGCGTGCGCATTGGTAATTTGCACGAGTTAGTCAGCGCTGGCTTTGTTGTAAATTTTCTGCTATACTGTATTACTGTATTTGCGGCCTTTATATAATAAAGCACCAATATCTTTGTGCTATTTTGTTCGACACCCTGTTGAAAATTCTGGGGTTATGCCAGTGTTTTGCAGGTCATGCTGTACGAGTATGATAAGCCTTTCCCTTTGGAAGAGGTGCTGGTTTCGTCCCTTCCTGTGGCGTCTTCTGATGGTTCGGTTTTATTGTCAACTGCACTAAGACAATAGGATTATAGCCAAAAATAATGACATAGGTTGGTGAGTGCTGAAAGGCGCCCTTTAAAAAGACGGCTTCGGAAATACAGCAGGGTGCATCCAGAAACATGGCGCATTATTATTATTATTATTATTATTATTATTATTATTATTATTATTATTATTATTATTATTATTATTATTATTATTATTATTATTATTATTATTATTATTATTATTATTATTATTATTATTATTATTATTATTATTATTATTATTATTATTATTATTATTATTATATTAAAATGCGCGCTAAAGTTATGCACAGTACTGACGTCATTTACCGTCAATAACTTTGGTTTTCCTCACAGTTTTCAGTTGGCGCTGGAGAGCCCATGAGCCGCCATGTTTGGAACGTATGGGCCTCTATAGAGCCTTCGCTGCCAGTGTACATCTACCTTGCCTGAGTCAATAAGCAAGCCTAGATCTAATCTACTTTTGCAGTCAATATGGCCGAGCAATCTGAAAGACATAATTAAAACGCAAGTTATTACTTCCTAGCCACCTCACAACCTAAAGCTTTTAAATTTTACGACAGTACAATTTTTTCATTCCCTATCCTACCAGAAAATAGGGAAGTGATGAAGCACAGTTGGCAGCTACTTTTAGATTATGAACTGGAGCTTACCATTATCAGTTTAGACCAATGTACATGACTACTGTATCTTAACGGTGCTCACCTATGGGGCAGTAACATGGAGCGCCAAGGAAAATGTTCAGCTTACAATAAAGACAACGTGAAGAGCTGCGATACGGCGAATGGTAGGCTTTATGTTAAAAAACGGGAAGCGTACAGACTCGTTCCGTCAACAAACACAAAATCTTACCAGAAATTTATACGAACGAAGTTGGATATACAGGACTTGTTATGAAAGACTCAAACGAAGCAATGGCCGCGAAGGGAAAAGACTGATTGAAAGGAAAGGAGAACGTTACAGGGGGGTGTCAGAAGCCTAGATGTACCGATGAAATTAAGAAATTTGTTGGGATTATGTGGAAGCGGCTGGTGCACGAACACTATAATGCAAAATATACGGGACGGGCCTTTTTCCTGCCGTGGGTAAAGTCGGTCTGCTGCTGTTCCTGGTAATGCCCATTTCTTTTGCTCTCGTTTTCTGGGAAGTGTAGAACTAAGCATGTTGCAGACAGCATTCTTACTAACTATAGAAAATGTTCGCTTGTCAAACTGAGCCTATGAACGGAGATGAACATTCAGAATAGTAGACACTAAGCAGCGGTCACTTCTCGATATACAGGTAGGAATGACTTAAAGAGGGCAAAATATTAGATGCTTGTCAATTTTATATGGCAAAATTCTGTCCGAAAAGCAACGTATCAAAAAAGGAACTAAGCAAGGAAAGTAAAAGAAGACGATATCGAGAACAAAAAACTATCCTCCTATACCCCTTATGACCCTATGTCAAAACAGTATAAATCATAACTCGTCGTTACTGTGATACACGATTATATCGCGAAGAAATTACCAGGCAAGTCACCTTAGTGCCATTCTGACATCTGGTATACCCGATAATAGGTAAAGTTAGCTTGTAGGAGAGTTAACACACATAGTCAGAGTCAATAGAATATAGTCAAAATATGCTACGGCGTTGGTGAGAAGTCTATCTTCACGGTGAGAATAAAGCGGATGCATAAACCCCTTCGCAGACCACATTTTGTCATCACTAGAAATGATGAACATTTGTGTGAAACACTGCCTATTCGGGAACGTATCACGGATGCTGCAGAAAGTCCCACAGTGATCACCTCATGTGAAAATAATCATAACCTGTCTCCGTATTTTCCAAAGTAGAAGATTTTCTATTGTCGATAACCTTCATTACTGTATGCAATTTTAAGTCAAAGGGATTGTGTGTCTAGCGTTTTAAAATATTCTTAACATACGCCTTGAACCCCGCTTTGCCATCAGTTTTTACACAAGAGTGTCGAACGCATTCTGAGATGCTGCCAATTTATATTAATTCGCAAATGAAGGCTACAGCATGCTTAATCGAAAGAATGTTTTCTTTAACCTAAAACTGTATTCATTACCTAGTGTAGACGAAACCGCGGCAAATTACTAGAATGTTAAATGTTGCCTAGAAAAACCTTCTCACAGCATCTATATCTACAGTTCTTGTTCCATAAAACTCAAAGTTGGGAGGGTCTTCAAATTAGGCAATACTTTGGAGCTTTCAATTACCATCCCGTGAGTTTACCTGGTATCCTTTGCTCAATCATATTAAAAGTCATATACTCTCAACTACTTGACTGCTTAAGTGCTAAAAGTTGTTTGACAGGAGAAAGCCTTAATCCACCCTTTGTGGAGATAGCTTTCAATGTTGGCACGTTTCCACCCGGATCCGCCGAACGTACGAACGATGTCAACGTAATCGGATTAGGCCTTGGTTCCTGCACAGCAAGTCACCGAACATGACAAGGTTACGTGGCAGGTATAAACACTATTTCTTCACCAATTAGGAAACGCATTAGCTATGCTATTTTGAACTGTGTGACACCAAGTTAAACTGAGGTCCAGATATGACAAATATAATTCACATTCTAATGATTATTCTCGTCTTAGAAGCTTGGAAGCACTTCGAAGCCAGACTGTAGTTCCCTCTGCTGTTAAGTATTGCGAAATCGGGCGCGAAAGTCTTCAGACCTAGCAAAGTTGCGCTAGGAGGGCTGTAGTTTAGCCATTTGTCGACGGGTACCTATCAAACAACATAACATTCGGCCACACGATACATGGATTTCTATGAAGCACCAAGAAAATGCTCTGAGCGAAGAAAGAGTAGCCTATTAGCTATACCTTAATCTGTATGTATTTGGAACTTGCAAACAACAGGCTTACTTTTCGGAGTACTAAAGGTTAGTTTGGTAGCTTAGTTATGGGCTTAGATCATCCGCGTTCCGAAGGCAGTCGAATCTATTTCAAAGCAGCACTCACAGTGAAGGTCCTGCGATTGAGTTTTGCAACCCAGCCGCGTACCTGTTTTCTGGTCTGAAAGCACGTAAGAATGACACGACACGCTTGAAACAGCTAGGAAATCTTTTTAAACAGAAAGGGTAGCATGTTTGATGAGCCGTAATGCTATTAATGTTGATAACGTGTGCGTGGCAGTCAGTAATACAGAACGGCGTGGACTTCCCAGAGAAGCAGTCTAGTTCTAAATATTTACTATCTCATTTCCTTTGTCAATCATTCCAGTTTATTTAAATCCTTGCGGACGATAAATGCTATGCTGAAGCTTTTGCAATCCGGCCGTGTTTGAGCTGTCTGCTCTAAAACAATCATTCTATTGTTATCTATTAATCTATTATACTGTCAATCCTACTGCCCTTTTTTAAAGAATCAGCATTCTCACAGTTGTCGGCACAATATTGTTACGAAGGGGGTAAGACGTCGGAGCGCTGAACAACAAGACGATAGGGTAGGTAGCTCAGCTGGTCAACGGCAGCGCGTCCGGCACGAGAGTCTTTTTCCAACGTCTTTCTCCTTCACCTGTCTTCTAAACTTCATCTTCTTGTGTACTGTTACAATATTATTGAAAATACGCATACGCACATATTTTACTCAGAATAGATTATATACTTTTTAGCAAAATACTGTTAACAAATAATTACTTGAGTGTGGAAGATAAATATATATAGCGCGAATTAAAGCATGATAACAACAGCCCACTCGGTTCATGTAGTGCGCTTATGCACAGTAAATTAGTAGTAACACAGAAATATGAGTTATGTGTACACTTGTAGATATAATTTCCTCAAATCGGAGTAGTTTATTTTAATTATAAAACGTTGCAGCAATGATGTCTTGGTAGACATGCAGGGATCTAACCTATTCCTTTACTTAATTGCTAATTATAAAAAAAAGAAATCCTCGTCTAGAACAGTCTGTACGCAATGCATGCGCATGAACAGTTAGTGGCTGCTTGTGCCGGGAAGGTCTGGTTCCATTCAATTATATACGGAAGGAACCATCTATATTTAGTGCATTGTCTACTGACTGGAACAAAAGCGTAGGTGTTTTAATTCGGCACTGTTTTTTAAAGTAAGCATTGAGGCTTGTTTATGCAGTTGTGACGACGAATCATTTATATTTATTTACTAAAGGTCATTGAAACTGTCATTCTCTGCATTCATATTTCTTGAATGGGCTGTTGTATATGAGGGAACCAAATTGTGTTAATTCGAGTACCGGATATTAATTGTGCTAACTTGTTTTGATGGTGCTTCTCAAAGCTGCTTCTCAGCTAGAATCACCGTTTAAAAGCCTTAAACACAGGGCTGCGAATATGCAATTCTAATCTTAATGCTGTGAAATGACCAACTATTTCTTTAGCTGATGTGCATATTTGCATGGAACAGCCAAGAATTGCAGACAGTGGCCAAGAATTTCGCTTTCGTAGTGCACATATAGCTACTGAGATTCTCTGCTTTGAGGATGCCGTTTATCCTTAAACACAGAACGGCTTGTCCACAAGTTATAATTTCTGTTTTTATTATATATATAAGCATGAATATCCCTCACACGAGAAATTAAACTATCATTATGTTTCGAGACAGTACTCTCATGAACACACATAGTAACTTGTCAACTGTGGCAAATTTTTGTTTAGACACAGCTAAACTATATGCATGCTTCATACAAGGATCATGTAATGGGAAATAGTTTGTCACGCTATAATCACTTTAATTGAGCCTGATATTCTGCTCTACTGGACTGAGACTGGTTCAGTTTAACTCACTGAATCAAGAGGGAAGGTAATGCATATTTGTATTATTGCTTTAGAGAGGAAACTAAAACAAAAAAAATTACCGACGATTACGTTACTTCCTAATGCGAAATTTGAGCGCCGCAAATAAGCTGTTTCACCTTTTCGATAGATTGAGGCAAAGAAATCGAGCAACACATGTATGCGCTATCACAGATTTTTTTTTTTTTTTCACACGTATTCCTTTAACAAAGACTCCCTTCTCGGCGGCGGCGATGAGCTTCTGCTTCAGCCTCGCTTACACCTGGTTGCTCTCGACGGTGGCGATGAGCCTCCGCTTCGGCGGTGCGAACGGCAGGGCCTTCTCGACGGCGGCGATGAAGTTCTGTTTCAGCCTCGCTTACTGCTCTGGATTCTGGCGGCGACGGCGCTGGGCCTCTGCTCTGGCAGCTCGTTTAGCAGCAGCAGCAGCAGCAGCAGCAGCAGCAGCAGCAGCAGCAGCAGCAGCAGCAGCAGCAGCAGCAGCAGCAGCAGCAGCAGCAGCAGCAGCAGCAGCAGCAGCAGCAGCAGCAGCAGCAGCAGCAGCAGCAGCAGCAGCAGCAGCAGCAGCAGCAGCAGCAGCAGCAGCAGCAGCAGCAGCAGCAGCAGCAGCAGCAGCAGCAGCAGCAGCAGCAGCAGCAGCAGCAGCAGCAGCAGCAGCAGCAGCAGCAGCAGCAGCAGCAGCAGCAGCAGCAGCAGCAGCAGCAGCAGCAGCAGCAGCAGCAGCAGCAGCAGCAGCAGCAGCAGCAGCAGCAGCAGCAGCAGCAGCAGCAGCAGCAGCAGCAGCAGCAGCAGCAGCAGCAGCAGCAGCAGCAGCAGCAGCAGCAGCAGCAGCAGCAGCAGCAGCAGCAGCAGCAGCAGCAGCAGCAGCAGCAGCAGCAGCAGCAGCAGCAGCAGCAGCAGCAGCAGCAGCAGCAGCAGCAGCAGCAGCAGCAGCAGCAGCAGCAGCAGCAGCAGCAGCAGCAGCAGCAGCAGCAGCAGCAGCAGCAGCAGCAGCAGCAGCAGCAGCAGCAGCAGCAGCAGCAGCAGCAGCAGCAGCAGCAGCAGCAGCAGCAGCAGCAGCAGCAGCAGCAGCAGCAGCAGCAGCAGCAGCAGCAGCAGCAGCAGCAGCAGCAGCAGCAGCAGCAGCAGCAGCAGCAGCAGCAGCAGCAGCAGCAGCAGCAGCAGCAGCAGCAGCAGCAGCAGCAGCAGCAGCAGCAGCAGCAGCAGCAGCAGCAGCAGCAGCAGCAGCAGCAGCAGCAGCAGCAGCAGCAGCAGCAGCAGCAGCAGCAGCAGCAGCAGCAGCAGCAGCAGCAGCAGCAGCAGCAGCAGCAGCAGCAGCAGCAGCAGCAGCAGCAGCAGCAGCAGCAGCAGCAGCAGCAGCAGCAGCAGCAGCAGCAGCAGCAGCAGCAGCAGCAGCAGCAGCAGCAGCAGCAGCAGCAGCAGCAGCAGCAGCAGCAGCAGCAGCAGCAGCAGCAGCAGCAGCAGCAGCAGCAGCAGCAGCAGCAGCAGCAGCAGCAGCAGCAGCAGCAGCAGCAGCAGCAGCAGCAGCAGCAGCAGCAGCAGCAGCAGCAGCAGCAGCAGCAGCAGCAGCAGCAGCAGCAGCAGCAGCAGCAGCAGCAGCAGCAGCAGCAGCAGCAGCAGCAGCAGCAGCAGCAGCAGCAGCAGCAGCAGCAGCAGCAGCAGCAGCAGCAGCAGCAGCAGCAGCAGCAGCAGCAGCAGCAGCAGCAGCAGCAGCAGCAGCAGCAGCAGCAGCAGCAGCAGCAGCAGCAGCAGCAGCAGCAGCAGCAGCAGCAGCAGCAGCAGCAGCAGCAGCAGCAGCAGCAGCAGCAGCAGCAGCAGCAGCAGCAGCAGCAGCAGCAGCAGCAGCAGCAGCAGCAGCAGCAGCAGCAGCAGCAGCAGCAGCAGCAGCAGCAGCAGCAGCAGCAGCAGCAGCAGCAGCAGCAGCAGCAGCAGCAGCAGCAGCAGCAGCAGCAGCAGCAGCAGCAGCAGCAGCAGCAGCAGCAGCAGCAGCAGCAGCAGCAGCAGCAGCAGCAGCAGCAGCAGCAGCAGCAGCAGCAGCAGCAGCAGCAGCAGCAGCAGCAGCAGCAGCAGCAGCAGCAGCAGCAGCAGCAGCAGCAGCAGCAGCAGCAGCAGCAGCAGCAGCAGCAGCAGCAGCAGCAGCAGCAGCAGCAGCAGCAGCAGCAGCAGCAGCAGCAGCAGCAGCAGCAGCAGCAGCAGCAGCAGCAGCAGCAGCAGCAGCAGCAGCAGCAGCAGCAGCAGCAGCAGCAGCAGCAGCAGCAGCAGCAGCAGCAGCAGCAGCAGCAGCAGCAGCAGCAGCAGCAGCAGCAGCAGCAGCAGCAGCAGCAGCAGCAGCAGCAGCAGCATGCCGGTATGCTATGCCGGTCCAGTATGTCAGAGCAAAATAGAACGCCTCAAACCGGAAGCACGCAAGTTATATGCCAGGCGAAAGCTGCGTACACTGGAGTAGACGCGTCGAGCAGTGTAGCGACAGAAGTAGTAATGACATTTCACATCGGCAGCGGAGGTACGAAACATCTTGGAAGAATCGAACAATTTGATTCCAATATTTGGAACTGCAATTCCTACTTAGAAAACTCCCAGCATTTCGTGAATGCCAGTGAGGCTAAGGCTGACGAAATGCTGTCGGTGACTAACCCGTAAGGTGCAACGAACATTTTTGAGAACATGTAGTTTTTGCGCTTCGTAAAGAAGATCTCTTCGAAAAGGACAAAACTCGCCTCAAAAATAAATAAAGACCAAGTACAATTTGTTCTGAAATAATGGATGATACTGCTTTACAAATCTTGTTCGTCATTATTTAAGCTAGTAACTATAGTAGTGTTTGTACGTGATAATACGAGTAACGCTTCATTAGAATGGTGTACGCCTTATGTCTGTGCCCTTTAATGCTTCGTTACATGCATCACATGAAAAGAAACCCAACAAATAAAGAAAGAGTGATATTGCTGTATTGTGTGTTATTGTTTTTGTAGAGGCGATAAAAGTTTTTAATCAGTGTTTTTTTGATGTTTTTGATTTGTTGCTTTGAATGCGCGCTTGTCTTCATCTTTTTAAATACCGTTAGCTTTAGTAATTAAGAGTACCGCGTTGTTTAGCAACCATATTTTTCTTGTTATATATCTTAATCGGTTATATATTTATTCGGAGATATCGGTATATCCTAGCTAACACGAAGACCTGATGACAAGGCATGCCTATATTCATCCTCATGTTATTGTGTACGCAGAAACATGACTGTATTCATACTTTTCTACTGCTTCGTTAATAGTCATTAGCATGTTATGAGTCCAATAAAATGACCTCCAGCTCAGTTGCCGTCTGCAATTGCCCACCCAAGCTCCATAAATAACACTTCACTAGAATTATAGTGAGGACGTTGCAGGGTTCCAAAAAGCTATAATTTGTCCATTGTCAAACTGACAAATATTTAAAATTATTTACAATTACAGTTTACTGTGCCTTTGATGCTATATTAAGACGCGTAAGCATTAGCAATCATCCCGGCACTGTGCTAAATAATAGAATAGGCTCGTTTGAACAGATGTATTCCGGGAGGGAAAAAAATAAAGCGGTATCGTCCTCAGGTTTGCGACACAGTCACGTTGTTGAATTAGCTCGTGTAGAAAACCGTTGTAGAGAGGACTTGAAGGCACAACCTATTTTTCCTTCAGAGCCATGCACTGTAGAAGCCGTGCGCAATGCTGGCGGTGACTAGCACACTTTCGACAAAAGCGGTGGCTAACCAGCGTCACATCCTGCTCTCCCATTTATGGCAGAATGCATTTTTGGCCTATAAATTATTTTGCCCGGCGAACTGTACTATAAATCCCCATGTTTGTCTTGGAGCAAGCTAACCACACTGCCTGCTAGTTTCCAGCTAGCTGACTCCCTACCTTGGCACCGAAGTCTCCCATCGTAGTGTCGTCATCATCAGGTAGACCAATCAGCTACCGGTGTAATGCATATCCCATATTTCACCAAGTAGCCGGGCCCTGTGCCAGGAGCAGCCGCGTAATCCCCGCAGACTAATTAGTCTCCTTCTGCTGATCTAACTTTTAATGCCCCAATCGAAGCTTGCCTTGTATTAAATCTAGCATTGTCATCACTATCTGTCATCGGTTAGCTTGCTAACCAATCGCATTCCCAACCCGTGTTCATATTTCTTGACTTTTGGCAAGGATGTTTTTAATTCCAATATATTCCCTGCCCACTCTGTACACCTCCCATTTCTAAACGTTACAACAACCACATACTGTTCCGCGGCTCTCTGCATTCACTTCAACTTAAGTCGGTGCATTTTTGCTAGCCTCTTCGTTTTTGGCCGATACAAGTGTACCAATAAAATACACCTATTGTACACTTCCTTCTTGAGGAACCCTGCTGAACTTTCATTCATGCCGACCTGATACTTAAATATATTTTCCTTTCGTGGTGTGGACCTGTGAAATTTACCTCTCCGAAGTATACGCCTTACCTCATCATTTCCATTAAAATGTAGCACATTCTAATTCAATTTAATAAGAAAGCCTCAGTGGCTAGCTACACCAAACAAAAGCTAAGTAGATTCAGAGTGGTTAGGCCGAATGGGAATTAGCAGCGTTAGCTCTTTAGTTCTGGCGTCTGGTCAGGTTCCTCTCCGTTTTGACAAGAAAGAAGTACATCCAAGTGCGCAGAAAGTAAATGTACCATGCAAGGTATGGTTGGTAATTTTTTTTTTATTTTAGGGAACACAACTACGCATTAAGGGGGATAGCAATAAATATGTAAAAATTTGGGCCAGTGTCTAGAAGTTTCGTAATATGCCTCAAAGGAAGTTTAAGAAATGCGTTTAAGAGTTAACTTGCTATGTGAGTTATCATAATGGTACTGAAGCATTCCCTGTCCTATTTTGCTGAATGTTTTCCACGGCACTTTTTTAGAGCGATTGGTACTATAATGAATTACATAAGTTCCACATAACAAGAGACCTAATAATATACACGGTGCATTTGCCCCTCTTATGTAATCGGTTAAAAATGTTATCTTTCAGTTTCCATTTCCTGTTTCGAAAATGAGGAGCAATCACAGATGAACAAATAAAAACAACCTGGCAAAAGCGCCATTACTGATTTATTTATTACAGTACATTGTTCTGCCTTCTGGTACTTGCACCAATAAAATTTGATAGGCACAAGTATGTTCGAGTGCAAATATAAATCAAGCGTGAAAATAGAGCTTAGAAAAACTGTTACCTCTTCAGTAACTTTAATAAGTGTTCAAAATAAGGCTTAAGTTCTGACATCAAAGCTATTCGTTTCAAATACATAATTTTAAGAAACGTTGATAAAGAATGGCAATTCTCTTTGCAGATTTAGTGCGTGTGATTTACATAAGATTGCGCTTCAGTATTCCAGTTTTCCAAGCCCTACATAAAGCTGATCACGGCTGTAGTTTCAGGCTTGGCAGCTTTAGTCGCACATATATATATGTATACATATATATATGTATACATACATATATGTATACATATATATATATATATATATATATATATATATATATATATATATATATATATATATATATATATATATATATATATATGTATATATATATATATATATATATATATATATATATATATATATATATATATATATATATATATATATATATATATATATATATATATATATTAATATATATATATATATATATATATATATATATATATATATTTATATATATATTTATATATATATATATATATATATATTGTTACGTGCTTAGTACACACAGGCGAGTTATTTACAGAGGGATTGATGGAAGTGGTTAAGTAGAGAAATATGGGAGAGGCTTTCGCCCTGCAGTGGGTATAGTCAGGCTGATGATGATGATGATGGAAGTAAGACCGCGACAACGAACGTCCTTTTCACCCTCGTTGTTTTTTTTTTCCTGAGAGAAAGGACATAGATAGACGGTATGATGCTCTCGTATCGTCTAGCTATCTGCTTTCTCTTATTCTACCTTGATTGCTATGCCCTAGTTACGCAACCAGTCGTTTACAACGCAAGCGATTTACTTATTTCCTAGTTGCAAGCAAGTATGTCAGGCAAGCTGCGGGAACCAGCTCTTTGTCGGGGTTATCACGCGTCCGCAGATGCTACGCAAACTATATCCCTCTTTTCGTAGATGGTGAAATCACCATGAGGAAAGTGAAAATCAGTCATGGCACAAGTTTCATTCGCATGACTGCCGGAACTGAGCTGAACGAGGTTCACGTCCGTGGTACAAAGGTGTACGCGGCAAGTAGGAAACTCTGGCAAACGTAGAGTTATCATGTGCTCTTGAAACGTAAAAACAAATGAACACGAAACATTTGCCGACACTCTAACTGGGCACTAAAGCAAACTACGCATCATCATAACATCGGTCAGTTAAGCAGTTTGAAAGAACCAATCAAGTTCCAGCCTGCCATACAGCTTTGTATTGGCGAAGCAACAACGTCAGCGTCGTCTCTTACGCTACGCGTCTAGCATCAATGAATAAGTGAAAACGCAACCGCTATTGCAACGCTGCGAATAAGGAAGAATACAGAAGCTTAAAGCGAATATCTTGATTCCTAGCAGTAATAGTTTAACTAAGCAAAACATTCTGGATCTAGACGACACTGGAGGCACACAAACAAGGTCGTTGTTATATGGCTACATTTCAGAGCGTAAGCTAAAGAAGGGCATTACATATACAAAGAAAACGGAGTGTTTTAGATGAGAAGATAGCAAGGCACCATAAAGATGGTTGCGCAGGTAATATCTTCCTGGAGGTCGCTTCTCATGTGAATTGGATTCGTTTATTGCAAGACAATCACTATCAGCATTTGAATCCCAAACGCACTTCGGACGGTTAAACAGTATCGCGTCCGACTCCCTGAAAACGACTTCAGACATTGTCCTGTAGTGTTGCCATAGATTGCAAAAGGTACCTAGCGGAAGATTTGTACTT
Organism: Amblyomma maculatum; assembly: GCF_055883805.1. Taxonomy (NCBI): domain Eukaryota; kingdom Metazoa; phylum Arthropoda; class Arachnida; order Ixodida; family Ixodidae; genus Amblyomma; species Amblyomma maculatum. The sequence continues at coordinate 87,966,720 of NC_139348.1, read as the reverse complement.
TCTAAGGGTTCAAAAGAATTCTATCAGCGTTGAGTATTTAAAAACCTATAAATCTTTTAAAATAATGCGGACCTCATAAAAATATCACGTTCAATATTTACGTTGAAGGCGGGAACCGCTTCGGGCGTACTGTAACAGGTGAAAAAGGCTTGATATGCTAATATCTATTCTGGAATTTACTTGAGGCGCCGCATTCACTTTGTTCACTAGGTCACTTCATTACTAATATATGTAAATCATCGTTCGTTGAACACGAAATGATGGCAGTGACCACAAATATAATGTGAACGCCGCTATCTTGCTGCTGAAAATGATCACAAAATATTCTGACAGGTAAACGCTGAACCTTATGACAGGAAGTTTTTCGAAAATATAAACATTGCTTTAGCAACCTTGACAGTCAGCTTGTGCAAGTTAAGCCTAGATTAGTGCAAAGCAAGCAAAATGATTTTCACTGAACAGTGCGTCTATACCTGACGGATAGCAGAACATGATTCGGAGCACACTCGCTCTAGGAAAGGGCACGCCCTCAATATTGCATTCCTTAATACTGAACTCTTCTTTGAAATTTTCAGAAATAATTATAATGCCACAGAGTGACTTCATTGACAGACACTGGCCACATTACTTGAATAAAATTCCTTATTTCGCTTTTTATACGGGCGCGTCGCGGTGGCAGGGTAGTTAGGGCGTTCGACTACTGAACCAATGACGCGGGATCGAATTCCAGCCGCGGCGGCTGCTTTCGATGGAGGCGAAAAGAAAGGCACTCGTGTCCTGACTGATATCAGTGCACGTTAAAACATCAGGCAGTGTTATTTCTGGCATTAAACCCTATAATAAAGAAAGGCAAATTTTTTATACAAGCGTTTTTTATACTATCTTTTGTAAAGTCATTTTTATCTGAACCGCAATTTACGGAACATTGTATCTATGCCTTCGAAGCAGTGATAGCCGTCCATTGTCATATTACCGCCACAAAAGTACAGCATATCACAAATGGTAAAAGTTATACCTCGATTATGGCGCATGAAAGAAAAATGAGTTTAAATCAATGTGCGGTTTCCTGTCCTGAGAGGAAAAAGTGTAACCATCCGCGGTGTCCGAGTAGATCTAGTGTTGCGCAATTTCAAACAATTTGAAATGTTCGAGCGCGGCTTTATTGAGGTCTTGTCTTTCCTTTGTTATTACGATTTGTGTAGTAAATTCTACCAATATACCATTTTTCTAATAATGCACATTTTTCCTATCTATTTTACATGTATACTAGGCTTTATTTTCGTTATCATAACGGGAATATATGTTCTCACGAAATATAAGCAAAAAACCACCTAGGAAGCCTGCACGCTACTAAACTAAGTCTATGAAAGAGAGGCATATCTTAAGAAGAGACCTTTATGCTCGAAGAATGCATGGGCATATTACAAGGGCTGGGAAGACAGCAGTTGCACCTTTCTCATCGCCTCGTCTGCGCATATCACCGAGCTTAGCAGGTCACACCAAAAATTAGATTTAAGATTGAAATAAGAATAAATTGTTCTTTTTCAATACGACAAAGTGGAAATATAAGTCTCTCAATAAATACACAATCACAAAAGCAATTTGGCTTGAGATTGCAATAGATACGCAATGATTGTGCAACAATACTTTGACAAAATTGAGTAGTGAAATACAGTGTTCAATGGTGTTCTGTGGAAGTCCACCGAGTCAACTGTGCTTATGTGGCTATCCCGAAGACTTGCAAAATCGCCTTGTCGGTCCCCTGATAAGCCGACATCACCACTCACACTGGCAGAAAATTTTTATCATGACCCCTAGCATTACAAGCATACATGAAGGCCAGACGATTCGAAATTAGGGTCATGCTGTCCGCACCAAACAAGTTAAAAAGTGTGTGCAGGAAGGTGGATGAAATGCGAGAGACTATGGAAGGATGCGGAATACTGCACAGGGAACGGTTTGTCAAATGTCGCACGGGTGTCATGTACAAGATCTCCCTGACATGTGGGAAGACCTACGTGGGGCAAACAGCCCGATGCATCAATGAAAGCCTAAGGAAACAGAAATTCGTGTGCCGCATTGTCTGCTCCAGGAAACCTGGCGACCCATTGCTCCCGGTGTAAAACGGATGACAATCAACAGGACTTGAGGAGCAGGGATTGTGTACCAAGGTTCATCGAAACCAAGGTGCTGGCAAGCGCAAAAGACAGTTTTAAAAGAGAGATTATTGAAGCTACAGACAAATAAGTACCCGAACCCAGTTCTTGTCAACCATATATGGCCAGAAATACGATCAGACCTATGTTCACTATGTAGGGAAAGGGGATCTCAAGATCTCATAATATGGGAATGTGCAAAGTCACCAGGTAGGGCTAAAAATATAACTGAAGACGCCTGGGAGACCCTTCTGTGAAGCTCAGACCCAAGAACCAAAAAGAAATTGTTCGACTGGCCGAAGATGCCGCCGGAGTCCAAGAACTACCGGCCTGCAACTAAGGCGACTGTCCCACCCTCCGGGTCTAAGCCCCGAAGAGCGGGATATATAGTCACTCTGTTGGACGAATAAAAGTTCTCTCTCTCTCTCTCCGTCGGTGGCGCTCAACAGCAAGGAGGTTATACTTCTCCGTTTGGACAATGTGACAAGACGTTTTGACAAAGTGACAAAATTTAGACCTAATTTATGATTATTTTCAATTTATTTTCGTTTATTTTTTCTGGGTCTTTTGTTTACTTCTTCATATCGCAACCCCACGTTTTGTGTGAAGCTTTCTTCTTCGTACTACAAAAACTGGCAGTTGGTAGCGAGCGCATCATCTGTGTTAAGGACCTGGTTTAATTCTCTTGTGTGTGTATTCTTCTCTGTGTATAACCATGCAGCGCCGGAGGTCTTCGGAGTCGTATAGCCAACTAGCCCGCTCGCAAGTACTACTCAGCATGACTCTCATTTATTAAGAGGAAGGAACAATTTTTTTCTACGTTGCATACTCACAGCCTGCGCTAACCGTCTGAACCTTGCAGATGCACTGCATCTCTTCGTTAATGAGTGAAGCAAGGATGAACACAAGTTGTCATCGTGTTAACTGTTCCTCACCTTTTTGTCTGGGACGCGCATCGCCTTTGTACAAGCAAGCAGGGACCTTCAAGAATCTGTAACTCGTATCTGATGTGGTTAGCGCCGCAGCCATCAAGCAATGTGGAGGGTTTTGTTTAATATGTGCAAAGGTTCTCGATCCTTCACGAAAATCACAGAACATGCGTTGTAGAACCAATTGCACTTTGTTAACGCCCACTGCTGCTTACGCCGCACAAATGTTTAAGACAGTTCTAATGGTTTAAGAAAGGCGGGATAAAATATTATAATACTTACGTTAATACGGCAGGTAAGTCAAGAGGATTATCTTAAGGGTAATTATACACAAGCATGTTTATTCTGGTCTGGTGCATTTAGTGAAAGTAAAAGGGAAATTTCGCGTGAGATCTGACGCGTTTGTGCATGACATTGATACATTAGAATCATTTTTTTTAACCTTGGGAATCAGGTAGCCATGAGTAGAGAGATAATACAGCGGGACTTCGTAATACCTTTCTGAGTGGTTGATAGCGCTGCTGAAGTGACGAAGACGAGAAGAAAACAAACATTTATAAGCGTCATTTCCAGTCGCCTTCGTCGATTCGGCGGGAGCTTCATTCGTCCTGCATGTATGACCAACTCATTAAAACCTTAACGTTTCTGAATATCATCCCTTTCCGTGATTCATCACAGCAGCGCTTGGTTCAACCGGGCAACCAATTTGAAGGACAACACTTCTTTGCCCTTGTCTTTGCCTACTCGATGAGTAGAGAGAATTCAGGTTCCGGCGCTTTCCGCGGGGGCTACGATATTACGATTTCGAAACATATTTGTCGCAGCATATAGCATTCAGGTCATCACTGTCTTCGACGACGGCCCTGCATTCATTAGCGAGAGGAACGCTGAATCCTTCTGCATTAATGAATTTCTCATACTAAGAGGCATTCAAACGAGCAGTGGAACTCGTCATGCTTACAATTGAAGGCAAACTGAAGACAGCAGCCCTTGGTGATTTCCACGCGGTGACAGAATTCTATATGCTTACAGAATAACGTCTCAAGCTTTTACTGGCTCCTTTCCTGCTAAGCACGAGGTCGGGTTCACGAGAACCCTCTCTGGATCGTACTCAGACTTCGTGTGGTTACCATCGAGATGGCCATATTCTTATTAAAAATTTCATTCCAAACTTGGTTGTATTATATTATTACCCATGAAATGGATCATTGAAATTTCCTGCAGGCACGCTCTTTGAAAGCCTCTGTGCGCACATTAAGCTTACGCGCTAAGCCGACGCGTTCTACTCATGCCACTCATTAGCGAGGAAAGGCCTTCGCATTGAAAAGGCGTTTGTGATTAATATGGAATTATATTCCAGCGTAGACGTATACTGCGTACCGGATGCCTTATAAAGATATGCAGCAGCGCGATAAGAGCCAGGCGGGAACACTCCGCGTGTGCAGCCAGCGTCGTGTGCACAGAATTACAAAGATGGCAGGAAACCTGCACTATGCTAAAAGCCTTCCAGGTGCACTAAAGACTCGAGCCGAAGTTATTTACTACCTGCGCATTCATCGGATGGAGAGTATGTTCGCCTGACTTCAAATAATACTCCGCCTTGACTTCCAAACGTGAAACCGATCGTCAGCCTGCCCAAATAATAATATAGGTGGTAGTGTCGTGAAGCGCATGTTGACATCCCACTTCCCCCCATTATGAAAATGCGTTCTCGTTAGGGCTACGTCAAAAAGCGTCGAGAGTGCGTTTTATGAGTTTATGAGCTTTATGAATTTTTATCGCGTTTTATGGCGAATGGGCAACTAAGGCTATTATGCGCCAAATACAGAGTTGAGTCTTTGTTGCGTTAGAAAAAACATTAGAAAAAACTTGCCGCGTACCTGTTGCAAGGTCCTGCTGATTTCCGTGCAAGTGCTTTTGTTTTTGTCGCCAATACACACATGGTTGCACCGGTATCAAAGAGTGCTGGAAATTAACTGCCTGTCACTCACATAGTTATTAGTGGTGCGTTCACAGACTCGCCTTCTTGTACTCGTCAGGCGCATGGTAGCAATGAATCTTAGAGACATACTACCTGACAGCTGTTGAGTGTCCTCTGATGGGTGATCGTCAGTAGCCGCAGTGGTAGTCTGCTGATTTAATGGCACCAATCCTTTGACCGTTGTCCGAATTTTAGTTGCCGAAGAGAGAGGTGGGTGGTCCTTTGGCTGAGCTTGATACCCGGATCACGAAAATAACCTAGAGGCATATCTTTTTGCATCCTTTCTCAGAGTGAGATGCTGGGGACTGCAGCTTGCCTTGTTGCGAATTTAGCACCGACAAACCGTCTGCCTCGCTGGCGGCACACTACCGGGCGGCGCACCCACGGGCTGTGCAGACCAAGCCGTCTTTCCCGCTGACAGCGCAGTACCGGGAGGCGCAGCCAAGGGCAGTGCCGGCCAAGCAGTCTTCCCCCATTGACGGCAGACTACCAGGCAGCGCCACGACGAACCATGCCGACTTGGTTTTGAGCCATGCCGGCCAGCAAGTCGAATGCTCTGAGGCCGGCTGCTGGTCGCCTCTGTCTGCCTCAGGCACTCAGAGATCAGCACAGTCATGCAGCTCTTGGAAACTGCGAAAAACCTCCCGCAGATTCTCATTCTCACCCTGAGTTCAGGCTAGAAGCCCGTCTTTTATGCGGAAGTCATATCCGCTTGCAGGAATTCTAGCCTGAAGCGTTCCACAAAAACCTGCATCAAAATCAAGTGACTTAGCGATCTTCTCCAAATTCCTCACTCCCTAATGCAGCCTCAGAGCACTAATACAGCCGGAAGGGCACTTGTGAGTAACGCGTCAACCGATATTGCCATTGGCTATCGATAGCCATTAAGTTCAGCGATGAAATAACAGACCGACTTTTTATCATCGTAGCCTTTCCACTTAGGTACTGGAAAATTCAGCTGAACTTGGTCATCGCGGTATGAGTGTGCTGCTTTTGGAGGCAAAGGGGAATTTTCACCCCAGAGCTTTGCAGCTGGTGCTTCCATTTGAGATAGATGCCTTCTTTCCAGCACCTCTCGAAACTGGAACTTCGATTTAATAAGATCAGAAAGGAGCTGAAGTTTTGGAGCATCAAAGTTAGATTTGGGGCACAAGAATCAGAAAAGTCGAACTTAGCCGCAGGCGGCTCCTCATGCAGCGAACGAGGCGTATGTTAGCTCTCCGTGTTAGCGCTACTGACGTCCTTCTCCTGAAGCTAAAATTAGTGGGGTCTCTCGCGGGCGAACTGTGGCTCAAAGGATAAGCGATTGGGTGCCAAATGAAGGCAACGCCTTCTTGAATTGTGTTTTTGAGTCATGGTATCACCCGACGAGTAAAGCGCCACGGACGTCGGTGATAAAACTGCGTTTTATTCTGGGACAACAAAAACTACTAAAGTATGTTACAAATATTTTGTAGTGAAATAACTCTGAAACGATTTTAGTGGTGCTTGCAAAGCGGGTCCGACTCCCAAGAAACGGAGCTTCTCTCTAGCAGTAGATAACAGAGCGTGGCAAAAAGAAGGGCTGCGGAGGAAGCAGCCACTCACGCCATGTACCGCGACAAGCTCCGTTGTAAGGCTGGTCACCGGTGAGTCTCCACCACAGGGCCTAGATTGATGCCGCACCCCCGACGTGGCCCGAGAACGCCGCGGAAAACTACTGGTGCGTCGCAACAAAGGTGCGCACTGGCGGCTCACTCGCACTCGGAAAACGGACAAAACGCAAGCAAGAATACGCGGCAGGCTAGGAAAAATACTCTTCATCTGTAGGAAACCAGAAGTAATTTGTGAAGCGATGACAGCGTTTTGTGTACCTGGGGTATCAGTGGTGGCGAGCCCTCACAGTTATATTACAATTTGTTTAGAATCTTTATTTCTTGAAACAAATTATAAACACAAAAAAAATTGACAAGAGCATTTTCTCCGACGAATTTTGGATAGAGTAGGATATATTCATTGTCGATAGCGATGAAATTCGTTTCTTATTTCCCCGAGCTTGGTGCATGATAACAGATGATTGTTAGCTCATCTTCATTTGCTTCTCATATAGGCTTCTCTTAGTAAAGGAATAAAATGTTGTGCGCGAGGTGTTTGTGTATGTGCGCAATCTGGAAACGGCATGGGACCACTTCGACAAAGCGCTTTTGATGGCTGCAGGGCTTCCATTCAGCAATTATAAGCTTAATGAGGTGTAGTATATTGTTCACCTTATCTCCCACCAAGTCTGCCATTTCGTTCTTAGTTTTCTTCATATGACCTTCATGCAAACTTTACCAGGAGTTTTGTTTTTTATACCTTTAAGGGTATGTGCCGCACATTCGTCAGATTTTTAGCCATCTCACCCATTTTCAGTTTTGTATATTTGGCCCTAAATAAACTTATCTAGTTTTCTACTCATTCCGTTTAACGCCCACTTTGCTAGAGACCCAGGTAAACGTTATTACCGGACCTTGCTTATACGCTGTTAGTGCGTTGTTTATGATACCTTCAGTTAAAGGCTCCGCTGCATTTTTGCTGTGATTGCGCTGTGATTGCACTTTGATGGTCATAGTAATAACACTGTGATTATTATTTTCCGGTATTATCGTTTCTACGGCTACTTGGACGGCATACCTTTCAGCAGCACTAAGGATTGAATAGCACTATGGCAATTGCACTATTTTCTTTCAAGTGCCATGCAGTAATCTGCCGTCGCTCATCCATTTGTATAAAATGCATCGTATGTTTTCTATTTCTCATTTCGTGAAGGAACTCTTGCAATATGTACGTCTCGGGAGTTTTTTTTCCATGAAAGTATGCCAGTGTAAAGTCACACACAGGGGAAAAACAGTTTATTGATGTCAACATGATTCGATCTATGAGCAATAATTGGAAGGACATCTAGTAAGTCCAATTCGCTGCATTTTTCTTCAAATCGCTGAAGCATTCGTTTGACTCCTCGAATTTATCGCTGAATACAGTTCTTATTGTATTGCTGAATACAGTTCTTGATGGTGAAGTAGTAAAGATAGGATATCAGAGGTGTTTCAAAAGAAACCAAATTTTCTTTATGTATGCACATGTAAGAATGGCTCTTCTTTCGGTAAGAAACGGATTGATTCTTTCGACAATAGAGACTATTTTGGGTGATGTTCTGTAAGTCCCTGTTGACAGGCGGGGGCCTAGGTTTTGTATTGAGTCGAGTCGTTTCAAGTCTGATCGTCTAGCTGAGCCGTGCACTATGCTTCTATAGTCTAAATAGGACCGTGATAGAGAGCGACAAATCCGAAAAGATGTCCTGGCAGAGCCCACCGTTTTCGTGAAAGCCCTTTTAAAATATTTAGGACTCAAGCTTTTTGTGAGGTTTTTATGCGGGGAAGAATGTTAGTTCTTCACTAAAGATCAAGCCTACGAATTTGTGTCCTTGTTTTTCTGGCAGTGCGGATTCCTGTAATTGCAGAGTAAGGTCGGCGTGAAGGCCTTTCTCGAAGAAAAAAAAGACGAGCTAGTTTTATCCGGAGAAAATTTAAAACAAGTATTGTCCGCCCAAGCAGGGAGTTTGTTTATTGTCATTTGTATTGCCTCACACACAAATGTATACTGGATGATTTGCATGCAATTACAGGTCATCCACATATACTGAATAAATAATGGGCCTTGAGAATATTTTTGCCATATAATTCATTTTACAATGAAAAGATACACCCCCGAGGCACCCCGTTCACCTGAATGAAAGCTGTCGAAATACATGTGCCTAAACGGACACTGAATGTGCGGTTAGCAAGGAAGTCGCTGAAAATATTCAGCATTCTCCTACAGATGCCTAAATCTACTAGTCATGACGTATTCCAGGCCTCCAAGGGATGTTGTAGGCCTTCTAGAGATCAACGACTACTGCGAAGCAGTGGTGTTTATGTATGAATGCCTCTCCCACTATATTCTAACGACAGACGACATGATCGGTTGTTGAACATGATATCCTAAAGCCACCCTGATTGAAGTAAAGGAGTGCTCGAGGTTCAAAAAGATATATTATCCTAATAATGACTATGCTTTCAAGAGTTACCATGACAACTCGTCGAGGCCTCTGCTCTATAACTGCTTGGAGTGGCTGGCGACTTCCGAGTTTGAGGAAACCTACAACAATAGTTGTTTACGTGCCTCATATATTTTTCGCAACACCCACATTTCGTTAAAATTTTAAAAGTACTTCTACAGATTCTTCTGATGGATGATCCACCATTTCATAATGTATGTCGCCGGCGCCTGGTGCTGTCTGTTTGCCATATGACAGTAAATGACGATTTATGTAATGTAATGAAGTTATTAGGCACACTAATTAAGTAATTAGGCCAGCTGTAGAAGTGCTCTCCCAGTATGTCCGGCTGTTCCTCTATACTATATTTGTTTACATATCGGGGCGGTCAGCAGGATAACAGCGAAAGGAGCAAATTTGCCATTTATTTTATAAACCTGCTCCCACATCTTTCTGGAGGTGATAGAAATCACTATCGACTTTTCCATCAGGTTTTTCTGCTGCCCTGCGGGTATACTCCATTTTAAAAACTAACACGTTCTCGTATGTGGAGTATTTGCGAGAGATACCCCAGGTTTTTTGTTGTTTTTTTTCATCCTTACAATGTGCGTATTCGCGCATATTGTTTACGTGCGTATCATTTACACGCGTGTACGTAGTGTGTACGTGCGTGTAAATGCGTACGGTTTGTTATTTCTCCGCATGACTCCTCAGGTGCGAGAGATGGCAAGATGCGCGGCAGAAAGGATGCACGCTCTAAACAACTCACTTAATTGGTCCACGCTGAGGTTCTCAGAATATATATTTGTCCAGACAGGCTTCGGTACTAAACAGAGGTGAGTCTGCTAAGTGGAGCTTCCAATGAGGTGGCTTACAAAGGCTGACTTATGGAGAAGATGAAAAGCTGAATAACACAGGCGTATGGTCACTTCGATGCGGGTTATTCAAAACGTCCCATTTAATATCGCTAAGAAGTGGCTGCAAACAAAAGGATGTATCTGTACGGAACTCACATTTTTCGAGCTCGGATAGCCGTATGTCTGCATGCCTGTGCTCAGCTGACATATATTGTTGTCTAAAATAATATCTTCCAAAATGCAGCATCTCGTACAAGTTAGTTTGCTTCCCAAAATGAGGAGTGATCAAAAAAATCGCTAACTATAAGATATGGTTCTGGTAGTTAATGTGCTATAAGGTCTAGGTCAAAATAGTTAGCCTTTGGTTAGGCGCGAGATAAACAGAGCATGCAGTGATCGTGTTAAAAATCAGTCATGACTGCAGAGCCTTCAAATTTAGTTTTAGTGTTGCTTTGCGAGTTGGGATGTTACTTTGCACTATTATGGCGAATCCTCCAGAAAGCCTACTTACCGGTTCACGATCACAACGAAATACTTGGTACTTCCTTAAAATATTTACATTTTTAGGACCTAAACTGGTCTCTGGTAAACAAAGAACCGCAGGAGAAAGTGTATTTAGTCGATATTTTGGATCACTGCAGTTTCTGAGTAGACCTCGACAGTTATAACGCACGGGGAACAGCAGGTTTAATACTTTTTGTAATTTCAATTAATATTGCTATGTTTCAGCTTTTGGAGGGCCTGTCATTGGGATTTTATCCCTCCGTTTTTCCTCCGTTTTCCCTCCATGCAGAAGGGAAGCCTTGCGGGCTGTCAGCTCGCGAGCTGGTGGGCCGCCTTCGCAGATGACAAGGCCGCGGTCGGCCGATTTCTCCCGGCCGGTTCAGGCAGGAAGTCCCGTCTATGGGAAGCCTGAACTACTGTGGTTGTGAATCCTCCACCAAGGGGCCTTAAAAGTCCAAAAACTCGGCGTCGGCTCAACAACCAGGATCCCCTTTTCCCCATACACGGTGATGCCACGCATGGCTAAGCTTGGGTGGTCGGGGTTTATGACTCCACAGAGTGGGCGCAAATATCTGCTTTACAGATGCCTCCTACGGAGACACAAACAACTAAGCAGAATGTAGTGGTTGAATTCATTTCATGCTTTCAGGATATAATTCTTTCATAGCTGTTTCAGACTTTGTTGGTCGAGCTTTCAGACAGTAGACAGCGAGGAACCTCTTCGCAGCTCCCCTTGTTGCAATGACAACAGACACATTTAGTTTTGGGTAGGTTGGACCTATGTCAGATGCCTGGCGCACATGCACTGACAGGAGTGGTACATGTGTAGAGACTGGGGCTATGCAGTAGCGCCCAGTCAAAGGGTCTACATAACCACAATTATATATGCCTTCGTTATGAAAAAAAACCTTCACGTGTGCGCCAGTGTGTTACGTGTGCTTGTGCCTTCGCGAAAGACTAGCGCGCGCATATTTTTATTTCATATATAAGTGCATTAACCATGGTGGCGATGCGCGGAATATATATGGCAGCAATTAAGGTTGCGCCCTGTCTAGACAATAGAAGAGTACTCCCCTTATTTTCTTGTCGACAACCTTTAATGAAAATGGTGGCCTGGACATAAAAAACAAGAATTCTCTATCCACTCCAGAAGGGGGAGGAAATTTTAGGTATCGATTTTTCATTCCTGCGCAGTTGAACGATGTCAACCGCTTCTGTTCGGTGAAGATTAATTGTTGGCTCCCAGTGCTCTCGTTAAAAGGTACTAGATACGCGCTTGAGGATCGAAGTATATTTCTTATAAGAATTCTAATTTCTAATTTTCTGAATAGAAATTTCTTGTGCTCTCAGCTTGCCAGTGTGGCAATATGTTACCGAAATACCAAAGCAGTTTTTTTTTTCGGAACAACGCCAGAGGCTACTGTGCATTTTAAGGTATATAATTCAGTATTTATGAGTCCTCTTTACAGCGGAGAAGTACGGATAATCTGGTGTTTGCAATCCTGTGTGGTATTGAGCGCCGGAGGAGAAATCGATTCACAATTTGCGCTAATGAGCACGTCTATTAATTACATTGGAATATGGAGCGCGCTCTAAATATGGACGGGACATTGCAACACCCGGGTAACCTGCACCACGCACTGCAAGAACTGACACGATCGATTGCGCAATTTATTTGTATCTGCAACTTTATAATTGCTTTATAATTGCGTTTGCCCGGGCAGCGCAACTGCTCATACGCGAGCTGCAATTTTTGGGGGTGCCATGTTATCCACTCGGAAGGAGGGCAGTTAAGCCTGTCGGAAGCAAGGATCAGGGCATTTATCTGGCAGCAGGCGAGAGGCACTCGCTCGGACGTCGAGCGCCACGGGCCAGCGGGATGTGCACGGAAGATGAAATCGAGACATGCCTGGACGAATACGGAAGCCATGCTTGCAGAGACGGTTTAGGCGTATAATTCAGTTTCTGCCACGCGAGGAGCTATGTTTCTTGTACCGGCATTATTGCTTTCGCCGTAATCGCAGCACCTTATTCGCGCCGCTGTGCTTTTTCTTGCCGCGTTGGAACCCTTACAAGTGTTTTGTTTTAATCATCGCATTGCATTGTCTCGACCGCATGTTTTCTGTCTTTTTATTATAGATCGGATTTTTCACTCGTCGGGCGAAACTATAGCTGACAAAGCCGTTCTTTAGAATGCGAGACCTTCAGTATATATATATATATATATATATATATATATATATATATATATATATATATATATATATGGCGTGTCATAAAAGCAGCGAACGTGTAAAATACGGTCTCTTTATGATGATAACAAGCGAGGCGAAAAGATGTAAGATCGCACTGGGTGACTCAGCGATGCTGGACCTGACCCCAGCCATTCTAAACTCCCTCAACCGAGACGCCCGAAAAGCATGAAGGCCCAAGCCGTCGCTTTGAAGCCCACCTAGACACTCCGGAAAAGGAACAATCGCATGAAGTGCCCAAGCGAGTAACCAACGTTCAACGGCTAAACACCACCCTGACTAACGAGAGCGAGGCACAAAGACACGACCGACTTCGACAAGCCAGTGGGGGAGCGGATCATCCCCGTTCTCCAGTCAGGCATAATGCATATAAAAATCTAGGAGACGCTCAAAATGCCCTTGAGAGCGATAAGGCGAAAGCCTTTCGGTGGCGATGGCGCGCTCTCGTTGCACTGCTTGCTGTTATAGCTGCCAGCAGATGACGTGCGGCCGTATAAACGCATTCACGCATAGAGTGTCTCGATGCACAAGACTCTCTCCCCCCATCCGTCGCTCCGTGGAGGGTGAGGAGATCCTTTGAAAGGATTTGTGTCGCCTGCGCGATGGCGGTTCCCACTCCGTGTTCCTCGTGCGTCAGTTGCACGTGCAGCGTCGTGTTTTCGTCGATACATGACGAAGTTTCTCATGACTGCGCCCACTAGTCCCTAAATGGCTCGAGGATGTTTTAGGTTTCTACAGATTCAGAGAGAAGGCTTCTCTGGACTATAAATGCGAAATGGGAGAAGTCGCGCTGATGCATCGCGAATACAATATTGCTGTATTAGTTTCCCTGCTTTCCCACATAGTTACGTCCACGGCTTTAAATTATTATCTAATGTGTGTTAAAACACCGTTAGCGATTTCGTTTCATTTATTTATCTGTTACGATTATGCATGCCAGTATACATCGCGGACTGGTGTACTGTATGTAAAAGGCTCAGCCAATGTACACATCGGAACGTACACCTCAGCACGCGCGGCTGCGGACATGAATCGGATATTTAGTGTAAAGAATATAGCTTCAAGGAATAAGGCCCCTTGATATAATAAGGCTACAGTACAAAGGTCCATGCGCCAGTGTGTTGCACTGGCGAAGAGACCTTTATACTGTAGCCATCTGACGCTCCTAATCTGTGCCTATATATGCAAATGCCTCTGTAACTGATTAAAATGCATATTAAAGCGAACTCGCCAGAGATCGTTAATATACAACTTATAGCCTAACTCTCGAAAGGAATGGTAAATGCGTTAAGACTGCTTGACAAATTAATAAGGTTTAAATTAAGAGCACTAATATGTCACTGGTAATGCAATGAAGAGATGAATGCTATTAAAGCAAACTCACAGAAGGTGTAAGACTGGGAATAATGGCTACGCTGATTACTTATCCTTGACGATTAGTCAAATAATTTATTGTAAATAAAATTATTCAACAATCTAGACATTCATTTAAAGTAAGTAGAAGAAATGGATTGGCTGCTAATAACCTTGCAATAATTAAAATAACTAATTAAAATTACATTTTTCCTCAACTAAAGTATGACTTAAAATAACTAAATAGAACAAACGGCCACTCAAATGAGCTAGAAAAATTAGTTTTAAAGGTATTTAATGAGGCAATCATTCGTAGCTAAGCGCAGTCGCAAAACGTATAATTTCGCACTTCCTGCGAATATATTGCTCCTAAATATTAATTTTGCAAATACTGCTTTTTCACTAGTTTTGCCTCCCAGAACAATATTCTTTCGACCTGCTGGGTAGTTTGTCTTTGTGACTTACTACGATACCAATTTGATATCAGCGGAGGCGAAAAGCAAGGCACCCGTATGCTGTACTTTGTCAATGCAGGTTACAGAATTCCAAGTGGTCAGCATTTCGGGAGTCCTCCACTGCGGCGTCTTTCATAGACCGAGTGCATTTGAACACTAAAACCCCCAAACCAACCGAACCAATTTCTTATTTTATTCGCCTATAAAAACCAGAAAATGAACAGCACAAACGGTAAACGCTTCAAAATCGTCCGAATGCGTCGTGCCCTTGAGTAAAATAAATGACATTTCGGAGTGGGAAAATTATTTTTTCTGCAGAGGTTACTCGACTCCTAATATCACTGTTTATTTTTCGTAGAAGTTTAATTTAAAGACAGCTCCTTATTGACCACCCAGCTCGGATGAATGAAAGCTGGTTAAAGTTCGAAACGTTGTGCCAACGATATTTTCATTCCAAAGTAAGTCGCGACATGTTTTTCAATAGTGATAATTTTTGCAGTGCATACCAGTGATGTTGAGATCTTAGCATACTGGCGTTTGTGGGCATGCGTGTAGTAAGCGTACTTCTGCGTCCTAAATTTCTTTAAACACCTTACCCTCCACGCACCTGCAAGCTTTTAATGCGCTTGATTGGCTCCAGTGTGATATAAATATGCGTTTTCTGTTGATTCTGCAGCATTGTTTTAGTACCAAAATCAGTCGGAGGCAAGAAGCACATTTGTTCTCCCATCTGACTCGAACAGAGTGGTGCCGTAAAGAGAACCAGTGTTTCTGCAGTACTTAAAGTGCTTTATGTGTTTCATGCAGATTTTTAAGAAATTTATGCGCTTTATTTTAATGGCAAATAAATATCCAGTTAACACCGCACAAACGTTTTACTAAATTAAGCTCAAAAGCAAGGAATTGTTCGATTTATTTGCAGTTTTACTGTCGAAACCGTTTTTTCACAGGTTAAAAACATACAGTTTAAAGCCGACCCACCGTGGTGACTACTTAACCGGATTGCCCGAATTTGAGCCGAACTACATGGCAACGTTTTTGAAGGCGAAACTCAGAATGCCTCCTTGTGCTGTGTGTTGTCCGCGAACGTTAAAGATCCCCAAGTTGTCTAAATTATTCCAAAGCCGTCCGCTAGGGCACTTCACCTTTCTTCACTCATTCTCTACTGCTTCCTTCACGGCGCAGCTGATGTGCTCTGCTTTAACCCGCCCTTAATTTCTTATAACCATACTTATTATTATTTTTAGGACGCCATAAGAAGCCCACTTTACATGAACAGATTTCACAACATATCTGATATAATATTGGCTGTCGCAGATACACGCGAAATACCGCAGCAAAGCATCGAAGGATCGCTTGTTCGTGTGTAACCGAAGAATAACTGCATAAAATATGCACCCAACGAGAACTTTGATTTCGTAAAAGTATAAGATTTTATCGTGTGCCTCGTTTGCCTTCTATTCATATTGATATGTGGCAATCCGCGAGCAAGCGGCTCACTTTCTAGGTAGTGCGTTCAACATCAGTGAGCATAGCGCGCGATGATAAGAGTTGGCCCGAATATTGGATGCGCCCGTAGCAGAACATTCGGTTGTCTCCACGGTAGGAGAGGATACGCATCGAGACACCCCATTCACGCATGAGCTGCTGCATCCGGGCACGCTCCTCCTTGGAGACTAAAGGTGAATAAGCCCTAAGAGCGCACCTATATTGCCATGGAGACAGCGGAAACCTAGAAAATGAGACTTAAGATACGATTCTTACGTTCCCGGCTTGGCGTAGTTAGTTGCGAAGCTCGGCTGGTGATTGGAGGGGTAGGAGTTCAATTTCCAGTGGATAAAAGGTCCTGGCTTGTTGGTGATGTACTCCGCTGGCAGGCGCAAGTAAGGGTTTGTCGAAATTTAATGTCTTGACTCTTTTCTACTCACTTCAGCAGAGCCCGAAGTGCAACCTATCAGTTGCTTCGAAATCGTCCTACATAGAACGTCACAAATAAATGCGATAAATAGAACAAGAGGGACCAATATTCCGCACACTGAAATTTTAAAGTGAACAATTTACTACACCGTTCCGTTGATTCTTTGCGGAGCGAGTAATATTGACCTTATTGCCTTTTTAGTAGGAGCTTTTTCCACAAGAGGGCCTGCCATTGTGCATGTTGAAATAAACGACTTTAGATTTGAACCGCAACAAAGCTTCCGTTTTGATTACTAAGGCTCAACAGGGTCAAGTATTTGCCTAATTTTTTTTATCCCTCTTTGTTCAGTCTCTTGCATGTTCTGAAGCTCTTGTACATTTTATTAATTTTGATGCGCGCGCATCACATCGAACTGTGTTAAAGTGTACGTAGTTTCATTGGGATTGATTCATTTGGTTGCTCTCAAACTGACAATGAAGAAGGAGGGCTCTACACGTTTTCAGCCTTTTGGGCTCAGCGAGGTTTTTCTTGTAAAAATGAACATAATGAAGAACCAATTCTCGCTACAATATTGTGTGTATTGTTCTTGTGTGCTAATGTTGGAGAAGTAGTTTTTTCGTTCTGGATGTGGTAGCATGCGACAAGTTTCGCCAATATCAATAAAGTAAAAATGGTGTCCTGAAGGACAGATAGAATATGCTGAGCCTGAAAGAAATGGGAACACTGACTTATATTTCTGCTTTCTGATTTTGCGTTGAATATGGAACCGCGACGTATGCACCCAGTGTTGTGTGGGCACTGCCAGACACCTTAAAGCGAGCAGGAGTAGCTCTTGCGGTCTCGCAGGAGATGCACTCTATTTGCTTAAGAAACTCACATGGAACCCAGCCTCTAAGTGACAAGGCGAGGAGGTCATTTGATGTCTGGCTTTCTCTGGTCCTTATTAAGGGATTGGCTATTTGTCAAAGGCTAACAGGAACACAATAATTATGCAGGGAAAAGCGTGATACGCTGATGTTTTGCGGTAATACTGAGAAAATGTGTGGACTTAACACCATTGCAGGACATGCAAATGTCAATTTATAAAAGGCTGCAACACAAACGCCGAGGCAATGTTATTGAAACACGGAAGTGTTCATAGGTCAAGAAACACT
Organism: Amblyomma maculatum; assembly: GCF_055883805.1. Classification (NCBI taxonomy): domain Eukaryota; kingdom Metazoa; phylum Arthropoda; class Arachnida; order Ixodida; family Ixodidae; genus Amblyomma; species Amblyomma maculatum. The sequence goes on along the minus strand of NC_139348.1, from coordinate 87,949,107 downwards.
TCCGCAATGAACACAGGTCAATGAAGTGAATGTCCAGGAGACAAGCGCACGCTCCTTATCCGATCCATGGACCGTTGATCAGTATATACTTTTTCTCGGAATCGGCAGGGTCACATTGCTGAAAATCGTCTTGCAATACGAACTATTTTCTCACTCTACGCGACCCTGCAGCATGTGTGCTCGTTACAGCGCAACAAGGGAGGCGCGTGCACAGAGGTAATATTCTGGTCACGAACGTGCTCTCTCCCTCCCGCCGAGACGCGCTTGGACAGTACCCAGGTTATCACGAGAAAATATATATATATATTTGCGTTTCACCTGTTACTGGTCACCAGTGCTTAGTGAAGTAGAAAGGCTCCCCTAAGTAGGCGTAAGGCTACGCTATTTCCACGCCGAGAAAGACTGGTTTCGTAATGGTTTTCTTCCAGTTTTCTCCAACGCTCTAAAATTGATTGCGCATTCGAAGGGGCGAATCTATCGCGCTGCATCACTATTACAACGCACGTGATACCACCCTTCCCTCTTCACAACACGCGGGCATCGTACCTAAATTATACGCTCCCGAATATGAACACCAAATGTCAAAACACACATATCGATAACATGAGGTTCAAAAACGTAGCACGAGGTTTTTATTATACGCTTGAAGGAGAGATGTCACAGCACATTTTCAAGCAGGAATTGCAAACACGTGCATAATCTCACCAACACTTCCAAACTCGCCAGCGGAAATCTAACACAACATATCTCTACCTTTTGAACTTCCAAGCGTGCCAGTTATATTTCTCACCAAATAAAAGCTTTTCTCCTTGTCTCAAATGAGGCTCCTCTTTGTAAGTCGACTCAGGTCTCTTGGGTACTCTATTCTCGCTGCTGTTTCCTCGGGAATTCCTGTCCGGATTCTAGCCTAGAATTCCTCTCTTTAGATATGCATAGTCGGTCTTTTGTGAGCAGGACTGCATAAAGCCAGTTGCGCCAGCTTTATTCTCGAGCCTCATTCCTCCTCGGCCCGCACTATTACAATTCCATTTGCATTTCCAGTAGTTTGATGTTTTCTTTCCTGCCGAACGACGGGGCTTGTTCGGTTCCACTTCAACCTCTTTTAATATGTCTTATTCGCAACCCCTATTTTCATCGTCGTCTTTTGGCACTTTTTGTCGTTCTCCTGCGACTTGCTCTCACCCCACAAGAATCATCTGAGCAGTTCTTTCTGAATCAGAGTTGGATCATTATATTTAGTTTCATCGCAGAATGAACGTTTTCTTGGCATTTTTTTTCCTTTCATCGATTCCCGCGTTCACAGTGCGGTCAGCATAACTTAGAGGCATTTTCAGACTATTTGCTTATCTTCTACTTTATTTTATCTCTTTTTTTTTCAGCTCCTCAATAATACCACAGTAGCTACTCAGTTTCTTTCCTAGTTCCTTCAGTTTGTAGACACCACTGTCCTTGTTCATTGGAAGCCATTTCTACAGTTCTAAGGAGCTTTAGCTCTATCCATAGGGGATCTTTGTACAGGCCAGTACTAGACCGCTCATGCACTCTCTCTCTAATATCCTTGCAACAGGCAGTAATGATTTACTGTCACCTTTTGATGGAGTTAACTTCACTTTTACACGACGGAATCCCGTGTGACAACACTAACTGTGCAATCAAGTTCGTTTTTCAGCGCCATCTGTTGTCTGAGCGATTCTTTTCCTGCTGCAGCGCAGTTTCTTTTGCCTGACCAGTCTGTTCTACAATTATTCTCTGCATCTGCAGCTAACTGCAGACTATTTTGTGCTAATAAGTGAGGAAGTCGCGTCTCTCTCCAACTTGATGTAGCTATAAGGTACCTCCAATAATGTGGATGCATGAGCGAGTTCGTGTTCCATAATTCTTGATACAGAGCAACGAAAGCGAACGATAGAAGGTTTGTTTTTGTACCCTTCTATCGCCTTCGTGTGTTGCGTTGTATCAAGAACTAAAGCACTTCCATCGTTTTGCTGATATTTCTCACACGCTAAACATCAGCATACATATTGCCACATGTATTTGGTAACTGCTGTGGCCCCTCGCGGAAAGGCGGAGACAGAAGTGCGCTGGTGTTCGGTGGTGCCGAACGGACTGTTGCTGTTCTGATATTTCCACCCGTAACATTTGGTGGAGGTTCTGGAAGGATCTATGTCCTTTGTCCCCGACGGAAGCGGCCAGCGTAGCAGCATTACCGCGCCCACCGGCACTCAAGTAAGCCGCCGCCTGCAAGGCCTTCCACCCGAATCGGCTGCGCACATTAGTCCCCCTGCTGACAGTGCCCGTCACAACAGCCACTCACAACAGACTATGGCGCTACCGGATGGTACAGACTCCTCGTTCGTCATTAATGCGCCACGCGTTCCAAGTTTCTTCCATGGAGACCATTTGAAGACGTTCAAGACTGGCTCAATCACTAGGATCGCGTCGTGGCCTACAACGACTGGAACTACCATCGTAAGTTACGGAACGTCTACTTCGCTTTTGAGGACTTCGCCAAGACGTGGTTCGAGAATCATGAGTAGGTCCTCACGACTTAGCAGGGGTTTTGTAGTCAGCTTCTGCGTGGCTTTGGAAGCCCCGAACGGAAAGAAATGCCTGAACGAGCTCTCCAGTGTCGAATCCTTAGGCCAAATTAAAACGTTATGATGCTCGGGGGAGACATAATCCGACTTCGTCGGCGTGCTGAACCGAACATGGCCGAATCCAAAAACGTACAATCTTTGCCAAGGGTGTAGAGACCAGGAGGTCTGCTTCTGAGCCGCTTCGTGCGGCATGTAATGCATGGCCAGGATTCCGAATCTCTTGATGGTAAAACCTTTTTTGTCCTACCCTCTTCAATGGGAAGCACCTCCACAAAGTCAAATTCAGCGCCGCTACACGGCTCAAAAGCGGACCCCCGGGCTATACACTTTTCGCAAAAGCTGTACGTTTTTTAACGTACGGTGTAAAGGAGCAGCTGTTTGCTGATCTAGCTCGTAGCCCCCCCTGCCAAGACAACTGTGGATGAGTTTGTCCGGGAAGCTACCACCATGGAACGTGCACTGCAGCAATTCGCTGTCCACTATGACCACACGCTCCAACTCTCAGCCGTACATTCATCTCGCTTGCCACGAGATGACAACAATCATGCAGTCCGGAAGCTTCTGCGTCAGATTTTGAGAGGAATCGCAACACCTCCACACTGAGCGTCTCCAGCCGCCGCCTCCCGCCTCTTTTTCCAACCTTGTACGCGATCAGCCACAAAAAGCAATTCAGCCCCTCAAACAACGGCATTCAAATCCTTCGGTTCTCTCGTATGCTAATATTCTACGCTCATCTCCGCCTATCACTACCCGCCTTCCTCTAGAGCCCGAACTACCCAACAGCGATTCTTGTCTTCTGCACGCCGTGATCAGGACTGGCAGCCTACAAGGAAGGCGGCGTTTGGCGGACCTCTGTTAGACATCGATCCCTTTGTTATTACCGCAGAGAGCCAGGTCATCTATATCGAAACCGTCATACCACCAGATGGGCTTGCAGAGCTTCACGCCTGATTCATCTTGTCTTCGTTACGGTGAACGACCGCAAGAAATTTATCTCACCGGCCGGCCCTCTTCCTAGATTCCACGTAGCCGACACTAACAGTTACCTTCTCCTCGGAGTTTTTCACCAAGCCCTTCTGTGTCCTCTTAGCCTGCCAGATGCAGGTCTACCAGTCCGCGCCGGGTAAACCAGAAATAGCAACCTCCGGGGATGTTACCCCTATTCATCGCACTTCCGAACATTCTACACCCTTGCCTAGTACTGCCGCTGCCCCCCTCCCCACGTTCATCGACAATACCGAACTAGTTTCCGCCGACCTGCCATTGGGTGTTGACGGCAATGCAGTGAGTGCCCTCGTAGACACAGGCGCCGATTATTCAGTTATGAGTCGCTCACTGGCCATGAACTCAAAAACGTTATGACACCGTGGCACAGACTACAGATTCGTACGGCAGGTGGTCATTCAGTCACGCCAATCGGAAAGTGCACTGCTCGAATTGGAATCCGCGCGGCTACGTTTCCAGTATAATTCATTGCTTTGGATGAGTGCCCCAGGCAACATATTCTAGGGATTGACTTTCTTCAAAAATATGGGGCGGTTATACATCTCCTCGAGCTTCTAGATTCTTTTTCTACTGCTCGAGCGCTCCCGACAGAAGATGACGAACGATCCATATGGCACTGCGCATCCGCAATGACTACCCGCTTGAGCCGGCAAGTATGTCACAGTTGACTGTGACGAAAATCACACAGCTAAGGAATCGCGTAAAGAAACGTGTCCTTGCTCCTTGGGAGGAAGATCTGTGTCGCTCATGTTGTTGTAACGCTTCGTGCTGGGACTACACACGTTGTTTTTAGAAACTTTAGTTCGAAGCACCATATATTGCTTAAACAAAGTGCATTGCTTATTTTGAAACCATCCATAGTCTCAAAGAGCGCCCCGGATCTGTGATATTTCAGCACATGTTGAACAGCAACCGGCTCCTCTCACTGCCAAGCTCAATATTTTTGCCAAGTTGTCGTCATCAGAGAAGGCAAGGCCTCTTTGCCTTCTGCATTCGTTCGCGGACTCTTTCGCTCTGTCGCCAAACATCAGCCAGACGCCACTTGTCAAACATCAGGTACAGCAGATGCTAAACAATGATATTATACAGCCCTCAATAAGTCCTTTGGCATCTCCCGTTGTGTTGTCTGGGAAAAAGATGGCACATTACGTTTCTTCGTCGACTACAGAAAGCTCAACAATGTGACGAAGAAAGACGTTTACGCCCTTCCGGAATCAATGATTCTTTCGATCTCCTTCGCCATACACGTTATACTTCGTCAATGGATTTAAGAAGTGGTTATCGGCAAATAGAGGTCGGTAGCGTGATCGTGGGAAAAGCCGCCTTTATAACACCAGATGGCTTATATGAATTTAAGGTGCTCCCATTCGGCCTTTGGTCTGCACCTTTCACTTTCCAAAGAATGATTGATACTGTACTCTCCGGCCTCAAGTGAAAGCCTTCCTCGTCTATTTAGGTCATGTAGTTGTTTTTTCCAAGACGTTTTTGGAGCATCTGAGCCGCCATCATGCCATCTTCACTCCCTTCCGTTCTGCTGCTTGACCCTTAAACCGCACAAGTGCCACCTAGCTTTCGATGAGCTAAAATATCAAGAACATCTTGTCAGCTCCGATGGCATCTGCCCTGACCTGACAAGACGACTGTCGTGGCGGCGTTAGCGACACTAATCAATCAGCGCTCCGTGTGCCAGTGTTTGGGAATGCGTGCTTACTAACGGCGATCTGTCGCCAATTTTCTAGAATCGCGGAGCCCTTAACTGGCCTCTCCGATGATGCCGTTCCTTTTGTCTGGGCCACGAACAAGCTGCGCCGATCTTAAAAGGCGTCTCCAGTCGTGACCGATCTTAGGCCACTTCGACGAGAACGCAGCCATGGACGTCCACACAGATGCGAGAAATCTTGAACTTGGCGCCTTACTGGTACAGAGGCAGAACGACAAGGAACACGTCCTCGCCTACATCAGCCGTGCACTCTTTTCAGAAAGTAACTATTCAACAACAGAAAAAGAATGTCTCGTGGTGGTGTGAGCGCTCGCTACATTTCGATCTTACCTTTGCGGACGACCTTTCAGTGTCGTCAGTGACCATCATTTCTTTGGCTGGTGCAAACCTCAAGAGCCTTTCTGGACGCCTTGGCTGGCGAAGTTTGAGGCTCCAAGCGTTCTACGTTACTGTGCTATATAACTGTGGCCGAAAACATACAGACGCCGACAGTCTCTCGCGCGCACCACTACCACTCGATATCGCTGACACTGATCTGGACGACGAGACCTTCCTTGGAGTAGTTACATTAATTCTTGCTCAAATGCAGCGTGAAGACCTTGAGCTTCGTCCGCTCGTTGATTACCTTGGAGGCCGCGCGCCGCTACCACTTCGTCATTTCTCGCGAGCGCTGGCCTCCTTTTTACTACGCAACGAAGTCTCGCACAGACAAGCGCTCGCAGCCTCTCAACCCCTGCACCTATTAGTTGTTCCTATTGCTCTTCGCGCTGAAAATCTGCGCGCCTGTCTCGATTAACCAGTGTCTGGGTATCTTGGCTTCAGTCGACCATTGGCAATGAAACGTCAGAAGTATTACTGGCCCACACTTGCGGTCAGAGTGAGACAGTATGCGAAATCCCGTCATGACTGCCAGCGCCGTAAGACACTCCATCTGAAGACTGCCAGTTCGCTCCAACCTGTCCTTCAGCCAAAATCTCCGTTTCATCAAGTGGGTATCGACTTATTGGGGCTGTTTTCCAAATCATCTCAGGGCCATAGAAGGATAGTTGGTGCCACCGAATATTTATCACGTTATTGTTAAACAAAAGCCCTGCTGCCGAAATCACTCAGTTTTTCGTCGAAAACATTGTGCTTCGACACGGCGCTCCAGCTGTTATCCCATACCGCGGAACCGTATTTAATACACAGCTCGTGCAGAAAGTAATGCGGCTGAGTTGCACAGCTCACCGTAGATGTACCGCAGATGTACCGCATATCACCCTCGAACGAACGGACGGATGAAACGCCTGAACAAAACCCTCACCAACATAATCTTCATGTACGCAGACGTCTACCGCAAGAACTCGTATGCTATTCTGCCCCGCGTGACGTTTTCATATAACATCCCAGTGCAATGCACTACCGGCTACATGCTTTTCAGCCTTCTTCAGGGATGAGAAATGAATACAACATTAGATGCGATGCGGCTCCCGGATGGTACACCCGCCTCTGTATCCAATGCCAAAGAAGTCCGACGACTGGCTATGCTTCGAAGTCGTCAGACAGAAAGTCGTGATGCTCAGCGATACAACCTCCGTCACCGGAAATCGAATATCATCCCGGTGACTGGGTCTGAGTATGCTGGTCGCTCCGAAAAACCAATGCATCGGTTGTTTGGCCCCTTAGAGTCTTTCGCCATGTTAGTGCAGTCAATTACGAAGTCCTTACTGAAGGGACTATCCGTTCATCGCGTCGTGCTCCTCAGAATGACATTGTGCATGTCAGCCGACTGAAACCGTACCACTCCCGTTAAGTGCAAGTGCAACGTTTGTGGGCGCCGTTCTTTTCTTGCCTTGACATTGACTGTTCCTACTCCACAGTAGATTTTCTTCGCTTTAATTTTTTACAAATGGGAGAATTGTTCGTTTGACGAGGGAGGTAATGCCATTTGTATTGTGGAACTGCTGCGGCCCCTCGTGGGAAGATGAAGAAACAGTAGTGCGCTGGTTTTCGGTGGTGCCGAACGGACTGTTCCTGTTCGGCTATTTTCACCCGTAACATTGTATCATACGATTCGGTATATTTCCCTGTTTATTTTATATCATTCTTTTTCTAACTTATTTCTCCGCCATTCTCTCTTCCTTTCTTCTTGAACCTCTTTCTTTAGTGTCAACCCATTTCCTCAGTCCGGGTTGCTCAGACTACTCGATAGGCCGAATTCTACATCTCCTTGAACTTCATTACTAATCTGAATTGGCAAATTATAGTACATATGTGTGCTCCATGAGTGCCACTTTATTATTTCAACGCAGCGCATCACGCTATTGGTGAAACGCTACTTTAAATCTCTTAGCTTATGAGCATCCACCAAACGTCGTGTGGCAGAGACCCGGTAAATGTCATATTTAAAAAAGCGTCAATCTTTCCCAACTCCATAAAACCCTTAGAAGCAGGGCTATATTTGTTTCAGAATGCACATGACGCGCGACGATGACAGTCTAAACCCTGACATCAAATGACAAAGGTGTGTGTCCGTTTGGTGTCTAACATTTGCTAGCATAAGGAAGAGAGTGGTTTGTAATAAAATATTATTGAACGGAACATGCTTTATCCAACGAGGAGACAATACAAAGGAATTATGGAAGAATATTCAAAACATTGTACAATGTTCACAAACGCAATTTAAGGCATTCAAAGCTCAATAATGTCTGCAAACAGCGACAAAGCTAAATAGAGAAATAATTGTTCACGGTGCACTTCTACACTTCTGCCGCGGCAGAGTCATGACGTGCTTACCCCGATACTGGCCCCCGCTCGTATGGGGAGCTGTGGTTGCGAATACCTACGACTACCTGCCCAGTTTATCTTAGGAGCCGGGCAGGAGCTCATCATTAGCACCATAATCAGCCGTACTATACCCACTGCAGGGCGAATACCTTCGCTATATTCCTCCAGTTACCCAGGTCGTGTGCTAGCTGCATGTGACTAACCACTGCGATATTATTAACCTCATCCACCCAAGTAACTTTCTGCTGTTCCCTGCTTCGCTTTCCTTCCCTTGGAATCCAATTTTTAATCCTAAGCGACATTCAGTTATCCTCTCTTCGAAATACATTTGTTGCCCATGCCCATTTCTTCTTCTTTCTTTGCTCTAGAGTGTCAGTAACTTGAGTTATTTATCTGACCCAGTCTGCATGCTTCCTATCGCTTAACGTTGCTCCTACAATTTTCGCTCCATAACTCTGCGTTACCCTTAACCCAAGTGAAACCTTTTCATTGGCCTCCACGTTTGGGCCCCATAGGTGAGTACGGGTAAGAAGCAACTGTTGCTAACTTTCCGCTTGAGCGGTACCGGTAACCGCTAGTCATAATCTGCGAGTACTTGCCAAATGCACTCCACCCCAAACTTATTCTCCTTGTGATTTTCCTTTCATTGTCCGGATCGGCGGCTACTATCTGTCCTAAGTAGACCTATTCGCCTACTACTTCCAAAGCTTTGCTACGTAACGTTAAGTGGTGTTCCTTCCAGAGGATGTTGAACATTACCTTAGTCTTCTGCGTATTTATTTTCAAGCCTACCTTGCGGCTTTTTCGGTCTAGGTCGTTAATCGTTTTTTGTAGTTGATCCCCTGAGTTACTTAGAAATGCACTGTCGTCAGCGAATCTCAGAATACTAAGGAATTCTCCATCTACCCTTATCCCTAACTTCTCCCATTCCTAGACTCTAAGTAGTTCCTTTACGCAAGCTGTAAATAGTACTGGCAGATCCTGTCTCCTTTCCTAACGCCTTTCTTTATGAGAATTTTGTTACTTTCATTAAGCAGAACTACGGTTACTGTGCTGCCACTACATATAATTTCCAGTACTTTCATATACGACTCGTCTACCCCCTGATATTGCAATGCCTGAATGACTGCCGAGGTTTTTGTCCAATTAAATGCTTTCTCGTAATCAATGAATGCTATGTATACGGGCTTGTTAAATTTCTAGCATATTTCTATCATTCGGCCGGGGGTATGGATATAAATAATAGTTGCCCTTTCGAAAACCTGCCTGATCGTGTGCCTGATTAAAGTCTAAGCTTGTGCTTATTCTATTCATGATTACCTTAGTAAAAAGCTTATACGTAACAAATAGTAAGCTGATGGTTAATAATGTATCAAGTCCTCTGCGCCCTCTTTCTTAAGAATTAAGATAATGTTTGTTTTTTTCCATGGTTCCGGCACCGTCGATGACACCAGGCATTGCGTATACAGAGCGGCCAGCTTTTCTAACGCGATATCCTTCACTTTGGTCAAGATGTCTGCAGTTATCTGATCATCTCCGGCTGCTTTGCCACTTTTCATTGTTTCTAAAGCTTTCTTCACCTCGTTCTTCGTCACCGGCGAAACTTCTGACTGCTTTTAATTATGTTCAATCTTGACTACTTTGTATTGTCCTGACTACTTTGACATCTGACAGATGTTTATAAACATTTTGGTTACTTTCACTATCTTGTCCATATTCGTGATGACAATCCCCGCCTTGTACCTTAGCAGATAGATTTGACTTTTATCTGTGCCCTATTTCTTCTTCAACGCTTCAAGGCTTTTCCCGTTTTTTATAGCATGTTCTGTTTTCTCCATGTTATACTTCTTTATATCGGCCACTTCGCACTTATCGATTGTATTTGACATCTCTGCCAATTCTATCTGGTCTGTTGGGTTGGAAACTTCTATACTTTGATGTTTCTTGATCAAATCTTTTGTCTCCTTAGACAGCTTACTGGGATCCTCTCCAAATATCCTACATCCTAATTCTACAACGCACACCGTAATGATATCTCTGAAATTATTGTTCATTATTTCAAGGCTAATGCCCTCATCTTTAGTTAGAACTGAATACCTACTTTGTAGCGAGATCCTGAACCCTTCTGCCTTCCACATCACTGCTAATTCATAGATGCACTTCATTCCACTAACCCACTTCATTCCCTCTTCGGATTTATACCAATTTGAGACTTTATCGCGACCTTACCGAGACCTTGCCTCTACATTCTGGCGGGGTTACAACACAGTATGAAGTCGATTTCAGATTTAGTGTCTCCTTTGGGACACTAAGATAACCCAGCGCCCATGTCCACTTCCGGTTCTTTCGATTGTCAAAGAAGGTATTCATGATTTTGAAGTTATTGCGCTCGGCAAAACCAACGAGTAACACACCCTGCTAATTCCTAAAACCAATGCCATAGTCACCCATGGCCTGGTCTACTGCCTGCTTTTTCCCTACCTTGGCATTGAAGTCGCCCTTCAGTGCAGAATAATGTGTCTTCCCTTTCCGCATTGCCAGTTCTACGTCTTCATAAAAGCTTTCAACTGCCTGGCCATCATGACTACTTGTAATGGCGTAGGCCTGTACAACGTGCCGTTTATATCGCTTATTAAGATTCATTGCTATACTTGTTACCTTCTCATTTATGCTATACAATGTCTCTATATTATCATCTATATCCTTATATTAGCTCATCACTCGACGTCATCTTCGTCAGGAGTGAATTACTCTCGCTAGTCGACCTACACTTGTAGCCCGCACTGCATCTATTCGCTTTAATACCACCAAGGCAGACGAGTGCTCACACTTAGCATTAATTCTTCTCTTTTTTCAAATGCACAAGTTGTACAGGTGCCACTTGCAACAAACTGCAATACTCCACTGATAAATTGTGAAGAACGGTAAGCGCGATCTTCGTCTTCAAAAAAAAAGTACAAATAGTAAAGGTGTAAAGGTAGAGGGTGGAAAAAGGCCTTAGTTTTACACGCGCTGTCCGGGCCCTTCCATGCCAATTTTTGAAGATTGGGAATGAAAACGCCAATATAACCGAGTCTGTTCGTCTAAAGCCAACTAGAGTACTTTCATTCTAAGCGGTAAAATAGAGTGCATCACCAATAATTAAAATCATGCTTCGTCGAGGAAACGGAGAAACTGTATACAGTGGTCTTATTTGATGCTGTTCAGCAGGCACCCATTGTAGCGACTACATGTATACGCGCGTATCCGTAAGATGTTTAATTACTTTAGGTGGTGCAGTTTTAAAAATCCCCCAGCTTATCATAATTATGCGGCGGAAATCACTAAATTTCTAATAGTGCTTCACATCTGACAATATTGTGAGAATGCCGCGCACTGCAAATAAAATTGCGCCTCACTGCTACAGTTCACCTCACAATACAGCAGGATTGAAGCTGATTATATTATTGCGAAGCAATACTACTTTAGCTACCACCTCAGCCCGTGCCATGCCGCGGCCGCATAGCCACGCTTGACCTTTCGCGTGACGTCATACCATCTGCGTAAAAACGGGGCCCCATCTCACGCCGTCGCCTTGCGCGGCGCATAGCCACGGCCGCGACCTCACTCCCGCTCCTCTCACCAGGGGGGCTGCGCGCTATGTGACGTCATACCATCTGTGTAAAAACGGGGCCCCATCACACGCTGTCGCCTTGCGCGGCGCATAGACACGGCCACGGACTGACTCCCGCTCCTCTCACCAGGAGCACTGCCTGCTATGTAACGTAATACCACCTGTTTAAAAACGGGGACCAATCTCACGCCGTCGCCTTGCGCGGCGCATTACCATGGCCGTGGCCTGACTCCCGCTCTTCTCTTCGAGCCCATGAGATTCCGCCTCCAGCCTATACGCTTCGGCAGGTTGCAAAGAGAAAGCATCAGCGAGCTACGGAGACAGAAGAAGAACGAGAAGAACGGCTTTCCAAGCGACGAGCTCAAGATTCAGCCAGGCGAAAAAAAAAAACGCTCAGCGTCTTCGGCAGCTGAACCTGAACGCACCGACAGAAGAATGCTCATCTGCACAGGAGACTTCAATAAAGATCCCAGAAGAGACCCGTCGTTATTCGAAGCCCTCGACTCCAGATTCTCCCTTGAACTATGCCAACTGACACCAGTGTCAACAACTCAGTGGGGAAGCAGTTTAGAATCATGTACAGACCTTCTGTACATGATTCTGACCTTCTAAGTGATGTGCAGACCAAGAGTCATTTCTTCACACATCACCGAAGCGTATCTATAGGTTTAAATAGAAGGTGAAAACAAGTACCGTGTGTGCGTCGTCATTCTTGTGCGTGTTTGCCCATGCCAAACATGGTAGAAACATAGCACAGCCATTAGTATCACCATAGCCATACTAGCATAAGCATAACCAGAGCATCACCACAAGCGGTGCAATAGCAGAACCCACGTATTGCTTCGCAATTACCAGGCTTAACCAAGCTAAGCAACAGCCAATTTTTTATTTTTCTTTATCATAAACCTTAAAGTGGTTTATATTTTGCTGAATGTATATGGCTCTAGCCAATTGTTTCTCCCTTCTATAATTCTTCCAAGGCAGCTCTTCTGAAGGAGGTGTTTTCTAAAACACCCGCCCCGTCTCCAACACATATGCACGAAGTGAACGCAGAACAGTCATGCTCGTCTAAATAAATAAATTTATTTACCATTCGACTCCGTGCAGAAAGCCTACCATTTAATAACGACGGGACACCCTTGCCAAGCAAACAAAACAGACGGAATTTGAAATCGCCGCCCAGACTTGTCGCCTAGACTCCAGTGTTGTTGTAGTACGTTTTGCGGCTTTAGTTGTTTCACTCTCGTAAACACATATATATGCCAACAAAGCCAACACAACAGGCCAGAAAGACACGACAGGAGAGGCGTCCCAGCGCCCTGTGCTGTGTCATGCCTGCTGTGTCGTCATTGTTGCGCTTATATGCGTACATGCAGCATTCTTCACGTATCTGTAATGCATTTATATATAAGCATTTGTCACCAAGCTTTGTCTTTTAACATTTGTTTCTGGATTACGTTTTAGTTTAGATGCTACAGATCACCTCGAAGAACTTGTAAATCAAGTGCTCTCACCGAGACGTTATGTATGCAGGGTTATTTTCGAGACTTGCTGGCTGGTAGTTACTTGTGCATGTCTCCCTTCGAACACACAAGCAAAATTCTTACAATTATTGTGTTCCAGAGAAATGTTCATTTATTATTGCGCAACGATTGGTAGGGTTGTGGGGTCTAGGATATGCCACAAATATATTTTAGGCATTATATTAGGCTTCTTGGCGTCAGCAAAATCTGTCATCAATATGTGCCTCTATATTCACCGCCTTTTTTTATAAACCAATCTAAGTATTAAGTCTATGTGTCCACTGTACCTTAAATTAGGCTAGGCACACCCCCTCCACCACGCCCTAGACAATAAACAAGAAATACTACGGCGCAGATTGGAAGCACGCACTCTTTCCTCACCCCTTATCCTATCCCACTACTATTTCTCCTTCTCCTATCCTGTCCTTGCCCTATGCCCAGAACCCTTTGGTTCTTCCCTCCACATCTTCATCCTCTGCTCGGCGGACCCTTGTCCGCAAGGAGTAGAGTAAATCAAGACCTGGGAGTATTGGGAGAGTACTGCGCTCATAGGATCGGCCACGCAGGCCATCGCCACCCACCGGCCGGGCTGCCTGTGTTATGAGCATTAGGGACATAAACTCTTCAGCTGCAGTAGGACCGTGCGGAGATTTGGGGCCTGCTCACTCTGGATTCCTCAGTAGTAATAGTTTTTCTGATGTCTGTCTGCCTCCTTTGCCTTATGACATAAGTCAGGTGTCCAGAGAGCAAGTGCGACATATACTGTGCCTTTCGTTCCCTCTTAATGATAATAATGATAATTATAATGACCTGCTGGAAAAGGGTTGATCGGAGGGATTTCTGAGAACCATTTGCTAGACAGCGGGTGTAGTCAGGCTGGTTGTGGTGGTAGTGGTAATTATTGCGATCTTTTTGTTAGAATTACTCCTACTATTCATCAGGAGAACCGCTTCGACAGTTTCATATTACCCTGAGTTTTATCGAACACTGGGTTAAATGAACAACATTCATGTAATTCCTGAGCTAATATTTGAATATTCGTTGTCCTGAACGTGGCTAATAAGCATCACATCGTACCAGACCCTGAAAGCTTCTGTTCATTCCCTTAAATATGGGATTAAACGCATACATGTAACCAGTCTGATTAAGGCTTTTTTCATCTGCTCCTTGACTGAACCATGTAGTCTGAGGTTGTTACTGCAAAAGATGATCGGATTCTTTTTATATACAATTCTCGCAGGGCAGTTAGAGCACACTAATACACTTTGATGTTAATGGCAGCTGCATGTTACTTGTAATGTGTATTGTGGTCATTGCCAGCCAATTCTAAGCACAAGCCTATTTCCAAAGTCAGTTCGTTCTTGCCGGAAGTAGTTAGCGCCCTTCCTTTCTCTCCTTCTATAGTGCGTATTATATGTGGAATTTGCTTCCAATGCATGCTGGTGTGTACTAGGTCCCGCTCACTTTTCTGGTATAGGTCTCGCAAAGACTGAGGATCTCCTAAGAAGACTCATAACTACAGCGAGTCTTCATTGAATCTGTAGCCCCCTGTGCACCGCAGGAGAAAGTTTCTATGATGTTGAGGCGGATATTAGTAAAATACTACGGATAGTTTCATTGCATGTTGAGCTGATTGATTTATCAGCTCAACATGTTGAGTGTGTTATTACTGTGAGCAGAAAGGAAGAAAGGAATAACGGATTAACAAATGACAGTGCTCCTTTTAGAATTACTGTTTGTTGCAGCATGCAGGCTGCTGTGACATATGGAAACCTTCGTACGCAGTAGAGCGTTTCGCCGCTCTTCCCCCTCTCGCTACCATCGTTTCCGAGTTACAGATGTGTCATCAAACACGTCTAGAGAATACTGTCCAAGGGCGTCTCCTGCTGGCCTTTGATGAACAGCGCTATGACAAAACACCAGCCCTATTATGCATCTCTTCCCCTTGTGAGATGCCAGTAGGCAGACGCCTCCATTGCCAACCTATAATAACTATAATGATAATAATTATTATAGTTGGTTCACAGGAAGAGAAAGGCGCAGTATCTGTCACACTTGCTCTGTTGACACCTGAATCGCGACGTAAGGGAATGGAGGAAGGTGGGAGTGAAAGTGGAAAAACCACGATTTTTTCATTCCCCGGAAGCTCATCGCTGCCCATCACAGAAGAGAGCGAACCCCTGATACGACTGACATATACACTGACGCTTCAATTACTAGCAAATTTGCATTATAGGCTGAGTATGCGATGAAAAACCTTCCCTTAAAGGTGTTTATACCTACCACCCACCTCAAGGTACGGCTCTACATGCAAAACTCTTCGTGATTTGAGAAGCATTGTTAGGAATGCCTTGCACCGGAACTCATTCAATACGTATTCTTACTGACTAATATGAAACTTACAAGGAACTCACTACTCCGGATTTGCAAGATGCAACTATGGCCATATGGCGTCTCCCTAAACGCCGCCAACTCGCGACCAGAACTATCCTTATTCAGTGGACCCCAGCTGACTCGGACAATGCGGTGGCACACGCCGTGGCTGCGTTGGCTGGTGGGATGTTCAGATTTACTTCTCCACCCTCCTTGCTTCATTTTTACCCGACCTTGGGTGGGCAACACAACCCTGTTTCACCTTAACCACTATACATGGGTCAATATTCGTAGCCTCAGTCATCATCGCATGCAGGTTGCCACACCAGACCCACCTTTTACGCATAAGACCTATCGCACCCTAAGTCAAGAAGTCTGCTTGAATACGTTCATCGCCCATGCGGCTTACACGCCAAGTATTATGGACCGCATGGCCATACAGCACCTACTTAAACGGCATCAACTCGCGACCAGAATTCTCGTTATTCAGTGGACCCGAGGTTACTCGGACGACTCAGAGGGCAATGCGGCGGCACATGCCGTGGCTCCCTTGACAGATGGGATGTCCACATTTCCTTCCCCACCCCCCTTTCTTCATCTTTGCTCGACCTTGGGCAGGCAACGCTCTCCTTCTCTTGCCTTTATGCACTATGCATGGATAAGCCTTCGTAGCCTCAGCCAGCATTGCATGCAGGTTGCCACACCAGACCCACCTTTTACGCATAGACCCATCGCACCCGAAGTCAAGAAATCTGCTTGAATAAGCTTTTCGCGAATGCGGCTTACACGCCAAGTATTGTCACCAGCTGTCGTCAGTATACAAAGGAAACGATGACGTGCCCCTACGGTGCAACTCTGACGAGCGGCGACATATCTCATATATTCTGGGATCGCCCTGCTTTCTTAACCGGACGCTCTGAGATCGAACCCTACCGCCTAATTCACCGCGATCCCAAGAACTTCGAGGAACTGACGTCACCACACAAATGATATTTACAACGTATGGCTTCCTTGGTGGCCTGGTCAAAGCAATATGATTTTAGTGACGACCTGTGCAATCAATGAAGACTCTGCCTACTCCCTTTTACCCCCATTCATGGCCATAAGCTTTCCTATTCAATTTAGTACGTTCAAAATAAATGCAATAAATCGCCTGGTGACGCCATTAACCTTCGTCACGGTACATCCGGCGCCCCTTTTAACCGGCGTTCTATAATTCGTTTACAGGAAAGAAAAGGCTCAGTATCTGTCAGTTCAGGAAAGCCGCTATCATCTTCGTGGTACACAAGCGGAATTATGAAGAGCGTTTACGATCTGGGGCGTGGCGCGAAAACAAGATCATCAAAAAACATGAAAACGCTATTTACATATGACAAACTAAAATTCACGCATGCAAAACAAAGGTTCTAGCCCTGAGAGCCCCTCGGGAGGTTTTGCTGCAGAATTCTGGGTTTCCGAAAATCTGTCCACGCTCTCGCGAAAATAAATTCTGGCAGGCCGTGCATCTTTATCACAATGGTAATCCGCCATTCTTGAGAGCCATATATAGTGGAGGCCCATGAGTATTCGTACTCCATCCTCACTTTCTACTCCTAAGTACCGGACTTCATGCGGGTCTAATGGAAGATCTTTCATTACCGTACTTTGCAATACATCCCAAAAATATACTCCTTCCCAACCGTGAAATAAAAACATGGATTATTTTTTCTAGCTTCCTGTATATTAAACAGTGGGATCGCCAGGGCCTCTTTTCCTCCAAATATTTTTTCCCGGCAAAGTTCCGGCGGGCAATTTAAAAAAGAAGGTTTTTGGTCCTCATGTTACCAGCATTCTTTTTATCCTTTTTGACACATCTGTGCCTGGGACTCCATTAGACAAGGCCCAGTACAAAGGCTCAGGCAGCATAGTGGCACACAATGCACAGTACAATTTCTGTTGTTTTACTGTGGACAGATAATCATTTGAACACCGCGCTGAAAGAAACCGAACATTTGCTACGACTTCTCTTAAAAACCCTTAATCCGCGCGCAAAATATTCTGCTTAAACAACGTACTCCGGGGGCAGCCGCCTCAGTAATAAATAATAAGTGCTCTGTAAAAAACAAAAACACGACTGACAGCTGTCGAAAACAGGAGGTCTCCTCCTAGGCCACAGTCTTTCACTCCTCTGAACAAGTTGGACCAGCTGCAGCGCTCCCATGCAGACGCCCAGAACAAGTTGCAAACTTTTGCACTGAAAAAAATAGATAGATTGGTTCCTCTCCGCTTTTTTAGTTTTGTCCCTTATCTCTTTAGCCTGCCCTCTCCGATACCATTCACTGTCACTGTAGCCATAAGCGGAACTCCCAGGTACTTTTCTGGTGTCGTTGTCCAAGGAACACTGGCACACCATTCAAACGTACATGGCCTCCTTCCATTCAAAAGTCAGGAAATGTAATGCATAAAGACCATGCAATAAATAAAAAAAACTCCGCTTCGTGGCACAGTGATAAAGCGCTCGGCTGGGGATCCAAGGAAGGGGGTTCGATTCCCGCTGGAGACAAGGTTAGTTAATTTATTTTTTACTCTCGCTGTAAATGATGATCATGAATCAACATTTATTAGGCCCTTAATAAATCGGTGATACATGCATTCATCGGAGGTGATGGTTCCCTACTTGCGGGACCCATACGTTCCCAGCAGCTTCTGCCCCCTGTCCGTCAGTGCATGCTGAATCAATAGAGCGGGGTTGGATAACAAGGTCTCCCATCGCTCAAGGAGTTGAGGGCTGAGGGGATTGGCGGGAAGGGGAGCAGGAAGGGTTTTCAGTTTTGCGCATTCTGCACAAACTTGCGGCAGGGTGCACTTTTCTTCTTTTTGCAAAAAGGATAGAGAGTATTCTGTTCCGCAAAGTACATGCTGTTCATGACTATACAGGATGCACAAGCGATGCCGCCTGCGCTCGACTAAGTATCATTTGTTGTTGCCTGGTGAGTTTGGGGTCCAGTTCTGGCAGTCTGCACCTTTCCTCTAGCTACGTTCGGGTAATCTCCTGAAAGCTGGTAAACGGATGCGGTAGCTCTTCCGCTTCTTGTTCGCCCGGGATTGACATTTCTCGGGCATGGTAGTCTGCGATGGTGTTGCCTGCTACCTACGAGTGAGCCGGCATCCACACGAGGTTAATGACTCTTCCCGGAGGCATGCTCTTGGAAAGAACGGTTGGGGTCGCGGAGGAGATTACCTCCCTGCGGAAGCTTCTGTAAGCTGTCTTTGAGTTGGTGACCACCCACTGCGACCACGCTCGGCTGTGCGAGTGCGAGGGCCACGGCCGCTTCTTCGGCAACTGCGAGGTCTGTTGTCTTTTTGGACGCGCTGACGATCAGCCTGTAATTTGACGTAACCGCCACTGCTGTGCGGTCACTGTGTTTTCGGAGCGAGATATCCGCGTAGAGGACTCTGGGGAAAGCGTGACATTCCTACGCACAAACTTCTGCTGGCAACCTTCTGTTGACAACGATGGTACATTAAAGGCTTTACCCTTAAAAACCGGCGCATATCAGCCGCAAAGCGAGAATGGTAGTAAGTAGGTGAACACAGCAGCGGAGCCGCACGAGAAGAGAGGGGAACGGCTTGCCAAACAGCGTTTCCAGACTGCCTACTACAACCCCATCAAGAGTGAGGTACAACAGGCGGACGTGATTCTACGCAAAGCCTACAATACCACACTCCACATTCCTCACAGCATTTCCACCGAAAAGCTCCTAGCCCTAAGACTACACACCACTTTCGATGAATTGAGAGAGGCACAACTAGACTCCCAAGTGAGCCTACTACAGCAGACCCCACCTGGCAGAGAGCTGCTTGAGAAACTGGGCCGCACAGATCAAATTCAAGAGATACAGAGGACACAAACAATTCCGGACGAATATCGCCACACACTAAAAGTAACGCCCATAACCAGGAACGTGGATCCCAACCTACACAAAGCACGCAGCGAGGCAAGGGCTGAATATCTACAAAAGACATTAGCACCCGAGAAACGACGGTATACGTGGACGCAGCCACGTGCACCAGAACAGCGGGGCAGCACAACCGCAATGTGGTAACAATGATGATTGACTCGACGCTACGCGAGATCACCGCGCATCACTACAAGACTGTACGATAGTCGAGGCTGAGGAAGCGGCCGTCGCTCTAGCGGAAGCGGAAGGCTATCGATCTAAACGGTTTCTAACAATTCTTACGGACTCACAAACAGCATGCCGCAACTATCTTCGCGGCAGAATCGGGCCCAGAGCGCTCCGCATACTCCGCTCTGGGGGCCACATAACACAACGACAACCAAACGAAGAACCAATCAAGCATACGATAGTATGGACGCCGGCACACGCGAGAGTAACAGGGAACCAAGAGGCGGACAGGATAGCTTGAGGGTACACTTATTACCAAGCATCCAACGTAGGCGACCTCGAGGGGAACGAACCTGTACCCCAAGATTATTCGGCGATACTAAACCATTACAAGGGCTGCAGAAAGCGGTACCAAACCACCACACAGCTCCCTTAGCAGAGAGGACTCAGTCGCGTGGAGGCAGCTACAAACGGGCTCGTACCCGAACCTACACGTACTCAACAAAATTTATCCCACACAATACACTGACAAATGCCCTTGGTGCCACGGACCACCCACGTTTTACCACGTAACATGGGCATGCCAGAGGATACGCTAGGTACCCGTTATAACAAACCCGAGTGCGGAGCAATGGGAGGGCGTGCTCTCCAGCGATCGCCGAGTCGACCAAGAAGGTCTGATTCGGAGGGCACAACTGGCAGCAGCATCCAGCGGAGCCCTGGACTAAGGGCAACAGACCTTTGTCCTAGAAGATGGACGAAGCCATCTGAAAACCGCAGAAGACAAGCCAATCTAGAGCTTAATAAAGTTTTTCACTCACTCACTCACACTCCAGACTGCTGATTGTAATAGAAAGAGCATAGCCGCCGAGGTGGAGCCTATGCAAGAGTTCAGTCAACGGCAACAAACAGAAGATCTGACTCTCATTGCTAAACATAGATGGCCACATGCTCAGCCAGAGAAACGTACCTCTTAATACGTTAATCCTGCCATAGCTGAGCTAAGCCACTACTATGTTTGTGACGTCAAAACTTCACATGTTTTTTTTTTTGCCGCAAACATTCACAGGGCGCACCAACAAATTAAAGCCTCGCACAGAGTCAAACGCAGGCTTCTATGGGAGTTCCGCTACCATTTACTATTTCTACCACGGACTCCGTTTAATGTGTCTAGAGCTAAGGACTACGTTTCAAATACTTTGCACAGATTATTGAGAAAATGCCACGACACACAAATAGAATCTATTGCGCACATACATACATTCAAAAACGCACATTACTCACAGACTAATGGCCCTATACAAAACACTATAAGGTACTTACACAAAATCCGTCCATTTCTAACTGTCCAGACTGGTACTTCCAGATAACAAGGCACGTTCTCTACAAGACTGGGTACATTGCACAGGCAGGAATGCGGCCCTACTCAGCGAGGCACCTTACGATCGCAAAACAAACAGAACCACAGTGAACACAAGATGTTCAAAACGATTGCGTCGACGGCTAACGCCGGGGTTCATACGAACGTTAAATATCCTATATGCTAGCCGCCACATTGTTCTGGCAACTACACACTCGAAAACAACGTGCGAAAGGCTCTCGGGTGCCCCGCAGTTGGCACACTCGTCCTTGGGTACAAAACTCCATCTGGCAAGACGCCCTAACGCCTAAGGCAGTTAAAATCACGCACTTCACTTGGCAGCCGACACGCTGTCGACGTTCGCCATTTGGAGACAACGGTCTCTCGTTGCTCATCAGCTAAAAGCCTGTCAACGGCCACTAGTACGCTGATAGTACGCCTACATTAACATCTGATAGGGCGGCATTGAGAGTCGACTTTGTATCAGCAACCTCGCGGTAAAAAGGGAGAAAGGAAGAGGTCGTCCGACTGGGGACCGAGGTGATGTTCAGGTGTAAGCACACGACGCGCCGTGCCCATCCAGTACAGGATGAGCTAGCGACCAGAGTAAGACTCGTCATTTCATAGCCTCTCCACCAGTCTTAATGCAAGTACTCGAGCAACGGTCGGGATGCACGGCAGGCGTAGACCTCCCCTGCTCGTCGCAAGGGGTAGGATGTGGCGCGCGACTAGCTCTGTCCTGCCGTAAAAAAGAAAAGCCCATATAAGTGACGCGAGTCGGCTCGCCGCACGGCGTGGGATTGTCGCGATACGCACCAAACAAAGGGTGAAAGCGCACGCTCGTGTGTTGACGACACTGGCTTTAGCATTGAGCGTGAGGTTGATACGCGTTGCGTCAGAAAGTGCGTGCGTTGCTTGCGAGAGTACGTCCCAGATGCGGGGTGAGACCCACTTGGCTCATACAGCTCGCTAAGTACACGCACTGCATCAACAAACGGCACGGCGGCGCTTAAGGTCCCCTGAACTGACCAAAGGGGAGTGTGTTACTTTTCCTCGTGGTGAACTGCGCTCCAGATGAACGCGTATTCTGAAAAGATGTTCAAAAAACAATAAACTATTATTGTCACGCACGAAGAGTGAAATGTAGCCCGCGTATGCAGATACAACGGGCGTCTCCTGTTCTACTGAAGAAAAACCTCGAATACGCCTGTTTGCGGCGACCCTGCGCAGCAGCGCGTCAGGTGAAAGTATGAAGAGAACCAGCGAGAGCGGTCACCCCCGACGCACTCCCCGCGTACTCGAAAAACAGCCGGCGATTTGGCCATTCAGTACTAGTTCGGTGATACTTCCTGTATAAAGGCCGCGTAGGAGCTGAACGATTTCATCACGACAAAAAAAAGGAAGTTTATTACACTCTAACTTAGGACACATCGATGAACATGCATTCCAAACGGGCCTTCAGTCGGAGACTTTCGGCCACCTAACCCTATCGCGAAGACATTAACCAATGACGTAATCTCATTGGAGCCGGTTTGTTGTAGAGTGCTGTCTTAATTCCCTCCAGAAAACCCGCTAACTGGCAGTACTAGTTCGGTGATACTTTCTGTATAAAGGCCGCGTAGGAGCTGAACGATTTCATCACGACAAAAAAAGGAAGTTTACTACACTCTAACTTAAGACACATCGATGAACATACATTCCAAACGGGCCTTCAGTCGGAGACTTTCGGCCACCTAACCCTATCGCGAAGACATTAGCCAATAACGTAACCTCATTGGAACTGGTTTGTTGTAGAGTGCTGTCTTAATTCCCTCCAGAAAACCCGCTAACTGGCACTGGCTTTTTGCAATCATACCAAGCGGATCAGCCAGCCTATGTGCGAGCAAGTAATACCAATTTTTTCGATAGTTGGGGTGTGTCTTATTTCGCATGATTATTAGTATGGCGTGATTGTAGGCCAAAGCTACAATTGAGACATTCAGAGCATTTGATTGAATTTACCAGTTTGCGTAGTGTTCGTTGCTGCAAAGTATGGTTGGTTAGTTGGTTTGTGGGGTTTAACGTCCCAAAGCAACTCGGGCTATGAGAGACGCCGTAGTCGAGGACTCCGGAAATTTTGACCACCTGGGGTTCTTTAACGTGCACTGACATCGCACAGCACACGGGCGCTTTGCTTTTCGCCTTTATCGAAAAGCGGCCGCCGAGGCCCGGATTCGATCCCGCATCCTTGGGAACAGTAGTCGAGCGCCGTAACCACTGCGCCACCCCGGCGGGGTGCTGCAAAATTTGAGAGAGAGATAAGAGAATATAAGTTGTTTTGAGGGCAAAAGGTGCTGTTTGTGTTGACTCCTGGACACATTAACCGCACTTTAAAAAAAATTGTAAGATAGGAACTGAATGAAAAAAATAAATGATGCAGAGGAGGTTTCTAATATAATTTCTACTGCCTGAGCAGCCTTATATTTTAAATCCACCAGAGCAGGATGACTACTTTGTGATTCGCCTCAACTTTTAATTTAATTGGCAGCCCTCGGTTTCCACTCAGCTAGTCGCGAATTAGTACACAATGCCTAAAAACGAGACGTTTCGCTCTCTGAGTGCTGGTGTAACATTATTTATACCAGTCTTTTGCCTCACCATGCAACATTCGGCCCCGCCGGAGTGGTGCAGTGGTAAGACACCCGACTACTGTGCCGGAGTACCCAGGTTCGAACCCGACCTCGGCGGCTGCGTTTCGACGGAGGCGAAACGAGGAGGCGTCCATGTGCTGTGCGATGTCAGCGCACGTTAAGGATCCACAGGCGGTCGAAATTACTCCGTAGCCTTCCACTACGGCTCCCCTTTCTCTCTTTTAACTTTCACTCTCACCTTCGTCGCTTCTCTTACGGCGCGGTTCAGGTGCCCACAAAGCAAGTGTGACAGCTACTGAGCCTTTCCCTTCCTGTGAACCAATTATACAAGAATAAAGGCGAAAGCCTTGCATGGCTCATACGCCTGGCGTCCTTCATCATTACTTTGCACGTCGGGCATGTGAGAAACGTATCTCATAATAGTTCTTGTCTAGCTTCATGGCAACCCGGTTGCCATGGAGACCACCCCTGCTGTTTAAATCTACGCCTGTCAGTGAATATCTTCAGTCAATGGTAGATAGTGAGCGATAATAATGTTACGGGGTATAGTCGACATGTCGGAAGGCGACGAGGATATTTTGGACGCTCGGTCGAACGACGACCACACTGAAGCTGTTGTGGTTGTTGTTGTGGCTTTAGGAAGAAAGAAAAGCAAATGCACGGGCCAGTTTCTGGCTCTGTAGCTGAGCCACCTCCACTTCCCCGTGCGGACAGAAGAGAAAATAGAGAAAAAAGGAAAAAGAAGAGAGAGAGGAAGACGCGCGCCGCAACAGCCGTCGCCCACCACGGAAGCAGGGGCGGGTGCAATGACAGCCTACAACAGATAAAATTCGGTGGCTTGCTAGCCCCCGCCGCAAGCGGCGTTAACCGACCGTCCCAGCCCCGTAGGGCCAGGAACTGCCGCCCTTCACCACCTCCCCGACGAAGATAATACGGACGCTGGGTCGAACAACGTCACTGAAGCTGAAGTTGCGGTGTTTATGTGCTCTGGTGTTCCGAAGTAGCTTCTGACTTTGAATGCCCCGTAACAGTTTGGTGAAGTGTGCCGGGTCAAACTATCCCGTAAACACAACCTGGAGTTCTGAAGTAGCCGCCAGCTTCATTTTTTATTTATGCCACTTAATAGAGAGATTTAGCTTACCATGATCCGCGATCCGCCACTGTGGCTCTCTGATTGGTCCCGACGCGGCAGGTCTGTGTGCCGACATCCAGTATGTGGCGCCATCTGTCGGCGTCAAGAGGGGTCTGAGCATGCGCAGTGGAACGCGCGGTGGCGGATCCAAGTAGCGGATCGAGGATCACGGCAAGCTAAAACTCTTTATTATCCCATCCACAGCGATAATACTACCGCCGACCGTTGCCATGGTACAGAATCGGGAACCGGGCGCCTTCTGCCGAACCGATGCTGAAGTCGATGTTGAATACTGACTCTCCGTGCCGAACCGATGAAGTCGATGTTGAATACTGACACTCCGTGTGCCCCGCCAGGGTGGCGCAGTGGTTAGGGCGCTCTACTGCTGTGCCCAAGGACGCGGAATCGAATCCCGGCCTCGGAGGCCGCTTTTCGGTGGGGCCGAACAGCTAGGCGCCCGTGTGCTGTGCGATGTCAGTGCACGTTAATGAACCCCAGGTGATCGAAATTTCCGGCGTCCTCCACAACGGCGTCTCTCATAGCCTGAGTAGCATTGGGACGTTAAACCCTAAAACCAAATCAAACCAAACCCGACTCTCCGTGTATGAGCGGGTAAGCAAGCACAACCGCTGGGACGCTAGTGTGATGCTTGTCTACGTAATTTTCTGCCTGTTGAGAATGGCGCGCGTCTAGTTCGAGACGCACGAGGAAAATATCACTTCCTGGACATTTTCAAGCAGGAACTGAACGACTTATTTGGCAAGCACATTCGGTGCGAGCTCAGCGCAAAAAAAGGATCCTGCTTGTCGCACGCAGTAAAGTGTAGTACAATCAAGATGCCTTAGCACTGTGCCGTTAAGTAGAAAGCGCCATGTCCGAGGCCGACATGGCGAGTCATATCGTGAAAGGGATCACCGAAGACGCATTTAATCTTCTTTGCAAAGGCACTAAACGACTTATTGCGAGCTGAGCGCAAAAAAGAATCCTGCTTATCGAACGCAGTCAAGTGTCGTACAATCAGGATACCTTAACACTGTGCCCTTAAATGGACAGCGCCATTTCCGAGGCCGACAAGGTGGGAGGTTTCAGGACCAGCTCGGTTCCTTCATAAGGCGTAATTGATATGCGCGTTAGCCTCAGCAGGCAGTGTCCTTCCGTTATCTTGTACAAAACAGGTATGAGGCACTGAGGAATATTTAGAATTATATAATAGTGCCTTTTCTTGTTTACGGGGATCTGCGTGTGCGCTAAGAGCAGAGGTGCAGTGAAGAGTAGAAATAAGTCAGAGCTATTGGACGGTTAGCACTAAGTGCTTACGGGAAAACCTGAAACGAGGCGATACAGGATGACATGGGCTGGGCATCTTTATAAGCGCGGGAAGCACTGAATACAATCGTCTTTGCGGAACCTCCGAGGAGTTCGAATAATAAGTGCTGGGCAGCTAGAGTATTTAAATACCTGTACTTGAAAAGCGTTGACCTGCAATATAGAAAACGAACTAGTAAATAATCAGCAAATATACGACTTCTTGGCAGAGAATAAAAAAGGTTTAAATCAAAAGTAAAGGAAGGAAAGAAGAACTTTATTTAGTCCTATGTTATTTTGGGGCTTTCTGGGACGTCTTCAGAAGTGT
Organism: Amblyomma maculatum; assembly: GCF_055883805.1. Taxonomy (NCBI): domain Eukaryota; kingdom Metazoa; phylum Arthropoda; class Arachnida; order Ixodida; family Ixodidae; genus Amblyomma; species Amblyomma maculatum. The sequence goes on along the minus strand of NC_139348.1, from coordinate 87,922,646 downwards.
CCCCTTGTTGCCCAAAAGAGTATTCTTCGTCGACCCTGTCCACTTCTACACAATGGTCGGTTGCCCTCATTCCAGGGCTCCTCTGGCCACTGGCACCCGTTGAGATCGCTGTACCAGACCTTGCTTGCCTTCGCAGCGGCCACTGGACAGCAGAGTCTGCCATTGCTCCGCACTCGGGTTTCGAATTTCCGGACCCAAGTCTATGTTTTGACAAGTGGCTTTTTTGTCGCACCACGCACATCGGTCCTCGTATATGGTAGAGTGCATTTTGTTTACTATGTGTAAGTTTGGGTATAAAAAACAGATTGGAAACTTGGATAAATTCAATGGGGAGGAAGCAACGTACAAATTTGCATTGAGCTGAGCAAATGCAGACATGGAAGTAGTATCTGACAACTCAGGTGGCGGTGCCCTATCATTTGGAGCTTCAACGTGTG